>NC_133666.1:210446865-210757586 GCF_037893015.1 Macrotis lagotis
TTTTCTAAATTTGATAGAATATTTTACCTTACTACAAGTCACTTAATCACCTTGAATCTCAGTTGTACTACATAGCCTCAGAATTATCTTTTAGTTCTAGTACTATGATCCTATGATTTTTTGGCAAGCTATGTTTAATACTTGTTTGATAGAATTATCAGCAAAAGTTATCTTTGTAATATCTTTTAAGGAATCTTGTAAGATTTTAAGATATTCATGAAAAACATTCTTTGTGGGGAAGTTTTAAGGTAACAGTTTTACATATCAAATCAAGTATGAGGATTATCCTCTAGGTTGACAGATTTTCTCTATTGACTTTTTTTTTTTGGTGGAGCAAGAGTAATAATAAAGTCTTTGATTTTTTTTTCCATATGTCTGATTTTCTCCCATCTTTGTTGCTGCTGTTAAGTCATTTCAGTCATTTCCAATTCTTTGACATCCATTTGAGATTTTCATTTTTTTTTACTTTTTTAACTAAAAGAAAGATCTTATTTATTTTGAATTCTACACAATTTTCCCCTTCCCCCCACCCCTCACAGAAGACAGTCTGTTAGTCTTTACATTGTTTCCATGTTATACATTAATCTAAGTTGAATGTGATGAGAAAGAAATCACATCCTTAAGGAAGAAAAATAAAGTATAAGAAATAGCAAAATTATATAAGATAATTTTTTATTTTAAATATTTTATTTATTTTGTTTTACAATTTTTTCCCCTAATCTTACATACCTCCCCTCAACCCCCACAGAAGGCAATTTGTCAGTCTTTACATTGTTTCCATGGTGTACATTGTTCCAAATTGAGTGTGATGAGAGAGAAATATCCTTAAGGAAGAAACATAAAGTATAAGAGATAGGATCAGACAATAAGATATCAGGTTTTTCCCCTAAATTTAAGGTAATAATCCTTGGTCTTTGTTCAAACTCCACAGTTCTTTCTCTGGAAGCAGATGGTATTCTCCATTGTAGACAGCCTCAAATTGTGCCTGATTGTTGCACTGATGGAATGAGTGAGTCCATTAGGGTTGATCATCACCCCCATGTTGCTGTTAGGGTGTACAGTGCTTTTCTGGTTCTGCTCATCTACCTCAGCATCAGTTCATGCAAATCTTTCCAGGCTTTCCTGAATTCCTATCCTTCCTGGTTTCTAATAGAACAATAGTGTTCCATGACATACATATACCACAGTTTGTTAAGCCATTTCCCAATTGAAGAACATTCAAATAATTTCTAATTCTTTGCCACCACAAACAGGGCTGCTATGAATATTTTTGTACAAGTGAGGTTTTTACCTTTTTTCATCATCACTTCAGGGTATAGACCCAGTAGTGGTATTGTTGGATCAAAGGGTATGCACATTTTTGTTGCCCTTTGAGTATAATTCCATATTGCTCCACTTGAGATTTTCTTGGCAAAGATACAAGAGAGTATTTGTCATTTCCTTCTCCAGGAAGGAGAAATGAGAAAATGAGGAAATGAGGAAACTGAGGCAAACTGTTGCCCAGAAGGTCATAGGGTATCTGAACCCAGATTTGAGTTCATGAAGATGAGTCTTCTTGACTTCTGGCCCAGCACTATTCACTGTACATCTAGCTACCTCCTCCCATCTTTAGGATCTCTTAAATATCAATCCCTCAATGTTCTTAGCATTAAAATTCTATTTGCTTTAGGCACAACCTCCTCTATATATCATATATTTGGTACTCTAATCTAGATTCTCCTTCAACTTTATTCTTTTCATGGTCATTTCTATTTGTACATTTAGCAAATGAAGTTCTGTGATATTAGAGTCCAGATGTGTGCTTGGTCTCAGAGTTTCTGTAAATCTGTTTTTCTTTCCACTGCTTTTCTATGTTTTCTATTCTCCACAATTTTCTATGCTTCTCTGTTGTAAAAATGAGTTTACCCTCATTTCTTATTCTTGGACTATCTTTTTTCTTTTTCCCCAGTCCTCCCCACACACAATTTTGCAAGGAAATTCTTGGAAATACATACATACATCCATATAGATATGCATATGTTTGCATGTATAGTTTAATTTGGAGGGTCTTATATAGCTCTTCACGGAGCTTATATGACTTTTCTTCCTCAGCAATGAATAATGATGCATAAGTTGCAATAGTGCTGATGCATTTGATATGATTATGTCCCCAACAATCATACTCCTTAATGCTTTTGGATATAAAATAAAACCCAACTCTTCCAGGTCCTTCATTTGCCTCCAAGGAGAACACTTGAGTCATGCTTCTATTTTGATGCAAATTGCATTTATCTTGTGGTTTAATTGATTGGAGGAATGTTAATAGTTGCTATATTTCACATAATCATTCATAAGAAGTACCGAATTTTGGTAATTTTAGCATTGGAAAGAAACATTGGTTAGCCCATGGATCCTGATCAGAAGTCATCTAGAATTTGAAAAAAAATTGTTAAACATCATATTATCCCTTAAGAAAGTTTATCCTTCGTTTGCATAGCTCTAATTGAAAGGAAGTTTTTTCCTTACCCAAGGCTAAATATCTCTCTTTGTAGCTTTAACTCATTGTTCCTAGTTCTATTTTCTGGGGACAAAAAGGGCAAATCTAATTGATCTTGAAGTATGATCATCTCACAAAATAAGGTGACAGTTATTAGGTTAAATATATAAAAATAGTTAAAAATATTGTTATTCTTAACACTCTCTGACTCCCTTTTTACCATTCATTCTCTATACAAAAAGTAGATGGACTTAAAAAAAATATTTTCTTTGTTTTGAGGATGTTAATATATTTAAAAAAACTCAACTCACCGTAAAGTGGTCAACTTCCTGATCAACTGACCTGTCTTCAATAGCAGAAATAATATGTTTTTGGGCCCTTATTTTAAAAAAGTCTATTCAATTCTTTCAGCCTGGCATGTCTTTATGCTTTATTAACACAGAACCCACAATTATCTGACAAACAATTGTAGCTGAATTTTGTGAAGATTGCTTAAATGTTGGTAGGAAATGCAAAGAAAGAGTGAAGTGAAATTCTAACAAGATTGAAAAGGAAGCATTTCTATAAAATTTAGAAAAGAAGCTAATATGATCCAAAATAATAAAATAAATGAAAAAAACCCAGAATATGAAAAGCTTTTAAGAGGAAAAAAAGAAAATAAGGTTTTTAATAATGATAAAATGGGGGACAGCTATGTGGTGCAGTGAATAGAGCACACACTGGCTTTGGAGTTAGGAGGACCTGAGTTCAAATTTGACCTCATACACTTAATATTTAACTGTGTGTCCTTGGGGATATCACTTAGCCCCATTACTTACAAAAACAAAACAAGCAAAAAAAAAGAATGATAAAATGATCTTATGGTAGCAGAATCAGATGGTTAGAGAAGGTGAGAAGAGACATAAGAGTGGATACAGAGAGTTCATCCTTTGTACTTCAATTTGGGAAAAGAAATACAAATGGAGATGAGAATTGATGATGAAGTGAATGTTTGAAGCATACCACACACACTTAGTGAAGTAGGTTAGGAATGGAATTTAGCTAACAACAGTTTTACATAAACAAAGAAGCAACACCAACTTATAATTAAGAGAATGCTGAAATAGGAGGACACAAAAAACAAAATACTCTCATGACAAATAACAAACATGCACGATTGAGCCTTGTTAGTAGAAAAGACAAGAACCAAAATTAGAAATGATGCCTAAGCTGACTCTGGAGGCTGATATTGAAAAGACATGCTGGGCTTATTGTCATTCATTTTAAATACCCACAAGCAGCCTTTTTTTTTTTTAACATTGACTGATGAAAACAATTTGAAGTGTTTTTCATTAATTGATTTGCCATAAATGTTAAAAAGTGCTATTATCATAAAGTATTTTTTCTTTAAAGTAAGTCAGTTTGGAAGACAACTGGTAAAATAATCCTTTTTGTTTTCTTGGTGTCAATTTTCTTTGTTTATTTTTAAGTATTATATACATACATGCATACACATAATACATGCAATATATACATATTCACACATACATATACATCTGTATATATACAGATCAATATATATAATACAGCTCAAAACAGTTCTTGATTATGAATTGAAAAATTTCCATTGTGAGCACTGTAACTTTGAAATGAGCAAATTTTACATATCAAAGCTAAGGTTTTTTATATTTTGATTGCCTAGAATTAAGAAAGTGATGGAAAATATTAATAATACGCATTAAACCCAAAGGTTTTTTATGAATAAATTTTGAGAGACAATTGTTAATCATTTACCAGCCCAAACTATTCATATACATCTGTTTCTTTCCTCCTCCTCCTCCTCCTTCTTTTTCTTCTTCCTTTTCATACTTTTCTCACTCCAATGCCAGACCTTTGCATTCATATGTCACACATCATAATTCAGGGAATTCTAGAAGGTTTTTTTTTGCAAGGCAAATGGGGTTAAGTGACTTACCCAAGGCCACACAAAGTGTCTGAGGATGGATTTGAACTCAGGTCCTCCTGACTGCAGGGCTGGTGCTCTATCCACTGTGCCACCTAGCCATCTCTGAATTCTAAAAGTTTTAATTATGTTTTCTATTGATAACTTGCACAATACATATAAATGTCTAATTATATATATATATATATATATATGTTAAAATCAGCAATATAATTTATTTAGGGTCTTTAAAAATATTTTGTCCAAATTATTTCCAGAGAAAACCAATGTCATGAGCAACAGTCATCTGTTTTGTTAAGCAAAAACATATTGAAGTCTTGAAGAATTTATTTGACATCATTTCAGCTATGCAGATGATTCCAATATGATATGAATGTCTTCCCATTTTTCTTCTAATTATAATACTTTCAAAGAATCACTCAGGCTACCATCTACTTCCCTAATGTTGACTTGACAGGAGAAAAAAGTAATTAAAATTTCTTTTATCTCTAAAAGTGACTAGTTGGTAATTCTCAAGAAAAACAAATATTTAGATTGATGTATGTTCAGATGCTCCTTTGAATCATTTTATTGTGGGATTTCTTCAAGGAAAGTGTATTTACATCTTGAGAAATACATCATTAAAAACCCTATTTCTTTTAGTTAAAAATATTCCTTTGAAACTGAACTTTTAAAAAAAATGATCGCGGCAGAAGTTTCATGTATTCCTGATTTTACTTTCTGTAGCTATATGAGAAAGATCATTTTGAAATAGCTGTCTGAATAAAGTGATTGAATAGGGCAGTGAAAAGAAAGTGGCAATAATTGAGGCAAAAAAAGAATAAAAAAAGATGGAGAATTTTAGCTGCAACAATAGAAGGGAAAGGATAGATTATAAATTCAATACAAAGAAAGAACTGATCCTGCATGACAAGAGTCCATATTTGCATAAAGAAGAAAAAAAGAAAGCATTCAAGGTGACTTTCTCCTTTGTCTTTGAATGGCAACACTGGTGAATTGGAAAGTGCCCTGGAAATGCAGTCTGAAGCTAAAGTTCTAGTTCTGTTCTTTGTGGATCAGGGAATGAATCCTGGACTAGGAATCAAAATTCTGAATTTGGAGTCTCATCTAACTACTCATTCACTGGAAGGCAAGTCATTTTTCATCTTTGAGTTTTGTTTCTTTTTTCTGTATATAAAGCACTTGACCTCCATGAATAGGGTCAGTGATTTACATGGCTCTTAGGAGAATGACTATGATAAGTACCTGACACTCCAAGCTTGAACATCAGTCTGAGATATCCATTGGTGAATAGGACCCAGAGCTTTTCAGCTTGAGTCCCCAGTTCAGTCACTTTTAACTTGTATTACCAATCTCTGTATTTTCTTAGTTGAATTCCTTCATTGTTCTCTAGACTCTCAGAGCTTCCTAACCCGAGGTTTATGAATTAAAAAAAAGATAATTGTATTTCTTTTTTTTAAATTTAAGGCAATGGGGTTAAGTGATTTGCCCAAGGTCACACAGCTAGGTAATTATAAAGTGTCTGTGGTCATATTTGAACTCAGGTCTTCCTGACTCCAGGGCCAGTGTTCTATCCACTGCGCCACCTAGCTGCCCCAAGATAATTATATTTTAAAATGATTCATTTCTTTTGCCATTTTATGTATTTTACTTTATGCATTTAAAATATTAAATTAAGAGGGGGTTCAAAGATTTCTACAGATTGTTAAAGGGGTCCATAATATGAAAGCTTAAGAACTACTGCCCTAATGGTTATCTCCATAATAAAACATACTTTTCTTGGATCTTTTTTCAGATACATCCCACTGGTACCTGTCTCTTAGTTTTCCTTCTCAGCATGATCCAAAGAACTATTCACACATATAGATTGAATGGATTTTTAAATTTACTATGTGAAAAGTAAACATAATAATGTTAATTTTAAACTTCTAAAAAGCTAACGGTCACTCTGGTTAGGATGTTAAGACCTGAACTTTTGACTCCTTCATATACTCTCTCTCTCTTTCCTCCATTTTATCTGCTATTTTTACTTTGCTATCCTATCTACAGTACCCAAAGATCTTTCTAGGAAAACATTTCAGAACCCCAGCTTCAGACTCACAAGATGGGTAAGAGGTAAATAATCTTACCACACTCCACCCTCTCTCTGTTCACATGAGTAATAGTAAGTTTTGTGGCCTGGAAACATGTGCAGCCAACTTCTCTTTCTATGTCTCCCCAGATGAGACAGTTACCTCACCCTAGGGTGATATTCCTACTTACCGTAGTTATCACCTGCTTGTGCATGGCTATATCCCTGAGGGGTCCTCCCAGATAATCCAAAGGAGAAATTACCAAAAAAAAAAAAAAAATCTTGCAAACTCCAACCCATAAAAGCTAGAGGAGCAAAGTTCAGTTTATGCCTTCTATTTAAAAAGTCTTAGTAGAATTCACCAGAGCTTGACTTTTGATGGCAGATGGAGCAACAGACAGCTTAGAAAGAAGGTTGTATATATCCTTTGTTAATCATTCTATATATAAATGAGAATCTGTTTTCTTATATGCAACCTAGAAATAAGAATATTTGTCCTGTTTAAACTAACAAACCTTACCAAACAAAAATTGTTGGGTATGAGATAATGTGGATGAAGGCACTCTAATAACTATGAAAACTATTATTTCTATTGTCCTTTCTAGAGCAATGCTAATTTTTATTTTTAGATTTCTTTTACAAACCTAATAATATGATAAATAGCAAATCACAGAATCATAATTTGTGTACAAATCTACAATCATACTCTGTAGATAAATGGATAAACAACATAAATTAAATATAATAGATGTCCAATTTAACATTTAAAATGTATTAAATTGATTTTTTAGAATATTTAATGAAAATTTATGTTTCTTTCATCATCATAGTTATAATAATTCCCTTCCCAGACAGCCATCCCATATGAAAAATCATATTTCTAGACAGGAAAAAACAAAGATCAGAGAAACTAACTGATACACTGAAAAAGTCAAAAGCATATGCAGAAAAGAGCCTGCAGACCTCCCACTACCATGAAAGGATAGATTAGAATTATTGTTACATCTCTTTTTGTTCTGGTCCAGTTTGATCTTTATAATTTTGGCATATTAATTTTTACTTTTTGGTGTTCTTTTCATTTGCATTATTATGGTACCAAACATATGATCTTTACTTTTGCATCATTCATATAAATCTTTCCATGTTTCTCCATATTCATTGTACATACTACTTCTTATAGCAAAAAAATGTGCCACAGTTTGTTTAGTCATTCCCCAATTGGTGGGCATGTATTTTGTTTTAAATTCTTAACTATCTCAAAAAGGACTGTTATAAATAATTTTGCATGAAGACTTTTTTCTTTTTATGACTTCCTTGGAATATAAGCCAGTAATGGAGGCTCTGGTTCAAAATACATGTACATTTTAGTCACTTTATTTATTTTTTTATTTTTTAGGTTTTTGCAAGGCAAATGGGGTTAAGTGGCTTGCCCAAAGCCACACAGCTAGGTAATTTATTAAGTGTCTGAGGCCGAATTTGAACTCAGGTATTTCTGACTCCAGGGCCGGTGCTCTATCCACTGCAACACCTAGCCACCCCTTAGTCACTTTATTTGCAGAATTTCAAGTTGCTTTCCAAAACGATTGCACCATTTCATAGCTTCACCAACAAAGTATTAGTGTACCTATTTTTCCACACCTCCTTCAACATTGACTGTTGTCATTTTGTGTCATTTTTGCCAATTTTAAAATATAAGGTGAAAAATTTAAAAATATAAGGTGAAATGTTAGATTTTGTCATAGGTACAGTCATTTTGCTTAATTGTTTTTCTTTGTTACAAGGGGAAAAAGTTTATGAGTGGATATGTGTCATATTTTGTACCTGTAAATGATTATGATGTAAAAGCAGAGGCATAATAATTTCATTTTTCAAAGGAAAAGTGTGAACTTGAGGCAAATGTTCACACAATTTGAACAAAAGTTTTGCCAAATCAGAAAATAAAGCTTTTTTTTTTTTTAAGAAGGGAGAAAATGATGTTGAATTAAACAGACGATGATTTACTACACATACTAAAATTACAAACAGAAACCCCCTTCTTCCCCCTCCCTTTCTGCCATTCCTTGATTATGAATATATGAAAATTTCACTGAAATTTTATGTATATAAATATGTATATATATATATAATACAAAATACAGACACACACATATATATATACATATATCTATATCTATATCTATATTATCTCTCTCTCTCTCTCTCTCTATATATATATATATATATATATATATACCTGTGTAGATAATATAGCTGTAACTACTGAGAACTGAGATAACAGAGTAAATAAGAATTCATATAAAAGATAACTGAGGGCTTTAGGGAATGGCAAACTCAATATGAATCAGTAATGTGGCATGTAAGACAAAAAAGCTAATTCAATCTTCATCTCAAGTGCCAGCTACACCAGGTAAAGTTACTTTCTTGATCATTTGTCCTTTAGTTACTAGCTTGAAAAATACTAGAAGTATATTAATTTACATGTGGTTTTGCATTTACTGTGTATGTTGTATGACCCAGTGGCATATAGTTTTTAAAGGTAGAGAATTTTTGATTTTATGTTTTTATCTCCATCTCCAAGCAAATACGATTTCATAATTGATGCATTAAAAGTTCATTGAATTGAATTGAATTAGATGGCATGAAAACAGGTGTGGTGCTCAGAATGAGAATTATTTGACCTAGTGGATATATGGCTCTCAGAGTCAGGAAGACCTGGATTTAAGTTCTATCTTATATATGCTACGTACTGCCTATGTTATCCAGAATAAACAGGTTAACCTCTTTGTGACCCAATTAACTTTCTAAGATGTTAAATTAACAGAAAAGGCAAGTGTTTGCATTGATAGAATAACTTTCTCGCCAGGAGTACCTTGCATTGAATAAATCAGAGGTGAAGTTGGAAAAAAGCATACTGAATAAAGGAATTGATAGATAAGCCATATCTGGATCTTAGTATTGTGTTTAGTATGGAGCAACCCATTTTTATAATTATGATAGAATGTATCCAGAGGAGGTTACCAGAATGATGGAAATGAAGATCATTATACAGGAAGATCCTTGGAAAAAAAAAAACAACTAGATATATTTAACCTCAGAAAAAGAAAATTTAAGCTGACATGGCCACAGTCTTGAAGGACTATAGTTATCCCTTCTACATCACAACTTTCTCCAACAAGTTTTTGATATAGTGTGGGTCAGCATAAGACCTTAAATGGGAATGTTTTGGGAGTTTTGTGGAAGTCACAAACAGCAGCAGAAAAAGTTTAGTGGTTAGTTCTAAGCTAAAGGAAAAACAGAACTTCCTTTCAGAATCTCAGGGGTTGAATCCTTTTTTCATCTACTATTGGTCTGGATTCCAAAGGTCATTCCTTGGATCCATGAACTAACAATGTTAGGCTAGTTTCAGTAACTCAGCATATTTTCTATTGTCAGACCCCTGAACAACCCCATTGCGTAGCCAGTTTACTCTATTTACCTTTCTAAATTGACAAGGTCATAGTCACTCATCCCTGTACTGAAATGAAAGAACAAATGCTGAGGTAGGTTTAAAAAAACCAAGATCTGTATTCATGAGGTCACATATTGACATTAAGGGGGATGTAGCATTATCTCTCACTGGATGATCCCACCAAAGAAGTCAAAACAGGAGCCAAGGGTCAAGCAAAAGAGAACACAGAGGTCAACTAAGGCCTTTTGTCTAATTCCAGATATATGCAATATCATCAATTAAAGAGTCTGCTGTCTTTCATGTGGTTAGCAAATGAGAACCAGTTACAGAATATCTATTTCAACTTCCAAAATATCTCTCAGTCATTTCTATTATGACTATTCTTGTGGGAAATTATGGAAGTTGAGTCATGCAGACACACTCTTTGAATGCTTATAGGGTCTAAGTTCATTGGCCAGTCCCCCATTATAGTCCAACTAGGGATTTTTTATTTCATTTGGACTTTTCAATAAATTTAAAGCCACTCTTGCCCTACATCCTTCCTCTGATGTATATTAGATGTGTTACTTAAGGCAAGTCACTTAACTTCCCTGAGTTTCTATTCTTTTAACTATAAAATGCAGATAATAGTACCTCTTATCTCTACTTCAAAATGTTGTTCTGAGAATCAGTTGAAATGATGAGTATTTAATTCTTTGTTTTTAAATTTTTTCATTTTTTCTTCAAAATGAGGTTAACATTCATCAACAACCAAGCATTTCAAAACTCAAAGACAAAAAAAGAACTGTTTTACTAATCTGTGAACTGCTGGTATAAAATCTTTTAAAATATATATCAAATTACTCACAATCAGTTTTTTTCCTTGCTTGTTTGTATCATCTTTTGGATTTTTGTCTTTTTTTTTGTTCTGTGTAATTTTAAAATGTTATATAAAGTTCTTTGCAATCTTAGAATGCTATGAAGAGCTTGGTTATTGTTGTTTTTATGAGTGGCAGTTGTATTATCTGGATGTGTTACTTTCCTGATTTTGGGAAAGTCCTGATGAAAATACTCCCTCCCTCCATAGTTGAGGCATAGCAACAACTATTTTAGTGATTTCAGATCATTATTTCATCTAAGCCTCTTGTCTTCTCCTTGCAAAATCTACTTTATTTGTCAGGGTTATATATTTCATTGTTTGGAGAGATTCTACTCAGGAAATTCTCTCTTCTAATGCAGAAGAGCATTTACAACTTACAAAGTTTTAGAGAGAGGCTAGGTGACTTATTCAGTGTTTCATTGCCACTTTGTGACCAGAGCAGAAGTTGAATTCATGTCTTCCTTTTGTTGTGGTCATCTCTCTCTCTCTGTCTCTCTCTCTCTCTCTGTCTCTCTCTGTTTCTCTCTGTCTCTCTCTTACACTCACACACAAACACAAATATATTCACTTACATATATATGCCATTCATGTTTTTATTCAAACTCTGACACATCTATCCTAGTTAGGTGAATTTTAGTAAGAAAAAAGGAGTAATATAATAATAATAATAATAGCAGCAATATTAATAAAATAACTAGCTAAAAAAGACCAATCATTCAGGAACAAGTGAATGATTGAATGAATGAAAACATTTGTTAATATTTTCTAATGTACAAAAGCACCGATACCTGAAACCTTACTATTACCAGATCCTCTTGGAAACATATAGATACCAATAAAAACAAAGTAATCCATGCCCTCAAAGAGCTTATATTCTCTTCAATAGGGAGTGTCGAATTAGGGGCTCTCTGAGCTTTGATCTTTTGCCTCTATTAAAAATGTACACTTAGGGTTGAGATGCCATAATATCAGAGCCAACTTGTTTTAGAAGGCAGCATTTTTTTTTAAGATTGTAGTCCCTGTTGCAGAAATCAGGTCAAGAATCTTGGTAATTCCAAGAACTTCTTTATCAAGGTTAGTAAAAATATATATTTCTAAGGAAGTCCCATAAGGCCTTAAATCTGGTACCTCCTTTCCAGGAAGGAGTGTTTTGGACACATCAGAGGAAATTATGACAAGAGCTAAGTTTGGTGCTAACTCCTATGAGTAGTAGCCTCATAGAAAATGACTTGGGTGAGGGTTTGAATGTACTTAAAAGTACAATATTCAAGTGAATCAAGAAGTGATATCTACTGAAGATTTCCTTCCCTGTCTGTCGTGGAGTAGTTGACTTCTAGGTTGCAAGATACTCTCTCCAGATAACAGAGGGCATTCAAAACTTCAAAATTACTGAACTGCTCACATTAGAACTTATGGGTCAGTCCATGTGTGCTGATTTCTTGTTTTGAACTAGGAATACAAAGGGAAGAAAAACAGCCCCTGCATTTCACTTTGGACTCAGAAGATTTCCACCCTCTTTGCAATGCTACTGGTTTTCTGAATCCTAGTCTGGGAGGGGAAATTAAATATTAAAATATAGAAATTATTATAATTAAATTTTGACTTCACTTTTACCTCTTGAAATATTCACTTTTAGTCACTTTACCCTGTACTCATATTGTTTTAAAATCCCAGAATGTGATCATTGTAGTTTATTATACATAGAATATTATGAAAACATGTGAAACTATTTTCAGTAAATTAATCATTTCTCTTTTCCTCTTTCAAGTTCCTTTTTTATTCCTGATCTGTTTTTGTCTGTGGGAAAGTTCTCTGACACTTGTAAAAAAGAATAGAGTCACATGCTTGTAACTAAAGGAAGCTAGGAAGTCAATGATCTGCCTGGTTTATGAATAATAATAGCTGGCTTAATTCACAGAAGGTACAATCTTCTGAGAATCTGAACATTCCTGGTACTGTCATATTTCCTACACTCTCTGATCAGAACTTGCTGTTCAGGTTGTGACTCCAAGTCTCTCAGCACTCCATCGTCACTCATCTTCTGATCCTAGAATTCCTAATGAAGGGAAGAAATGGTAAATATAAACAGTGTCCCTTTTATTTTGTCCTGTTGTGACAAAGATATCAGGATGACCCCGGAGGGAATCATACTTTCATTTTGGAAAGTGGCCCAACAGTCCCACTCCAAGTATTATTTAAAAAGACCAAAAAAATCCCCTCAAAAAGTAAGATCTTCTTGGGGTATATGGTGCATCATGTTTTTTAACTTTCAATGACTTTCTTATCAAATTCCTGTTAAATCAAACACTATTTTTTCTTCGTCCCAACCGTGCACTGAGACTCAACTGTTGTTTAGGCAAACAAGCTGTGTTGGTTTCTACTTCATACATCATTACCTACAGTAAAAAAAATCTAGGATCTGAATTTAGTTGGCAATTTGGCTGATGCATGAGACAGATTAGTATACAATATGCTCTTCTGAAGTTATATAGTCTCTAGTGCTGACAGTTGTATCATAGGAGAAAGAAAACCACACTCGGTGTTATGGCAAGCAGGTATCATTCCAGAGATAAATAGATAGGGAGAAGTCACAGTAATAAGATCTAGTTTATACAGTCATTTTTCTCACCTTATCAATTCAAGGTAGCTGAACTCGTTCTTTGAAATAAAATAAAAGCCGAATGATTCACTTGAAGCATAAATCATCTCCACGGTTTCAAACTAAATTAAATATTTAGCATTTGTGTTTTGAAGTTCTTGATGGCTTGATTGCTTTGAGACTTTGTTAGTTGTAAAAAAATAAAATCACACTCATCATTCAATTATATATTTTTCTACAATTGTCCCTGTGTCTTTATTTAGTTTAACCTTATGATTTGAATAAATTGCTTATGTTCTGGTCTTCCCTGCTGTGGTCTCCATTGTTATCTTCTTTAAAATTCCATGTCAAAGTTTGAAGAAAGAGGAATATTTCATGTGTGCAAGTGTATTTAACAAAATTCAAATCAACATCGAACTATTCAGCCTATTTGAAGTACAATTACATAAACATATAAATTTTATAACACTGTCATAAATTTTCAAGGTTATCCTATTTGATAATTCAAATGTTATATGAGATAATAAATGTAAAGTGCTTTGCAAATCATCAGCCATTATGAACATGTTCAATGTTACTAGTATTTTTTTTTTTTTACTGAGTATCATTATTAACTTTAAAACAGATACTAGTGCTGTGCCAACATATTTTACACAATAAAACTCTATCCTTATAGCAGTGGGGAGGATTAGATCACCTGAACCATGTTTCTATAAGCTCTTGAATTTTGAATTCCTGATTTAGGAAGTATTTACAGATTTCTAGACTGATTATTCCTTTATAATGTTATAGTTAAAAGATTTGTTTAACCCTTTGAATGTGGTTTCAGTTGAAACATAGTAGGAATGGGAAAAGCTAAGATAGTGCAAAACATATAGAACCAAAAGAAAAGTGTATATAATAACTACAATAACATAAAAGAAAATACTACAAAGCACAGAATTCAGATCAACATAATGATTAATTAGTGCTTGAGGATTAAAAATGAAAATTATATCCCTCCTCTCATTAGAGTTACATTCTGTCAGATGTAATCTGCATATTGATTTGCTCCACTTAACTATGCTTCTTTCTTGGGGGGCAATATATATTGGATGAGGAAAAAGCAGTGGGGTTGAGAAAGGAGGACAATGTCAAAAGTGTCAAATAAACTTTAAAATTACTTAAAAATTTAATATTTTATTTTACCCAAATAACATGTAAAACAATTTTAACAGTTTCTTAAAATTTTTGAATTCCAAATTCCCTTTCCTCACTGAGATAGCAAGCAATTTCATGTTATACATGTGCGATCATGAAAGTCATATTTCCATGTTAGTAAAGTTGTGAAAGAAAATATAAAAAAGAAAAATAAAATGAAGAAAAAGGTTGCATCACTCTGCAATCAGACTTCATCAGTTTTTTTTGTCTGCAGATGGATAGCATTTTTCATCATACATCCTTTAGAATTATTTTAAATCATTTTTTGCTAAGATTAGCTAAGTCATTCACAATTGATCATTTTATGATATTGCTGTTATTGTATACAATATTCTCCTGGTTCTGCTCATTTCATTTTGTATCAGTTCATGTAAATCTTTCTAGGTTTTTCTGAAAGCAATCTGCTCATAATTTCTAATAGTAAAATAGTATTCCATCATAATCTTGTATAACAACTTGATCAGTCGTTCCCCAATTGATGAAAATACTCTTAATTTTCCAGTTCTTTACTACTGCTAAAAGAGTTGTTATAAATAGTTTTATACATTAGAAGTCCTTTTCCTTTTTTTTTTAATCTTCCTGGGATACAGATCAGTAATGGTGTTGTTTGGTCTTGTAGGCCTTTGGGCACAGTTCCCAATTGCTCTATACAGTGGATGAATCAGTAAACTACTTCACCAAAAGTGCATTAGTGTCTCAAATTTCCTAAATCCCCATCAATGTTTGTTATTTTTCTTTTTCTTTTATATTAAGCAATCTGATAGGTGTGAGGTGGTACCTCAGAGTTATAATTTGCATTTCTTTAATCAATAGTGATTAAGAGCATTTTTCATATGACTATAGTTTTAATTGTTTCATCTGAAAACTTCCTTTCAAATTATTTGACCATTTATAAATTACTGTTATTTCTGTAAATTTGATTCAGTTTTCTTTATATTTGAAAAATGAAGTATTTACCAGAGAAACTTCCTTTATTTTTTTTCACTGTGATGATTACTATGTATTTATTGCCATCGTATTTCTCCCTTGTAATTCCAACCCTCTTCTCTCTCCTTCTACTCTGGAGCAGTGCATTCTCTCTTTTTTCCCCCTGAGACAATTGGGGTTAAGTGACTTTACTAGGGTCCCATAGCTAGTGTCAGGTGTTTGAAGCTGAATTTGAAAACAGGTCCTCCTGACTCCAGCACTCCTCTTTGTCATCTAGCTTCCCCACCCCTGTCCATTCTCAAAAGTGTTTTGCTTGTGATTTTTAAGTTTCGCAAACTACCCTTCTTTCTATGTTCTTTTTCTTCACTCCCACCCTCTTTTCTTATTTTCTTCCTCCCCTACTTTCCTGTGTATTAAGATAGATTTTTATAGCCTACTGTATTTTTTTCTCAAGCCAATACCAATGAGAATAAAGTTCATGTCTTTCCCCTTCCCTCAACTTTCTCACCTTCCCTTTTATTCTTTTGTGTTGGATAATTTACCCCATTCTACCTCTCCCTTTCTCTTATTCCCAGTGCATTTCTTTATTTTTCTTTAATTTTATTTTTAGTTAATTATCCTATTGTATTCAGCTCACACCTGAGCCCTCTGTTTATGTATCCTCCCAACTATACTAACACTGAGAAAATTTTTAGAAGTTACAAGCATCATTCTTCCATATAGGAATGTAAAAGTTTAACCTTATTGAATACCCTATGGTTTTGTGTTTACCTTTTTATGCTTCTCTTGAGTCTTGTATTTGAAAGTTAAATTTTCTATTTAACTATGGTCTTTTCCTAAGGAATGATTGAAAGTTCTATATTTCATTGAATAGTCACATTTTTCCTTGAAGGCTTATGCTCAGTTTTGCTTGGCAGTTAAGATTCTTGGTGGCAATCAGGTTCTTTTGTCATCTAGAATGTCATATTCCAACCCCTCTGATTATTTAATGCAGAAACTACTAAATCTTGAGTTATCCTCTCTGTGGATCCATGATATTTAAATTGTTTCCTTCAGATTACTGGCAGTATTTTCTCCTTAATTTTGAGTTCTGGAATTTAGCTGGAGTATTTCTAAGAGTTTTCATTTTGGGGATGTCTTTCAAGAAATGAGCAATGGATTCTTTCAATTTTTATTTCCCCCTGGTTCTCAAATATCAGGGCAGTTTTTCTTGATTATTTCAGGAAGTCCAATAATTCTTAAATTATCTTTCATGGATCTATTTTTTTCCAGGTCAGTTGTTTTTCCAATAAGATAATTCACATTTTCTTCTATTTTTACATTATTTTGATGTGTTTGATAATTTCTTGATTTCTCATGAAGTCCTTAGCTTCTAGTTGCACAATTCTGATTTTTTTTGTTTTGTTTTTGCAAGGCAATGAGGCTAAATGACTTGCCTAAAGTCTCACAGCTAGGTAAGTATTATGTGCAGCATGAGACTGGATTTGAACTTAGTTCCTCCTGACTTCAGGACCAGTGCTCCACCCACTGCACCACCTAGCTGCCCCTCAATTCCAATTTTTCCTTCTTTTTTTTTTTTAGGTTTTTGCAAGGCAATGGGGTTAAGTGGCTTGCCCAAGGCCACACAGCTAGGTAAGTATTAAGTGTCTGAGGCCGGATTTGAACTCAGGTACTCCTCACCCCAGGGCCGGTGCTTTATGCACTGTGCCACCTAGTTGCCCCCTCAATTCTAATTTTTTTAAAATTTTTTTTATTTTAAATTTATTTTTTTATTCTCATTTTGTACAAATGTTTTTTTACATTAATAAAATATTCTTGTTTACAAGTAAACAAAATACCCCTCCTCCCCCATGAATATAGATAGACTTGTTTGGGTGAAAAAAGTAAAGGGGAGAGAAAAAAAATTAAAATAAAAAAGTAATAATAGTAATAATTGTAGGTATGGCCAGGTGGCACAATAGACGAAGCACCAGCCCTGGAGCCACGAGCACCCGAGCCCATATCCAGCCTCATAAACCCAACAATTACCCAGCCATGTGACATGCAAGCCACCCGATCCCTACTGCCCTGCAAAAACCAAAAAAAAAAAAGAAAGAAAAAAAAGACCCAAAATAAAATAAAATAGTAATAATAGTAGGGGTGGCTGGGTGGCAGACAGAGCATTGGCCCTTGAGCCAGGAGCACCTGGGTCCAAATCCGGCCCCAGACACCCAAAGATCACCCCGCTATGTGGCCCCAGGCAGGCCATCCAGCCCTACTTGCCCTGCACCCTCCCCCAAATAATCATAACAAAAAATGTGCTTGAGTCTTTGTTCCAACACCAACAACTATGTCATGGGTGGATCTCATTCTTTATGGTAAGTCCATCACAAAAGTTCTTTCCATATTTTTCCACCTTTGCCATTGCTGATCACAACTCCCTCCTTTCTTATTTCTCCACTACCATGTACTCTATTTTCTCTCTCCTTTCACTATGATTCTGCTGTAGGGTAGCTGAGTGGCACAGCAGACAGATCCCTGGTCCTGGGGCCAAGAAGCCCTGAGCCCCCATACCACCCCTTAGGCCCAGAATCCACCTGGCCCTATGGTCCTGGGCAGGCCTTCCATTCCCAGCCCCTTGCAAGAAGTAAGAAGGAAAATGTATTATATCTGGCCACTCTCCCCCCATGGTCCATCCTCTCCTCCTTTATTCACATCCCTACCCCTTCCCCCTGCTTCTCCCTCCTTCTTACTCCAGATGTCTATACCCCATTGAGTATATTTGCTGTTTCCTCTCCTAGCCATCTCTGATGAGAGCAAAGTTTCCCTCATTCCCCCTTGCCTCACCCCTTCCATATCATTGCAATAGCTCATTGTAATAAAAAAAAAATCTTATGTGAAATATCTTGGACGATTCCCCCTCTCCTTTTTCTTTCTCCCATTCCATTTCCCTTTTTTTCTATTGACTCCATTTTTACACCATATTTTATCTTTGAATTCAGCTTTCTCCTGTGCTTCAACTATAAAAGCTCCCTCTACCTGCTCTATTAACTGAGAAAGTTCATATGAGTATTATCAGTGTCATTTTTCTATGCAGGAATGCATGCAGTTCATCCTCATTAAGTCCCTCATATTTCCCCCCTCTCCTCCAATCTCCATGTTTCACCTGAGTCCTGTATCTGAAGATCAAACCTTCTGTTCAGCTTTGGCCATTCCAAAAGGAACCTTTGAAATTCCCCTGGTTCATTGAAAGTCCATCTTTTTCCCTGGAAGAGGACATTCAGCCTTGCTGGGTAGTTCATTCTTGGCTGCATTCTAAGCTCTCTTGCCTTCTGGTATATTGTATTCCAAGCCCTACGAGCTTCCAATATAGCTGCTGCTAAGTCCTGTGTGATCCTGACTGCAGCTCCACGATATTTGAACTGTGTCTTTCTGGCTGCTTGTAATATTTTCTCTTTGACTTGGGAGTTCTGGAACTTGGCTATAATATTCCTAGGGGTTGGTTTTTTGGGATCTCTTTCTCTGGGGGATCGGTGGATTCTCTCCATTTCTATTTTGCCCTCTGCTTCTAGAATATCAGGGCAATTTTCCTGCAGTAATTCTTTGAAAATGATGTCAAGGCTCTTTTCCTGATCATGACTTTCAGGTATTCCAATAATTTTTAAATTATCTTTCCTAAGTCTGTTTTCCATATCAGTTGTTTTTTCAATGAGATATTTCACATTTTCTTCTAATTTTTCATTTTTTTGGTTTGAAGTATTGATTCCTGATTTCTGGTAAATTCACCAATCTCCCTGAATTCTATTCTTTGTCTGAAGGATTTATTCTCCTCAGGGAGTTTTCTTATCTCTTTTTCCATCTGGCCAATTTTGCTTTTTAAAGCATTCTTCTCCTCAATAACTTTTTGAACTGTTCTATCCATTTGACCTAAGCTAGTTTTTAGCATGCTATTTTCTTCAGCATTTTTTTTGGATTTCCTTGACTAAGCTGCTGACTTCATTTTCATGTTTTTCCTGCATCTCTCTCCTTACTTTTCCCAGTTTTTCTTCCAACTCCCTCATTTGATTTTCAAAGTCTTTTTTGAGCTCTATCATAGCCTGAGCCCAATTTCTGTTTTTCTTGGAGTCTTTAGATGCAGGAGCTTGTGCTTCCTCATCTTCAGACTGAGTATTTTGGTCCTTTTTGGGCTCATTTGCAAAATATTTCTCAATAGTCTTCTTTTTGTTTCTCTGCTTGCTCATTTTCCCAGCCTGGGCCTGGTTTGGGGTGTTTTTTGAGCTTTTGGGACACTCCCACAAGGGTCTCAATGTGTGGGGCTCTGTCCTCCCTCCTGATCTGTGAGTGACCATAAGCGGCCCCCTCTGCCAAGGGGCTGATGTGGGGGGGGGGGCTGCTGTTCTATGGGGGGGGCCTAGACTGTGGTCAGGATCTGAATGTGGTCAGAGCCCCAGAGTCCTGTTTCAGGGGCAGAGGACAGAGGTAGGCAGTCTCTCTTCACTCCCCTCCCTCAGCTCAATGGGCTCATGCCCTGGGGGCTCCTGCCTACCGGCTCCGCCTGCTTCTGTTTCCTGGATCAGGGCTAGGGAAAGAAGATGCTGCTTGCTGTGTGCCCTGAGGGCTGGGCTCCAAGTGCTTGCTCTGGCAGAGGTCCCAAGCTGTTCCCACACTTTGTGCCCGGTGCTCCTCGGGGTGCAGCTCAGGAGACTCCCCTGCTGCTGTGAGCTGAGACCCCCAGCGCCCTGGGGCTGCCTCCAGGAGGCTGAGGTTCTTTGGCTTTGGCGGGCCACCCCTCTGGCGGGCCGCCTCTCCAATCCTGGGGAGCAGAGCCTTTCTGCTCTTTTCCAGGTTACCTTGAGTAGGAGAACTGCCTCACTGGGTCCCTTTGTGGGTTCTGTCTCTCGAAAGTTTAGTTAGAGTCCTTAGCTGATGAATTTTATCAGAGAGCTCCTAACACTGGATCCCTTCTTGTCGCCATCTTGGCTCCACCCCGCCCCCCTCAATTCTAATTTTAAAGGAATTAATTTCTTTGGTGAATTTTTGCACCTCTTTTTCCCTTTGCCTAATTCTTCTTTTCAAGGAATTCTCCCCTTTGCTGGATTTTTGTGCTTCTTTTCCCATTTGGGCTACTTTATTTTTAAGATGTTATTTTATTCAGTATTTTTTTTTGTCTCTTTTACCAAACTATGGACTCTTTTTCCCCCCATGATTTTCCTGAATCACTCTCATTTCCTTTTTCAATTTTTCCCTCTATCTGTCTTCCTTACTTTTTAGAATACCCTTTGAGTTTTTCTATGCCTTAAAGACAATTTATATTTTTTTCTTTAAGGCTTTGGATATAGAAGTTTTGAATTGGTTTTCTATTGAGTTTGTGTTTTGATCATCCTTATCACCATAATAAATTTCTGTAGTCAGACTCTTTTTCTTCTTTATGATCAATTTTTCCCAGTCTTTTTCCTTGACTTTCAACTTTATGCTAAAGTGGGTATCTGCTTTTGCAATGGGGGGGCATTGTCTCAAGCTTTGGTTTTTTTGTGCAGATGTTATCAGAGATAATTATAGAGATCTATATGTTTTCAGTTCTTTTAAGGTGCTACGATCTAAGATGTTATACTCTCTTAGGCTGTGCTCTGGTATGTGAGTAACCAGAGCATTTTTTTCTGTTCTGCAACTGTGACTAGTATCCCAGCTCTCCTGCTGTCTCAAGCTCTAGCATTCCTCCTTACTCTGGAACTGACATCTAGAACTGGGACCAAGATCCAAATATGGGCATTGCAACACAATAGCTTCCTCAGTGCTAGGAAAATGCCCCCCCCCCAGTCTTCTTCTGACCAGTTCTCCTACTCCTGGACCCCCCCCATCATCAGCTTCTGCTGTTACTGATTCAGTCACCCCAATACCTACCATTGATTTTCAGGGGTTCATCCTCCTCTAGACTGCACTCCCCTCTCACCTTGATGCAACAGACCTTTCTTGCCAACCTTCGAAATTGTCTTGGGCTCAAGAAAAATTTTACCCCATCCTTTTGTGAGTTCTGCCATTTCAGAATTGACTTAGAGTCATTTTTTTTTTTTTTGCAAGGCAATGGGGTTAAGTGGTTTGCCTAAGGCAACACAACTAGGTAATTATTAAGTGTCTGAGGTCACTTTTGAACTCAGGTACTCCTGACTCCAGGGCTGGTGCTCTATCCCCTGCACCACCTAGCTGCCCCATTAGAGGCATTATTTAAAGATGCTTGGGAGTTTTAGGCAGAGTCCTGCCCTTCTTCCACCATCTTAACACTGCCCCAAATAAACACTTAAAAAAAATAAATTAATATTGAAAGAAGGCAGTTAACAATACTTTAGTAATAACAAAGAAGGATACAGGCATTTTAAAGGGATTCATGACAGGCTAGGATAGCAAGATGTCCTAAAGAATAAGCAAGACTCTCCTTTAATTTAGTTGTAGTTAATCATGAGAAATGTTATCAATAAAGGATTTTGTTTTTATAAAAAAATTATATAATTATAAATGTATTTAAAATGTTTTAAATGTGTTTTCTTCAGAATTTTTTTATTTTTTTGTCATCACTACTGCCTTCAGAAGGCAATCAGAGACAACTGAAGGAGTAGAGAAAAAGAAATATAAGTCATTTAATTCTGCCCTAGGTGTCAGTTCCAGGCTTCTCTGGAAGATTTTACCCATGGAAACAGGGCATTATCAACCTACAGTGAGTACATACTCCTTCAGACTAATGCAGCAAGATTTCCAGGTTTATTGATTGGCAAAATCCATTGATTTATACCTATTTTTTATTCCTGTGGTTAGAATTCACATGTACAAATACTTGTAACTTTTTCTCCTATGAATTTGATAATGTGTTGCAGCATTCTCACACTCAGCAATATTTGGTTGACCAGAAATTTGAATTTCACGAGACAGTGGTATTCTATGACTTGTTGCATGGCATGACCAGAAGCATCAGCTTGGATGATTAAAAGCACTATTTAATCCCATTTTCCTTTTCAGTTCTAGGTTCAGTTCATTTTCCTTTCATAGTATTTGTCCAAAATATTTGTATTGCTAGTTGAACTCTGGGTATATTTCCAACTGCTTTATCTACTTTGTACAATAGTCTGGATATTCTTCATCTTAATGGATTTTTCAGCACAGTTTACATTATCTGATACATAGCATGTGCTTAATAAATATTTATTGGTTGAATGGATTCTTTTGGTTACTCAGTCAATAAGAATTTATTAAATGCTTAGGAACTTTGTTAAAAAAAGGCAGATACAGAGAAAACCTTAAACAGCCCCTGTTTTATCCTGAGAGCACAGTATGTGAATCAATAGTTAAATACAAGATAAATACAGATGGTAAACTTGGCAGAGAAGTCTCTATAGGTATATCATTTAGGAGGTTCTGTAGTATTCCCGGATTTTAGGTTATCAACCTAAATTGAAGCACTAAAGCGTTGTGTAGAAGAGAAAGGGTGGAGTGGGGCAGCTCGTGCCAAATGAGTCAGACTTTGATAACCACCGCCACCTTCCCCCCAACCTAGATGGAAATAGTTTGGGACCCTGAATCCAAGGGCCTTGGAATAAGAGTGTCCCAAGACTACTGGCCCTTCTTCTAGCCAAACTAGTGCTGCCATCATATGAGGAAGTGATTTTAGTGAAGAAGAGCCACTAATCCCATGAAATGCCCTGCAACTGCCACTGATAAGTCAGGTAAGCCAAACTAGCTGAAATAGTATGACAATTTGAGGAAAGATAGGAAATGGCATCTGTCAAGGAAGTCAAGACACCAGAACCACAACCTTTCTTTAGACCCAGGTAGAGATTTTAGGACTCAACCCAAGAATCTTGGAGATAGGAGCCTCTCTTAGCTCACCTGCAGATATCTGGCCCTGCTTCAATGCTGTATTCCTACAACCATTATTGAAATAAGTACTGGAGAGATGGGGGAAAAATTTCTGATCAATTAAGTCCAAGAGTCCCATGAGACACTGCATCCCTTATACTATGAGTTTCTTTTTATTTTTCAGAATTATTTTTTAAATATTTTATTTATTTTGAGTTTTATATTTTTTCCCTTAATCTTACTTCCCTCTTCCCACCCGACAGAAGGCAATTTGCTAGTCTTACATTGTTTCAATGGCATACATTTATCCAAATCGAATGCTATGAGAGAGAAATCATATCTTTAAGGAAGAAACATAAAGTATAAGAGATAGCAAGATCAGACAATAAGAAATCAGGTTTTTCCCCTAAATTAAAGTTAATAGTCCTTGGTCATTCAAATTCCATGGTTCTTTCTCTGGATACAGATGGTATTCACCATTGCAGACAGTCCCAAATTGTCCCTGATTGTTGCACTGATAAAATGAGTGAGTCCATCAAGGTTGATCATTGCCCCCATGTTGCTGTTAGGGTGTACAATGTTTTTCTGGTTCTGCTCATTTCACTCAGCATCAGTTCATGCAGATTCCTCCAGGCTTCCCTGAAATCCCGTCCCTCCTGGTTTCTAATAGAACAATAGTGTTCCATGACATACATATACCATAGTTTGCTAAGCCATTCCCCAATTAAAGGACATTTACTTGATTTCCAATTCTTTGCCACCACAAATAGGGCTGCTATGACTATTTTTGTATAAGTGATGTTTTTACCCTTTTTCATCATCTCTTCAGAGTATAGATCCAGTAGTGGTGTTCCTGGATCAAAGAGTATGCACATTTTTGTTGCCTTTGGGGTGTAGTTCCAAATTTCTCTATGAATTTCTTTCTAGACAATGCTTTGGAGTTATCATCCTGGAAATTTGGCACTACTTTTTAAAGGCTATATATATTGATGATGTTGTTTGTCCTTTGTTCTTTTTTTAGGATTTTTTTTTTTTGCAAGGCAAATGGGGTTAAGTGGCTTTGCCCAAAGCCACACAGCTAGGTAATTATTAAGTGTCTGAGGCCGCATTTGAACTCAGGTACTCCTGACTCCAGGTCCGGTGTTCTGTCCATTGTGCCACCTAGCTGCCCCTGTCCTTTGTTCTTGAAGAAGGCCATGACATCAGGGAGGTGATGCCATGATAAGCAAATGAATTGGATTTGAGTGAGAGGGTATTGTACTAAGTAACCAGCCTCACTTTCTCTTCCAGAGCCATCTGGATCCATTGATCAGATCCAAATTAGGACAATTGGAGATGGTCCTGGATGCGAAGTGTTGGGGTTAATGACTTGCCCAAGATCACACAACTAGCCAGTGTCAAATGACAAATAAGACTGGTTTTGAACTTCCATCCTCTTGACTCTAAGGCTTGTGCTCTGACCACTATACTGCCTAATTGCCCACAGTTACTGAAGATCCAGAAAATAAACTTACCACCAAAGTCTTTGATATCCAATGATTCAAATGCAAAAGAATAAAAATATTTTATCAGTGGAAAAATTGTTAAAGATAATGCATTGCCATCTATCTGCTTTGTTGCTATACCCCAAATCCAGGGGACCTTTCCATCTGACTTGTAGTGGATATTCCTTCACAATCTAGTCTCCTCCTGCCTTTCTAGTCTTCTTACACCTTAATTTGCAAGATAATTCATTAACACTGGTCTCCTTGCTGTTCTTATACAGCACCCCATCTCCTGAATCTATGTCTTTTAACTGACTATTCCCTCTTTTTCATCTCTGCCTCATGATTTCCTTGTCTTTCTTCTAGTCTCCCTTATATCCCATCTTCTATAAGAACTTTTCCTGGTTCTTTTTAATGTTAGCACCTTCCCTCTGATATTATCTAATTACCTACCTATCTATCCAGCTCTATCCATCTATCATCCATCTATCTATCTATCTATCTATCTATCTATCTATCTATCTATCCATATATCATTTCTCTCTCTCTCTCTCTCTCTCTCTCTCTCTCTCTCTCTCTCTCTCTCTCTCTCTCTCTCTCTCCTCTATCTACTTACCTATAATACTCCTCCAGAGAAGATGAAGGTGGAGAAACCAAGACTAGCCAGGGTCCCACAGATGTTGCAGCACACATAAATTTGCCTTACATCTTATGTAGGAGGCAATAACCTCCTATTCACTAACAGTTTTGTAGCCTCTGAAGCTGACAACAAAGAGTCAGTAACCCTCCTTGTCCACTCAGAGTAGCTGTCCCTGCTAATGAGGAAACCATAGTGGAGGGAATTAAATTCTACCCTCTGTGGACACATCTTCCCATTCCCACTTGGAGTCAATATACTACATTACTTCAACTTTCATAGACATTGAGGACTCTCTGCCACATTGTTGGAAGGGTTCCAGCTAGGTAGACAATTAGAGCAGTTATGATATTTGCGAACTTCTTTTAGCTTCTCTTTCCCTGTTTTTTTCTATCTACTCCAAGAAAAAAAAATACATGACATTGAAATAGCTACCTTTACTCTATCTCCTTAATCTCAGAACTCAGGAGGGTAGAACAATTTAAAAATTTGTTTTAACACCTTTATCTCCAGTGGTAGAAGGGAAAGAGTACATCCTTTGTCTACTGGGGTCAGATTTCCTTATCCCCAAAACCCATGTTATTTTTTGCGTCATCTCCTCAACCAATTTTAAAGACATTTAATAAAATGTCATATGCATCCTGAGCACAAAAAAATGCACATATTTATTTAGGTATGTGAGGGTTTTGCATATTACCTCCTATATAGTAGACTCTAACTTCCTTGGGAGCTGCAACTTTTTTTTTTTAAGGAGGTAATCTCCAGTGATTAGCATAATGTCTAGCACATAGTAAGAACTTACTAAACATTTGTTGACTTGATTTTCTTTTGGGGGGGCGATTTTTCAAAGCAATGAGGTTAAGTGGCTTGCCCAATGCCACATGGCTAGGCAAGTAGTAACTGTCTGAGGATGGATTTG
This sequence comes from Macrotis lagotis, assembly GCF_037893015.1. Taxonomy (NCBI): domain Eukaryota; kingdom Metazoa; phylum Chordata; class Mammalia; order Peramelemorphia; family Peramelidae; genus Macrotis; species Macrotis lagotis. Next base: position 210,473,252 of record NC_133666.1, read on the forward strand.
AACTCAGGCACTCCTGACTCCAAGGCCAGTACTCTATCCACTGTGCCACCTAGCTGCCATTGTTAACTTGATTTGACATATATTATCTTCCCTATCATAATATAAGCTCCTTGAAGAGCAGAAACTGTCACTTTTTGTACAATGTTACTTCATTTGCATACTAGGGTAGTCCTTAGAAGATATTGCTATCTAGAGTAGGGGTTTTCAGACTTTTTTTGTCTCAAATCCCTCCTCAGAATAATTGTTGCTTACATTTATTTAAAATGATGGTTTTTTTTAAAAAATATAAGTAAAAACAATTTTTAACATTCTTTTAAAACTTTTTGAGTTCCAGCTTCCTCCCCACCTACTCAGTAAGCACCTTGATATAAGTTATACATATTATTGCTTTCATGTATGTAACATGGAGCATGAGCAACATGCTTACATTCACATCAAAAAGAGGTGATAAATTTCAGTTTAGCAGTATTGAAAGTTATATACTTATATATCATATACATCTACATCATATACACATACGCACACACACACATACACACACACATATACACACACACATCCACATTCACATTCATATCCTCATACATATATTCTTATCCAGGGTCACACCAGTTTGTTGACCTCAGATTAAGAATCTCTGATTGATAGAAAACCCTTTCAATTTATGCTCTGCAAAAAAAGAATAGCAAACGTGTCTGGTTCCATAGACTTCCTTTTATTCTATCAAATCTTTTTTTTTTCTATAGTGTTCAAACAATAAGTAAAATGAGAGCCTTACACATTTCAACCAAAGCAAAGGGGTATGCTTCAGAGCTAGCTGAACAGTAATGTTCAGCTTGTTTCTTACATTTCTCATTATTGTCACCACAAGATGGCATTGTGAGGATTCAAATGCTACAGGATGAGCACAATTTTTCTTTAGTTCAATAGATTGAAGCAATAGCAAAACCCATTCTAAATAGTTGCTTGACAATGCAATAGGAATATACCTAAACATGATATTAATAGGCATGACTGTAGTTCTAGAGATGGGTCATCTCCAGTCAGAGAGTCCATTTGTGCAAGGCTTTTATGTATTTTTAATCTATTAACTCATGCTGTCTTTTCCCTTCTTTCTTCTTCCCCTTTAGTGGCTGGAAGATATTGATGGTTGCCAATCTTTAATGTCAATTTTTAGACAATGACCAGGACTTTCATTTGTGGTTGAATAGCATGGCGGGCAGGGGGCAAACAAGAGGAATTCTTCAATTTATTTTCTTTCTGAGTTACCAGTATGGAATACTGATGCAAAGAGGAAAACAATTTTGTCAGATAGTTTTTTTTTTTCAGAATCTGTTTCAAGATAATGTTTTATAGTTTTGTCAATTAATGCTTTTTAAAAAGTTTGTCTCCGTGGAAAGGAAAATGATTTTGGTATATGAAATTGCATTAAAAATTTATGTGGAACTTTTTTCAAAGTTTTTCGAATAAAGTATTTAACATCAAAGGATTGCAGATCTGGAGCTGGAAGAAATATTAGACATTGAATAGTTCAGTTCCCCCATTTTATAGATAATGGGAATGAGGACTATTCTGAGATTGAAAGTAGTTTGCACAAGACTGAAAAAAAGTAGCACTTGTCATCAGGATATGTGGGTTCAAATGATTTTTTGCCTTTCATGATCTTCGGCAAATCACTTGATGTCTCTGAAGTCTCAATTTCCTCTTCTCTAGAACCAAGATAGTAATATCTGCAACTCATGAGGAGCAAAAATTTAGTATATAGAAAACAATTTGCAAAATATATTTTTTTCTATTCTGGAGTCTCCCTCTAACTCTGATCTACTTATTGGCAAATTATTGTTAGAATTATTGTTAGGAACACTTTTCAAAAATTTTTAGGTACTTTATAAAAGTGAATTGTTAGTAATACATCCAAGTCTTCAGGATAAGTGCTTCTGTTACTTGGCTAGAAGCTGTTAGAGTAGTCATGCAATATTTATTCTTAAAAAGCAAAAGAAAACAAATAACAAGAACAAGAACAAAACTCTAGCTTTAATGGTTCTTTTTATATACAGACAGAAATCAAGTTGAAAGCAGTATCTACATCTGGTTTTGGAAAGGCAGGTTTTTTGACATAAAATATGGATACATTTGCATTGATCACTTGGTTTTCCCTAAACAAAATTGTGATGATTTTTCTAACTGAAATGGGCTCATATTTTAAAAGAAAACAAATTGTCTTATAGTCTACTCTCAAAATGGTTGTAAAATAAAAATTGAGACAATGTGGTATGGATGGACCCAGAGTCACAAAAATTTGGGAATAATTCTAATAATAACTAATTATATGATTATATGTAAATTATTTAAATTCTTTGATAGTTCTGGAATTTGGCCACAACATTCCTTGGTGTTTTCATTTTAGGATCTTGTTCTGGAGGGGATCAATGTATTCTTTCAATAACTACTTTGCCCTCTGGTTCCATGATATTAGGGCAGTTTTCCATCACTAGATCCTGTAATATTAGGTCCAGGATTTTTTTCTCTTCAATGTTTTCAGGAAGTCCAATAATTTTCAGGTTGCTCCTCCTTTACCTATTCTTGAGGTCAGTGGTTTTGCTGATGAGGTATTTTACATTTTCTTCTATTTTTTTCTATTTTTTGATTTTTCAAGGCAATGGGGTTAAGTGACTTGCCCAAGGCCACACAGCTAGGTAATTATTAAGTGTCTGAGACCGGATTTGAACCCAGGTACTCCTGACTCCAAGGCTGGTGCTCTATCCACTATGCCACCTAGCCACCCCCCCCTTTTTTTATTTTGTTTAACTGGATCTTGCTGTCTCATGGAGTCATTAGTTTCTGCAGACTCCATTCTTTTTTTTTTTTATAGAGGAGTTTTCTTCATTAACCTTTTGCAACTCCCTTTCCATTTGGTCAATTCTACTTTTGAAAGAGCTTTCCATTTGACCAATTGAGGTTTTGAGTGAATTATTTTCTTTTTTGTATTTGTCCATTTGATCATCTGAGAGATTTATTCTCATTTTGTATTTGTCCAATTGTATTTTCTAAGGATTTGTTTTCTTGTTGCAAGGTATTAATTGTCTCTCCCAAATTTTCCAGTTGATTTTTAAGCTCCTTCCTTATTTCTTCAAGGAAATCTTTCTGTGCTGAAGACTAGATCATATTCTCCTCAGAGGTTCTAGGTCTTTCTGAGTTAGGGTCTTTCCTTTCCAAGAATTTTTCTGTGGACCCACCCTTCTGCTGACCCTTCTACATTTTGCTAAGGCCTTGAGTTGGGGAGGGGCTGGTTCACAGGGGCTTGGGATCACTAGAGGCTTCACTCACTGAGTGCAATTCCTCTGGCTGGCCAGTAGGAGGTGCTGGTTGCTTTCTCTGGAGTGTCTGTGACTTTGATTGAGGCCTTCTCCCTTAGCTTGAAGGGAGGGGTTGGAGCTAAGGAATTCTTTTGCCTTCAATCAATGGAGGGCTTTGCCCTGGGGTGAGGTCATTCCTCTCCCTATTGTTAGCTGGGCTGGTTCTTCTGCTCACACACCTGTGCCTGAGGCTGAAGTAGTCTGCAATTGTTTGTTCTGGGAAGAGGTCTGAGCTGTAATGGGACTCTTTGTTCCTCAGAACAGAGGAGCCCAGGGATGGTGATCTCAGCTCTCCTGCACTCGAACTCTCTTCCCCAGCCCTGTTTGAAAGCTCCAGAGGGTCAGCGCTCCTGTACTCCCTAGTTGACTCAAGCCCCCACTGTCCAGCCCTACCGCTGATACAGCAGGTCTGGCTCTTGGGCCCCCAGACTCCTGGCTCCAATTCAGCCACCAATCTGGCTAATCTGGGGCTGATCTGCCCTCCACGCCCAGACTCACCTGCGAATTCATCCAATGCAGCTGAGGGAGACAAATCCTGAGGTAGATGTTCTTTCTCCTGGCTTTTCTTTCTGGGTTTTGTGGGTCGGATTTCTGTTAAGAGGTTTGTTTCATATGGTAGATGGGGAAAGATCAGGAGACTTTAGAACTGTGCCTGTCTTCCCTCCTCCATCTTCACCGGAAGTCCGAGCTATTTAATTTCTTTGAAACTCAGCATCCTCATCTGTAAATTGGGAATAATCATGTCTATAATTGTCTACCATCAAAAGGTTGTTGTGAGATTCAGATATATGTAAAACACTTTATGGACCCAAAAATGTGTTGTAAATATCAATGATTATTGTAAACAACAAAAATTGTTACAAAAACTAACTAAAACTCCTACATTTTGTTTAGATAAAAACAGTCATAGAAAGATAACCTGCTAAACTAAAGCAATATCAAATGTAATGTCAAGAGAAATTGTCTTTTCGCACAGAAAAGCCCAAACTCTGAAGATCAATAATTTGCAATTTATTTTGAATGTTTGAGGAGCTCATTTTAGAAGCATTTTTTTCTTTTCTATTTCCTTTTGTTTTTGCAAGGCAATGGGTTTAAGTGATTTGTCCAAGTTCACACAGCTGGTATCAAGTGTCTGAGGTTGGATTTGAATTCAGATCCCCCTGATTCCAGGATCAGTGCTGTATCTAATATGTCACCTAACCATCCCTGATAGAGACATTTTTGTTAGTACAGAAGTTTTTTTTCCATAATAAGTAATATATCAAAATTTACATCAACAATAAACCCATTTTTAAAGTAAACAGTTGTTCTTGCCTGTAAACAAAATCTAAAAGTTTAATATTGTTTAGAGAAATACTTGTTAAAGAATCCCTTTTTGGAGGCATAACATATTTCTTAAAATTTAAGTATTCATTTTTGTTGTTTTGTGTGACCATAAAAATCATCAGCAAACATGAGTATTTCAGTAACTAAAAATTGAATAGGAAATGGTAAACTATTAATTTTTTTAAAAAAGTATGCATATTCAGCTTAATATGTTAATGACAAAATTACCTTAGGTGTCCTTCTGAAATTTTTTTCTTTTCTGTTTTTAAAATTTTTGTTGTTTTGTATTGTCCTTTATCTTTTGAAACAAATTTACATTTCTATCATTACTCTCTAACTCATCCCTTTCACAATTCTTTTTGAAATCCTCTCTTAGATAAAGCAAACATGTCAACACTTTGTCCATGCCTGAATATGTATATATCATTCTTTAATTTAGTCCATTAATGAGAGGCATGTTTCATCATTACTATTCTGTGGTTATGACTGGCCACTGCATTGATCAGAATTCTGTATTTCTAAGTTGTTTTTGTGTTTGTTGAATAAACATCTCATTTGTTCATTTGACTCTAAATAATGTACATCTTCCCAAGTTTCTCCTTTTTGTCCTTGTAGTGATGTCCTAAGGTGTAGAAACATTCCACTACATTTATATTTTGTGATTTATGTAACTATTCCCCAATTGGTGAGCACAAAAATATTTTAATGAATATTTACTTGTTACTTGGTGGGGGGGAATCTTAACTTTTAGTAAGACAAATCTAATTTCCAATATCATGCTTTAATAGGATTCCACCCACCCTTCCAGGTGGCAGTTGAGGAGATCTCACTGATTTCTTTGTGAGTGTATGTGTGCTTGTGTGTTCACCAATATGGCAATGTGTATGTATATCTGTATGAGTATATCCATAACATTTAATCAATTTCCATTTGTCACTGATAAATAATAATATACACTTAGAAAATAATTTTAATGTTTAGGATTGTTAAGCCCATTAAACTTCACAATTAGTGAGAAATATATCAAGTAGAAAGTCAAATTAAATGGATTTTAAACAGTCAATAAAAATGGTTATTCCATTCAATTCACCAAGCAATCATTATCTCTGTATTGTGCAAGCCTCTCTGGTGATAAAAGGAGATATAAGAAATTTATGATCTCTGCCCTCAAGAAGGGCATTCACACAGCTTTATTGGTGAGACAAGATGTGATAAAGTAAGAGAACAATATGAACAATGAAAGGACATAATGAAAGTAGTGTTCTACAAAGATCAATCTAATGAAAATGGGCAAGATAGACAAGTCTGGTGTTAGTGAAAACTGGTTAGAAAACTATTGTAGTTATCTGGTCACAGGATGTGCCTCTGAAGATTGGAGAAAGAGTGGATACCAGAAATATTTTATTTAATTAAATTATCTTTTAAAATAATGAATTTAAAAAATAAAAAATCATGAACACTTCAATATATAAAGAAGAAAAGGAAATTGTACATTCAGAGGTGAACTTTTTCATTATGTACAGTTTAAAAATGTGTACTATGCAGTATACAACACTACTCTGCTTTTATATTCCCCCCTTTTGAATTTCAATCTAACTTATATTTTTAAAAATGTTCCATAGATGCATTTTTTGTTTTTTCTTTACTTTTTGCATCACTATCTCTATTACTAAAATTTCCCCCATGACTTTGCCATCCAGCATAGATATTCTCCTTTATAACAGACAACCACATTTGGAAAACACAAAAGAACCATAAAGACTAGAGAGGATTGATGATGAGTTTTATTATTGCAATATTTTTTTCTCCAAGACAATACCTTAAAACAGGGACTATTATTCAAGGGCAGGTCTTCTATTTAAAGAACTACTGAATCAAAGAATTAGAATGAAATTCCAGTAGCTATCTAAGTCAGTCCATACATAAAAAAGGTCCTCTATTACCTATCTATCCAGTAATGGTATAACTTCTACTTGGAAATCTTCAATTAGGGGGACCCCCACATTTCCTGAGGAATCCACACCACTTTTGGGTAGCTCCAATTGTAAGGAAGTTTTCACTTAAATTAATGTTCAAAATGTGCCTTTTCAGTTTCCATCTACAGTTTTTTGTTCTATCCTTTTCAGTCAAATAGGACAAATCTAATCTCTTTCATATGTTAGAATCTTAAATACTTGAAAATAGTTCACCTTAATTGAGACTAACTATTCCAATTTTTTAAAACTGATTGTTATATGAGATGAATTTCAGGCCCTTTATCGTTCTGATTAACTCCAATGTACAATCTGCAATTGATCAGTGTATACCACAGAAGTAAACACTCAGTTTCCTGATGTAGATTATTGAGGACAATGGTCTTCACATCCTTATTCCTGAGAACTGTCTCTTGGGGCAGCTAGGTGGCAGTGGATAGAATCCTGAACCTGGAGTCAGGAAGATTCATCTTTCTGAGTTCAAACCCAGCCTGAGACACTTATTGGCTATGTTACTTAACCATATCTGACTCTTGTTTCTTCATCTGTAAAAATAATTTGGAGAAAGAAATGGCAAATCACTCCAATATCTTTGCCAAGACAATCCCAAATGGCTCCTGAAGAGTCTGTCACTACTGAAATGTATGCATACATCTCTTAACAAAGTCTTTTTTTTGTATTGTTTTCTTTTTGTAAGGCAATGGGGTTAAGTGACATGCTCAAGGTCATACAGGTAGGTAATTATTAAGTGTCTGAGGTTAGATTTGAACTCAGGTCCTCCTGACTCCAGGGCTCGTACTCTATCCATTGTGTACCACTTAGTTGCCCGTTGACAGTCTTAAGAACACTTTATCTTTCAGGGTTCCAACCTCACCTTGAACTGAAACAGATTTCTTGAATCCAAGTGTCACTATTAAATTTCCCCATCTTAGATTCAGTCCAAAGTTCTAGATTTGTGGCAGGTTCATTTTGGACATAAAACTGTAAAGGAGAATTCTTTCAGTCTGGGTATTCATCAGTGACCTTGGGCAAGTCATGAAACATCTATCTACCTTAATTTCCTTATCTGTAAAAATGGAGTTAATAGTAGAACTCAACTCCCAGAGCTGCTGAGAGAATTTAAAGGGCTTATTATTGTAAAGCATTTAGCATAAAGACTTCAACCTAGAAATATTGTTTCCTTCCTTCCATCTAATTGTACATAAATATCAAGCAAGCATCTTGACAGAAATAGAAACCAAGATTCCTGGTCTAGAATTTGAAGATTTAATTCTCTTCCACTTTTTGAAAACTGGAACATTAGCTTTTTGACAATCCTATGATAATTCTTCTGTTCTCTATTGTCTTTCAAATATAATAGAAGGTGACCCAGAAATTAAATTAGTTTGTATAACAAATATAATAATCAGTAATTATCTTTCAAATATGAGTGAAGCATTTAAATTAGTTACTTATACTTCATATATCTCTTAATTGCTAATTATATATAGCATTATATAATTTTATAATATAAGTAATAAATATAATAAAGTATATAGCACAATAAATATAATGATATAATCTATATGACATAATATGTCATGAAATAAATAATAATTTAACATAGTATGAAAGCATGTAATATGATCTAGCATCAAATATATAATATGTAGCTAATTTAATCCTCTGATTTTGTAACAGAATTATTAATAAAATATATCACATCATATATATATAGTAACACCACAAAATGTATATATATATATGTATTATGTACATATATATATATATATATATTAAGGTCTAAAGAAATAAAACAATGGAGTCAGATGACTTGAATTCATCAAGAATAGTTAGGTGTTCTCTTACTATTTCCTTACACATCTTGAGCATCAACTGCTATTTGTTCTGTTCTTTTCCCTCCAGAAAACTTTTTCTTCATCAGAATAAATAGCAAAATAAGACTATCTGCCTTCTCCCTAGTTGCCACTCATCCTAAGTAATTATCCTTTTCTTGCTTCTCTCTCTGTCTCTGTCTCTGTCTCTCTCTGTCTCTCTGTCTCTGTCTCTGTCTGTCTCTGTCTGTCTGTCTGTCTGTCTGTCTGTCTGTCTGTCTGTCTCTCTCTCTCTCTCTCTCTCTCTCCAACTTGGTTTTAAAAGCAGTCTGTTTTGTCTTTAGCTTGCCTGGACAGTCTCACTTCACTCAGCACTAGCACTCCTAAGACAGTTCTCTTAGGACTCTGCCACTTTTATTTTCATTCTATCACATGCCCTTACTTCCATCTCCAGTACATATCTTAAAAATATAAATTGACTGGTAATTTCCTTTTTCTTCTATCTTAATCTCCTTAGAAAACTCTTTTCAGACCTCAAAAGATTATTTGTCTTTGAGTCTTCAGTTTTGCGTCTCGAGGGCTTTCCTATTTATCCTGAGCTGACCTCATCCGAAGTATTTTGGTCTATGGTCTATGCATCTTTCTTCTGATCCCTTTGAAAACTGTTCACTTTAAAATTTAAGATGCAGGTCTGACCCAGCTTTTCTCTTCTCCATTATGATTTCTAAGATGGTCACTTCTCACTCCCAATATCTCACCCAGTGGTTACTTTTCCTTGCCCATGTAATCATTGTCAAAAGAAGATTTTTGGGAAAACATAACTGACTTCATTTTGTGTTCTATTTGTTATTATTATATTTCTTTTTTTCTCTCTGTGTGACACTGAATGTTCTTCAGTATCTTCCTTCCCCATTTTATAATTATGAAAGAAAACTTGTAGTTTTGAATAGTTCTATTAACTTACTACAGTACCCACACACAGGCATACAGATCACACACATACACACACACACAGGCATACAGATCACACACATACACACACACACAGACATATATATATATATATATATCTGTATGTACATATATATGTATGTATATAAAATACTCCTGATAGAATAAATAAATTGTAACATATATGTCTGTATCTTGTGCTTGTTTATTTGTTTAGTGGCCAACAAGGACCCTGAATATTTTTGTAATAACATCTTTTCCTCATCAGTAAAAACTCTTCCTCCTTGGTAAGTATCTAGAATAGAATTTTCCCTTTTTCTTTCTAACTTTTGGAAAATGAAATCATTATTGAGAGAGGTAAAACATGTATCAACTTCTTGGTCTGTAACAGAGAGGCTTCCAACAGATTCTTATATTACTGAAGCTGTGTATCACTACAATGTCATACCTTTGTGCCAAGAATGTGATTATTTTATTGAGTTCTTCATTTATTTCCTCTTCCTGCTATGCTCTATAATATATTACACTGAAAATATTACTTCTCTTTATACCTCCATATTCCTTTACCCACTTACTCTCCATCAAGTTTCCCTCTTTAAATTCTGTCCTTTGTTTAAAATTTTTTTTTGTTTTTGTTTTGCAAGGCAATGGGATTAAGTAACTTGCCCAAGGTCACATAAGAAGGTAATTATTAAGTGTGTCTGAGGCAGGATTTGAATTCCTGACTGAAGGGCTGATACTCTATACACTTTGCCACCTAGCTGCCCCTATACATTTTAAATTTCCATGTTATCCCTAATCTTTCACATCCATTTCTTTTGAAATAGTTAAATGCTCTAAAAACCATAATTTAGTCATGGGACCTTTCCTATCAAGTCTCAGCAAAAACTGTAAAACACAATTTACTTCTTTTTGTTAAAACTTTCATTTCATCCTGCTAGTTAGCCATGGTACATTTGTATATAGACATATCAAACTTCAAGTTTTGTAATGAAATATTTACTTGATGTAATTTGTTTCCTTGTTGCTTAAGTATAAAAGACTCATGCACAGGAGCTGAATCTCCTTGTTCTTCACAGACTCCTTGTTTCTGCTCAGATCACTTGAGATAGGGACATTATGTTCAACTGAACCAATGAAATGCTTTTACTGAATATTATTTTCAAGCTTTTGTTAATAAAATATTCTTTAATTAAAAGTGAAATGTTCTAAGGGTGTCTCATTTTATTCTAATCCCAAGGCTGAACCAATAGATCATTATGAGTCAAGTCTGACCCAGAGTATCTGGTACTGATGGAAAACTTAAACTAGAATGACTTCACAACTGAATTGGGGAAAAGAGAAGATAAAATTAAAGAAAGAGAGCCTTGGGTGTTTGGATCCCTTGATATAAATTAGCGTTTTTAAATTTTGCTTCTGGCTGTCTCTCAATGGTACATGAATGGAGGTACCATTGATTTAGTGGAATCAGCAAGTTAGTTGTATATTTGTATGTATTTAGGAGCTAGAGGCAAATATGAATGTGCCCTAGAACTTTTAGAAATTTGTTCTGAAGACAACAAGCATTAAAAAATGTTCTTTATTAAATTTATATAGCTTGATATAAAATATAACATGATTATATATGTATAACATGTATATTATATAGGTATAACATTATATATGTATAAAATATAACATGATATAATATGACATGAGCTGTGATATAACATTATATATGTATAATGTATAATATAGATAGAAATAATTTGATGGGCTGTATGGGAAGATTAGTTCATCTGCTGAGTCATTTTCAGGGCTTCTCATCTACTTTTGATGTTTACTGGTTCTTCAACTATCACCTTTGACTCCAAGAAGTTGTAGCTTGGGTAGTGGTCACACTCTTTTAAATGTCTCAGCAGCTGGGTTAAACCAGGTTAAGAGTAACCAGTGGCCCTCAACCCATTGGTAATTAGAGGCATGTTTGTCCCAAGGATATGAAAACTTCCCCCAGTGGAATGGGCAGATAAGAGTAATTTGTTCCAATGGACTATGTTGGTCAGACATTGAAGACACCAGGGTCATTCATTGCATCTTGGACCATGAGTAATAATCTTAACTTTTAACTTGCCACTGAACTTTGATGACTATGGAAGAAAATGTGAGACTTGACTTTGTGCTACTCTACCTCACAAATCCAATTCATGCATAAGTCAAGTGGACCACTTTTATGGATCCACAATTATACTATTTTGATATTTTTATGATTTTTCTATGTTATTAGTTTATTAAATTTCTATTTTATTATTTTACTTACCTTGAAGTCCTGTGGCAATGAGCAAGTGATTAAACAGTAAGTTCAGATATACTGTGAGTTATAGTCACAATTCTGCACTCAGATAGCCGAGAACATAGGATCATTTTCTCATTGGACTGAGGAAGCAGTGGGATTTGGCAGTCCTCTTGGTGTCTGTGAAATTTTTTTTTTAAAGGATCATACTGTTCACTTTCTAATGTGAGGAAGGGGAAAGAAAATATGCCCTAAAAGCTGTCTCTTTCACTTAACAGAAACCTGGACTGCTCATTACAGCAACTGGTAGTCCTTCCTTGTGGTCAAAAGACACAGAAAAATGTACAAAAATGTACACAAAGATGATTCTGCTTACCATTGATACATAGAATGTGTGTACATGGACAACATGAAATCCTATAGATCTGAAAGAACAGCTCTTGTTGTGAGAGAATTCAGCAAGTAGTTCATCTAAGTTGTAGCCTTGAGTCTGGCATTGGTTGTACATTTTTTTTGGAGTGGTCACTAAAATAAGGAACTCTATGAAGTTGACATAAATTTCACAATCAGACCTAATCTAGTCAGCCAGTTTTATACCTTCCCAAAGAAGCAAAGAACAGCTTTATTTTTTATCTTATGAGATCCACATGTTTAGAATTATATTCTTTTTTATTAAAGATTTCATTTATTTTGAGTTTTAAAAATTTTCCCCCATCTTACTTCCCTCCCCCACCCCTTACAAAAAGCAATTTGTCAGTCTTTACATTGTTTCCATGTTGTACATTGATCCAAATTGAGTGTGATGAGAAAGAAATCATATCCTTAAAGAAGAAACATAAAGTATAAGAGATAACAAGATGAGACAATAAGACATCAGTTTTTTTTTCTAAATTAAAGGGAATAGTCCTTGAACTTTGTTCAAACTCCATGGCTCTTTATCTGGATACAGATGGTTATTTTCCATTGCAGACAACCCCAAATTGTCCCTGATTGTTACACTGATGAAATAAGTGTGTCCATCAAGGTTAATCATCACTCCCATGTTGCTGTTAGGGTGTACAGTGTTTTTCTGGTTCTTCTCATCTCATTCAGCATCAGTTCATGCAAATCCCTCCAGGCTTCCCTGAAATCCTGTCCTTCCTGGTTTCTAATAGAGCAATAGTGTTCCATGACATACATATACCACAGTTTGCTAAGCCATTGCTAAGGATTAGCATTACTTGATTTCCAATTCTTTGCCACCACAAACAGGGCTGCTACGAATATTTTTGTACACATGATGTTTTCACCCTTTTTCATCATCTCTTCAGGGTATAGACCCAGTAGCAGTATTGCTGTATCAAAGGGTATGCACATTTTAAACAACAGCCTTATAACAATATAATTGCCACTTGCAGGAAAGTGCCATGCCATCATTGTTAGTGCATATATTCCTATCAGGACAAACCCTGATGAGTTGAAAGAAAAATTTTTTTGAAGACCTGGAGACCCTCATCTTCAAGGTGCCAAAAGAGGATACACTTGTAATTATGGGTGAGTTTAATGGCAGAATAGGGACAGATTATCAGATGCGAAGGAAGTTCTGGGAAGATTGGATTTGGGAAAAGCTCCTCCCACTTACTACTGAAGTCTCGTATGTCTCACTATCTTTATACTGTCTTCTGTTTACCTAAATGCAATAAAATTTCATGGATGCACTCTTGCAACAAATATTGGCATTTAATAGACTATGTCATTATAAGGAGGAGAAACAGACAGCTATGAATTAGAGTTCAGAGTGCTGGACAAACCATAGACTTATCCTTTCTAAGCTAAATATTAGCATTCAACAAAAGTGGTGACTTCAAGGCAAGATGACTACTAGAAGAATTAATGGCAACAGATTAGAATACTTCTCCAGCATGTACAGTTCATTGGTAACTTAGAGCAAAAGCTGAGCCACCAATGATAGACAACAGTGTGGCAGAAAAGAGATTTGATGTGCAGTGTTGCATTTACTCATCTGGATAAGAACACGCACATATATCAAGTCTGACATGACAAAACTGATGGGGAAATTCAGAATCTGCTAAATGGAAAGTGACAACTCTATAGCGTTTACCAGAAGAACAATTCTTCTATTTGTAGGTTGGCAGCCTTTAATGTCATCAAAAGTAGAATATAAGCAAAGTTTAGAGATATGTAGGATTCTTTATTCAATAAAAAGTCAGATGAGATTACATTTTATTCCTATGACAATAATCTAAAGTGTTCTTATGATGTCCTGAAGATTATTTAAGGGATAAAGGGTGGATCTCATTTAGTCAGGGCTGATGGAGCCATACTGATCAATAATAAGGACCTTGACCCTGGAGAGATGGGTTGAACATTTCCATAGTGTTCTTAATAGACTGTTATCAGCCAGTGCTGAAGCCATTGGCCATCTACCTCAGGTTGAAGTTAATCTCATTCTTGTTGAACTTTCAACTTGAAGAAGAGTTATTAGATGTCAATAGGCTCCTCTTAGGTTTCAAAGTGCTTGGTGCTCATTCTAATCCAGCAGAGTTCTACAAGGAAGAGGATCTACTGCTTACATGGAAGCTGACTGAAATCTCTGGGGTTATTTGGCAAGAAGAGTTTAATCCTAAAAGATAAAGAATGCCTCCATAGTCCATCTCTAAAAAGGAAAAGAAAATAGATTTTTTCAGAGTCTTCCTTAATCAACTGATTCTTCATTTAGAAGATGGTCATCTACCCAATAGCCAGAATTTCTTCATAAAGGGGTTGAATAACAGTGTATATATTTTTTTTGTCTAACAATTCCAGGAAATATGCCAGGAGCATAACAGAGGTCTGTATTCAAAGTTCATTGATCTGAACAAGGTCTTAGAAAGTGAGTTGTGAGGGTTTGAGGAAGATCATGGAAATATTTGGTGACTCAGAGCAAATCATTAGTATTGTATATCAATTTCATAATGAAATGCTTATATGGATTCTGGATCAAGGATGATGCTCTCACACTTTTTCAGTCACCAGTGGAATGAAGCAGTGTTCTATGCTTGCTCCCATGCTTTTTGTCAAGATATTTTCCATGATGTTTCCAGATTCCTTGAATGAGACTGAACATCAAGGTCAGATATCATACTGATGGTATTTAATTTGTAAAGGTTACAAGCCAAGACTGATGTGGGGGAGAATTGGTGCATGATTTTTTTTTGTCTAGAGAGGTACATTTTGCTGACCTTATTATTGTATGCCTGTGAAATTTTTATTTTGTGTCCAAAGGATGTGATACTAGCAACATCTACACCAAGAAGGTTGTGCTAATTTTCCCTAAACAATAATGAAACTATCACTGATTCTTCATTGTTACAAGAAATCAAGGTTTAATCTTATAACTCTCTAAGCATAAATCTAAGCATATAATGAAATTTTATAGGTCTTTGGGTTCTTGTTAATTAAGCATGGTACAATGGAAAATGCTTAGGGAAATCTGAGTCAAGCCTGGACTAAAACAAATATAAAGAGAATAAAAATTGAGACAGGGACTGGAGGTGTGATTTCATTTATTTAGGGAGATCTTAATCCATCTTCCAATGTAAACAAGTATCTTCTCTGTATCTTTGAGATTTAGAAAGTTGCCTAATGAAATGAAATGTTAAGTGTCTTGCCCAGTACCATATATCCAAGATTTGTTAAATGTATGATTTAAATTTGAACACTAAACCAAACTTGCAAATTTAAAAAAAAGCAAATAGTTAAAAAAAGTAAATATCTTCAATGCTTTTCACAATGATATTGGACAATTCTCAGTTGGTGAAACATTGAACAGGCATTTAGTCTATCTTTAGTTTAATCTTCAAGCCAGGGACTAAATTTCAGTTTGTTTTTCTATGCAAATTTGTTTCTGAGAGTTGGAGATTTTTGAAAAGTTTTTTCAGTCTTTTACATTTGTTCTGCATTCTCATTCTAGAATGGGGTGATTGTCAAATTAACCACATGATAACCACATGGATCTGAAATAAAACTTTTCCCCCTTAAGATCCAAGTTTCTCGGGGCAGTTAGGTGGCTCAGTGGATAGAGCACTGGCTCTGGAGTCAGGAGTACCTGAGTTCAAATCTGGCCTCAGACACTTAATTACTTAGCTGTGTGGCCTTGGGCAAGCCACTTAACCCTGTTTGCCTTGCAAAAACTAAGATCCAAGTTTCTCTAGGTCTTGAATGCAAATAAATAGGCTCAAAAAGTAAGGTACCTCTCTCTCCCAATCCCACACACAAAGGTTAGATCGAGCTACATCAAGTTTGTATCTTAAATTATGTTTATAGAAAAAATTTTTAGTTTCTCAATCTGGTGACACTACACACACACACACACACACACACACACACACACACACACACACACACACCCTAAATAACAATGCATTCAATGTATCTGTAATTTTGTCAGTGTGGATATTATTTTCATTGATGTTGATCACAGATTACTACTACTTAGATTTAATTATTTTCAGCAAACAATTATCAAATGTCTATAACAGTATGTACTAGACATTGGGAATACAAAGCTAAAAATGAAACATTTACTGACTTCAAGGAGTTTGTATTCAAGATGGTCTTTAAAAATGTCTGCGACTGGAAAATTAATTGGCCTGTGACTACTCTGGTGATACATCTTTATAACTTTAGCTGGGCTGATTGGAAATTATTTTAGTGTCTGGATAATTTATATAGAATGTAGTAAGTATTACTATTACTTCTAGTCCATGTTTTTGTGAACAATTGGACTCTTGTGAGTTCCTTAAGATTCTTTTCCTGTAATAGTGGATTGCCAGGAAGATAAAATAAATATACACCATTTAAGCTCTCTTGCAGCTTTGTAGTATTTTTCAGAGCTTATATCTCACATCAGAGCCTATAAATACTTAAGGTTACAACCATGCCACAGTGAGGCACTTGGGGGGACTTTAAAAGAAATGACAAATTAATTGTTAAGTCTTTTCCTTTATTGCTAGAAGATAACAATGTCTTATGAGATTCCATGTCTTCTTTTGTATATTTTGGTTATTTGCTCTTAGTGGAGTTTACTTGTTCCCCTGAATGGATGGAAGAAAAATAGGGCTGCCAACGAAGGTATGTAAGGTTCTGACAAGAACAGTAAAATTGTCTATGGGAGATGAAATGATGATTATATATTTATCTTTTATGTTGTCAAAACTATCATGTTGAGGTAAACTTCTGTGCAGTTGAGAGGAAAGGTTAAACTTTCTGGTAGTTGATGACTTCAAACTTATTGACATGTATCTTTTCTGTGAACAAGAGCAAGATGCTGGACCCCAGAGGAAAGCAGGCTAAGCTTTACTGTAGAGAAAATTACTTAGAAAGTATTAATTGAAATACCTCATTCTCATCTTTTTTTTAATATTTCCAAATGCAAATTGTTCCCTTGTATTAGCTTTATATCCACTTTACATGGGAGTGGATAGAGCTACAATAAATTAAAAAAAAAAACCAGAAATCTGCAAAGGAAGCAACTTTCTGCAATGGGAATCTATCTAAATAGCTAATTTTTCTTGAATCTGTCATTTAAATCTCTTGAGCCTCAGGTTTTTTCACCACTAAAAAAGTGGGCTGTATGTAGTATTTGCATTTGCAATGCTGCTGAGGGGATAAGAAATTGTCCTGCTTAACAGACATGGAAAATGACAGAAAGCTGTATAAATAACACATTGTTCCCACCAACTGCTCTTTACCCTCCTCATTACAGTTATGAGTTTGAATTGTGTGTGTGCTTGTATGTGTGTGTATGTGAAATATATGTGACTGCATGTATGCCTGTGTTGTGTGTAGGATGGAAACATTTATGACTTAGTTTCTGATGCTTTTGACAAGAATGCATGGAATCTCAGAGAAAGAAGTAGGGAAATTAGTATTCAATGATTAGGGATCCTTCTGGACTTTGTACACATTCTGAAAAGGAATAAGAAGGGTAGAAAGCCAACCAGGTTTTTTTATCCTTTCTCCCCAAAGTCCCCAAAAGCACAGTTCCAGAAACAGACATTCAAAGTCACCAGTTGGTGAACTTTGGAAGTATCTGTTTGAATGTTTCATTCCCAAAGCCAGTCTACCAGGATGGATACTATATCCATGTGCCTGAGTTGATCTCTCAATTAGAAGAGATCACTGAACATGAAAACTGTGAAAAAATCTCATACAAATGTCATGTGTCAATATAAGACGTAAAATCTTCCTGTTGAAAGTGATCTTGAACTCAGAGGTTATACTGTGAAGGAATTTCCTCTATAATTTCACTGACAATTAATCAGTCTCCCTTGTTTGAATTCTTCCATTGAGTGACAGCAAACTCACAATTTGTTTCCATAGATTATTATGATACTGGACAGCTATTGAGCTAAGTTAAATTTATCTCCAGGTAACTTCCTCCCTGTGGGTCCTACTTCTGTTCTTTGGAATTATACAAAATAAGTATAATATCTATTTCCTATGACATCTTTCTGAATATAATAAAATTTAACAAAAGTAAGTAAGGTACACAGGGATTATATCTGCTGCTTGCTTAGGCCTTCTCTAGACTAAATATATCCAGTTATTTCAGTTTCTCTTTCTATGATAAAATAATGTCTTTTGAAGAAAGAACTTTATGACTCATTGCTGAATTAATTTCCTAGCAAATTTTTCTTATTGAGTTATCAGAGAAAATACTTTTACCTTTCACTTTGCAATTGTGTAATTCTACAAGGTCATGTAAATCTTTGAAACAAAGATTCTACATATCAATAGCACAGGCTACTACTATTAATTAATTTATTTGGTTGAGCCAAAATGAAAATTCATTTTTTTTTTTAGTTTTTGCAAGGCAATGGGGTTAAATGGCTTGCCCAAGGCCACACAGCTAGGTAATTATTAAGTGTGTGAGGTCAGATTTGAACTCAGGAACTCCTGAATTCAGGGCTGGTGCTCTATCCACTGCGCTGCCTAGCTGCCCCCCAAAATTCATTTTTTTAAAAGATTTTTCTTTCTTCAAAGAACTGTGGAGTTTGAACAAATACCAAGGACTATTATCTTTTTTTTGACTATTACCTTTAATGTAGAAAAAATCTGATATCTTATTGTCTGATCTTGCTATCTCTTATAATTTATGTTTCTTCCTTAAGGATATCACTTCTCTCTCATCACATTCAATTTGGATCAATGTATACCATGGAAACAACATAAAGACTGACAAATTGCCTTCTATGGGGGTGGGGGGAGGGAAGTAAGATTAGGGGAAAAATTGTAAAACTCAGAATAAATAAAGTCTTTAAAAAAAAGATTTTTCTTTCTTTAAAAAAATGTGATTGTTAGTCGTTTATTTCCACATATAAGTGGTTTTACAAATACAGATTTCTCTTCTGAATGTAGCCATGCCTTCCTTTCTGCATTGCTAAAAATGGCAACCCTAATTTATTCTATTTATTGGTTGAGCCAGCATTATGTGTGATCATAGGCTAGATAAACTATGCAGTGAGCTTACTGAAGCCCTAGGTAAATCTTCATGCCTTATAATAGCTTCCCTATGGGCTTGTTGTTAAAGCCTAAAATTCACTAAACATAGTATAGCTGAAACAATAGTAATCTCACATTTAGGAAACACAGGTTCAAATATCTTTTTCATTCATTCATGGCAATTTCTATAAATTCTCTAAGCCTCAATTTCCTTGATTATAAAATGAGAGTTTGTTGATAAGCATTAAGCCTTTTATGGTGTGCCATATTGTGTCATTTCCTTTGGATCAAGCTTACCTCTTGTTAAACTGTGAAAATGCCTGGGAGAGATAATCCAGTAAGTCATTATCTCTAATTAACACTTCTGCTAGACTTAGTTTGTCAGATGTTACCCAGAGTGATAGACAATAATGTGATAGTGGAGGATGTTCCTTGGGAGTCAATAAAGGAGGAAATATGGGCCCAAAATATAGAGTAGGGTATTGCCTAGGGAAATCAGGGGTGGACATTGTGCCATAGTGAGATATGCTACATAGTCAGGAGGCATGATGAGGGTCTAAAATGTCACTATAAGCTAATAGTCATCACAAGACTAATATCTGTTAACATCCTCCATTTGAGGAAATATTCTAAATAGTGTCATTCTTTGAAAATTATATTATTTTAATTCTAAATTATAAATAATTTTGCCTAGAATTGGTCATTTTTATTATAGTTAACTCTTTGAAAAACTGGGTATAAATCTCTGAGCAAGTTAATACTTCAGGATTGAAGGAATCTCTAAACATTTAATTCAAATTCAAAGTATTTCACTTGAGATTAGTTGTTAGCACTTGAGCATCTTGCATCAAGTAAATAACAATAAAAGTCTAAATTATGTGGCTGGGAAAAGTCACATTTATCTGTTCCATTTGTCAATTTTAAATGAACCGCAAACTATATAATTAAGATGAGAAAGTGTGTACAGGGAAATGTTTTAACACAGGACTACTGAACCTTGGCTTAATCTTTTGATTGGCAGATGCCCAGAGAAATTTGGATTTATGATGAGAAGATTTCTTATATTAGAGTTGCTATAATCCCTGGTGCAGTTTAAGAAAAGAGAAACAAGTATAAAACTAAATTGCTCAGATAATTGAAAAAAGAAATTTGCAAATTATACTATTTCCTTGGTGGTTGCAGTAAAATGGAGCTACCATAATGAGACTCACCACAGGGGGCAGTGGTGAAAAATAACCTATTGACAACTACAATACATTCATTTAGTCTTCCACTGATATATGGTAATTATTGTTATTTTACTTGAAACTTTATTGAACTCTATTATGAGAGTTTATGCCATAATAACATCATTATAAGTAACCCAAATCTTCAGAAAATCATAAAAAATACATTGAAAAAAGGATTAAATAGCTTTATTTAAATGAAAGAAATATTCTGCTTCTAATTAGAGACAAATATAATATTGTTCAACTGCAATTGCATAGATAAGCTGCAAGTGCACAAATTCTCTACCACATTATGTCTGTTTAAGTTTTGAAGGTCATAGCCATCTCTGTAAAAGGATAACTAATCCATCGTGATTCTGACCTTGGAAAAATACAATTTTGTGAGATTGGGATACCAGGTACATATCTCCTTAACTTGATCTTGTTGTCACACCATACTAGTCACCATACTTTTGCCACTAGTACCATCTCAAAAAAGTCAGTGATACCAGTGTTTCCTTTCATCACTCCTTAAAGGAACTGGATAATGAAATAAAATTATACTTCAGTGAGTTTGTACAAAAGCTAATGCATATTTTACTAAGTAAAGTGGATTTTATTTCAGAGAACCTTTTTTAAGCTGAATTGTTTTATTTCAAGTTCTATTTCAGCATTTAGTCTAGGAAGGGTTAAATATTATCAAATTTCACCAAAATTATTATGAAATCACTTGTTGATAGGATTTTCTTTTCTAAATTTTACAGAGTGGGGAGGAAAGTGAGACGCAGCATGTGGTATAGTGATCAGAGGGTCAATTTTGGAGTCAGGGAGACAAAGTTTCCTGCCTCTGATATAAACAAGTTGTATATCTATGGACAAAGTATTCAACATCTGGAATTTCTCAAAGATTTTAAGTAAAATATGAATTATCAATCCATATTTCTAGAGTTATTTTCCACATTAGGAATTTCAGTCTAAGAATTCTCCCCTACCCCACTCCCTTGCCAACCTCAAAGTACAAGCATATCATTTAATACATTGAGTGGAGAAACATTCAGTCAGGGATTTAGAAGTTATAAGGGTTTGGTTGAATATTCTCAAAATAATGTCCCAGAGATGACTGATAATGTTAACAGGCACGGCAGCATGGTGTTTCTAGGTATCGAGCCAAGAGATAAATTACATGGTAGACTACATGTTCAAAAACATTGATAAATTAGAAAGTGTTTAGAGGAGGGTAATCAGATTAGTGAAGGGCCTTCAGTCTTGTGTTATAAGAGGATCAGTTGAAGGAAATGAGGTTGTGTAATAATAATAATAAGGATAGTAATAAGTTGAGAAGACTGTTGGTAAAATAGCTCTATTCAAAAGTTTGAAAGACTGTCATATGAACAATGGATAAGACTTGTTTTGTTTGAATTCAGAAGGCAGAACTAGCAGCAATGAATAGATGTTTTCCTTCCCTTCTTTCTGCAAATATTAACTTTTTTATCAGGACAAGGTTCTTAAAAATTAGATCTTTCCGAAAGTAGATTCGTTTCCCTTAAGAGTTTATAGGATTGTAGCCATGCAAGTGAACCTACAGTGATATAAACCCTTCACAGATAAGAAAACTAAAAACTCAGAAAAAGTTAAAATGACTTGCCCAAGGTTACACAGAGTGTCAGAGGCAGGATACGAACCTGGGTCCTTGGACTACTGATTCATTGCTCTTTCCATTGTATCACTGAATTTTGCACTCATTCATGATCTTAAAGTAGTGGCTAGATAACTACTTGCTAAATATCAGTTAAATATTGATAAATATATTGGTGTGAAAATTAATTTTGTGCATGGATTGTACCAGATGACTGCTGAGGTCCCTTCCAAATTGAAATCCCCAAATTACAAATTGAAAGTCTATAATTCTTTGTGATTATACAGGCAGTAGGAAGTTTTCATGTGAGTTTCACCAATGGGGAACCTGACAGAGGTTTTACCTGAGTAATACTTCCTATTCCTTCTGACTTTCCAAGGAAGCCAAAATTTTGAAATTTATGTCTAATATAGGATATTTTCTTTTTTTGTGAGAGTCTCAGTATATTTGAGTAAATAAATTCCCTGATCAAATATGTAGCACTAATATATTGCATCAATATAGAATATAATCCTTCTATTAGCTTTGGAGTTTTACCTTGAAAATCTGACTTTGTGAGAGAGCTTGTGTCCTAATTATAGACTTTAAACAGTTCTGACCTGATAAGAGGAAGGATGTAATGCCCTTTAAGTGAAAGGAGAAGTTAGAGCACCAGATAGATAGTGAATTATTGAAAATAGAATCAGATGGGATAGGACTATCAAAAAAAAATAGAATTAATTGTTCCTTAGCTTAAATATATTCCTTCTTGTGAAAAGTACCTTAGCCAAAAGCTCTTTGAGTTCTACCTTAAATGTTTGTGATAATTCTGTGTACTAACTACTGGACTATCTATTCAATAGGGAAATAAGTATCACAGGTGGTTATAGTGATATAACACTCTTCAAAAGAGTTGCAATTTATATTAAGAATACTAATATTCAGCACCACTGAAACATCCAACAATAATGGCCTTTGGCAGATACAAGGTGAAAGAGAGGAGAAACATGTCCACATTATGAAACAGAATCCATTTTCTACTTAATGAAGCTTAAATAGCCTTCATATTCTGAATGAAGACTATTTTGTATTTTTCAGCTACTGTCTTGGTGGGGAGCATATATCTTTGACATACCTAGCTTAGTAAGCCTATTAAAAATAAGAAAAGACCATGACATGATCTCAGAGAATGGATCATAAATTGTTATGATGAAAACAAAAGTAATATTATTTTTTAAAGTATTGTTGTCTATTTCCATTAAAATATAAAAGTATTTCACATTTTCAGTTTGGCTCTTTAATAATATTTAGAAGGAAAGATATCTTAAAAAATCTCATAACTAAAAACATGAAAAAGAAATTTGTGGTAATATGTAAGCTTGTTCATGAACATTTAATGTGAAGGCTTCTTTGTGGTTCCTATAAATGACATGCTATCTCCTGCTTCAATTCCTTTGCAAAGACCTCTCCTGATATTGTCAATTATTAGTGCTTTCTCCAATTTCTTTAAATTACTGTTCATTTACTCTATTCATCTTGTATTTACCTCCCAGAATAAATGTTCATCAAGGGCAGACACTTTTTTGCCTTTGTCTTTGTATCTCTCCAGTACCCAAAATAGATTCACAAAGAATTAAATTGAAGGACATCTCTTTTTCTCAAAAAAAGTTAACAGAATAAAGGGAAAATGATTAAAAAAAGCAATTCTCTGGTCATATTTTCTATTTATGAAGGTGAAAAAATTACTGGCTATCCTGAAAAATTCAATATATTTGCATAACGTGCAAGTAAAGCCATTTAGGTATTACCTAAAAGAATGTAGCCTAGTAATCATATTTTTGGCAAGAGTTAATTTGCTGCTCCTTATTTGTGAATATTTTAAGTTCAGTGAAACATGTGGTGGTCTGTTATGATATGTTTTCTGTTATCTTTAGGGATGACTTAAGATTAGGGGTATTTGAATCATAGAATCTTAGAGTTAGAGGAACCTCAGAGATAATCCTGTCCAATTCCAAACTGAGTTGCAATATGTGCTACAATATTTCTGGTAAACGGTCATTTGGTGCCACTTGTAGCCTTTACTGCCTCCCAAGTCACTTTCATTATTCAACATTTCTAATTGCTAAGAAGTTTTTACTCATATTGATCTGATATCTACTTCACATCTTATTCTTTATTTTGCTTTCTGGATCTCATCAAAATAAATCTAATGAATATTTTACTTAAAATGGAAAAATATTTCTATTGCACTTCATGAATCTTAAAATATTATGTATCTATTTCTTAACTCCTCCTCATTATTATTCACACGATGCCTCTTCAAATTCTTAAAGACAGTCAATATGCACTAGGACATTTTAAAGACAGCCAATACCCTTCCTCAATCTTCCCCCCCCCAAGTCCTTTTTCCAAACTTAAAGTCCCAATTTCCTTTGTTTGATTCTTGTAAATAATTGGTTTTGTTGTTTTTACCATCCCAATTTGTTGTAATTATTGTGTTCTGTTTTTCAATCATATCTGACTCTTTGTGGCCTTCATGGTTCAGACTATGCCAGGTCTTTTTATCTTCCAATATCTTTCTAAATCTAAGTTAATATTCATTGTTTCCATGACACTATCCATTCATCTCATCCTCTGCTGTCCCTTTTTCCTTTTTCCTTCAAACTTTCCCAACCTGAGGATCTTTTTCCAATGAGTTCTGTCTTCTCATTATGTGGCCAAAGCACTTAAGTATCAGCTTCAGTACTTGACTTCCAAGGAATAGTCTATTTAATTTCTTTAAGTAGTGACTGATTTGATCTCCTTGCTGTCTAAGGGACTCTCAAAAGTCATTTTCAGCACTACAACTAAAGCACCAATTCTGTGGCATCCAGCTTTCCTGATAATTCAGCTCTCACAGACATGCATTGCTACTGGAAAAGCCACAGCTTTTACTTTGGGGACTTGTGTTCACAAGGTAATGTTTTTGCTTTTTAGAATGCTGTGCAGATTTGCCATAACTTTCCTTCTGAGGAACAAGCAGCTCCTTTTTTTTTAATGCAAATCTTAATTTTACTGTTGCAGTCACCACCAGAAGAGAACTTTGAGCCCAAGAATATTACTTTCCCGACTGTATTCCAGTTTAGCAAAATCCTACTAAAACGTATTGTCTTCAGTTGAAAACAGTAGTATAGATGTGGTTATTTAAGACTATCATATCTTTTATTTTGGATATCATGCGATGTTATACTTTTTACTTGATACAGAAATTGATCTTGATGAATTTTTATCAACCTGCAGGAATATTTTCATTTTCTTCAACAAAGTCCTGAACTTTTGTTTAATAATGAAGTAGAAGTTAATCCAAAATTCTGAACTTTTGTTTAATTATGTTTAATTATGGAGTAGAAGTTAATCTGACTAAGCCAGTGGAGTATATGGAGTGCAGGCTGTTTAAAAAGGTCCCATAACAGTTTGCATACCTGTATATTGTTCACAGACTAGTCTAACTTCAAAGAGTTTTATCAACAGGTCAGCATTATGAACATGAGTATTTCATCTCCAGAAATTTAAAATATCATCTACTAAATAATGGGGAGCTATTACTTGCAATGGTGGAGTAAGTTCCCATATTGTCAAAATTATAGGCTTTTGATATATGAAAGTATTTTTTATGAATTACTCTGATTCAGTAAATTTATCACATAGTAGTCAACTTCTTTCTCCATATTCAATCAATTTAGTCTATGAATTTAGTCTCCAATGAAGCCTACATGCGAAGTATAGGTTTCTTGAACTCAAAACCACCTTCACATTAGAAAGGTTTTATTTATTTTCAGTTTTACAATTTCCCCCCAATCTTGCTTTCCTCCTCCCACTCCCCATAGAAGGCAGCTTGCTAGTCTTTACATCATTCCTATAGTATGGATTAATCTAAATTGAATGTGATGAGAGAGAAATCATATCCTTAAGGAAGAAACATATAGTATGAGGTATAACAGAATTACATAATAAGACAACATATTTTTTTAAATTAAATTGGTCTTTGTTCAAACTCCACAATTCTTTCTCAGGATATAGATGGCATTCTCCATTGCAGACACCCTAAATTGTGCCTGATTGTTGCCCTGTTGGTATGAGCACAAGGTTGATTATCACTCCCATATGACTGTTAGGGTGTACAATGTTCTTCTGCTTCTGCTCATCTTGCTCAGCATCAATTCATGTAAATCATTTCAGGCTTTCCTGAATTCCCATCCCTCCTGGGTTCTAATAGAACAATAGTTTTCCATCACATACATGTACTAGGGTATAAAAACCTAATGGTCAATTGTAGAAAGGCAGAAATAGTGAATACATCCTTCTCAGATCATAATGCAATAAAAATCATATTGGGTCAGGGAGATATAGACCCAAAACTAATTGGAAACTAAATAACCTCATTTTAAAGAATGAGTGGATCAAACAGCAAATTATAGAAAGAATTATTTATTTTATCCTAGATAATGACAATAATGAAACAACATATCAAAACCCCATGGGATACACTCAAAGCGACTGTCAGAGGATATATTATATCTTTAAATGCTTACATGAATAAATTAGAGAAAGAGGAAATCAATGAATTAAATATGCAACTAAAATTAGAGAAAGAAAAAATTAAGCCCCCAGTTAAACCAAATTCGAAATTTACCTTCACATTAAATTGAAGCAACAGTACAAGATTTTGATTTTTAAAAAGCAGAAAAATCAGTCTATGCATAAAGATGTTTCTCATGAATTATCTGTAACCTCTAGAAAATATATTCTTTAATATCCAGAAAACATATGAATCTAGGTCCTAGAAACCAAATTTCAATGGAAACTACTATAATCTACAACAATTTTAGGAACATTTGGGTCTCAAGGAATCCCATGAGGGGAAACAAGATGAAATGGGATGATTTGTTCTTATGAGCACTTAAGTTGGTAGAAGGAAAAAGGATTGTAGATTTAAGAAAAGATGAGAGAAATTGGAAAAATTTAATTAAATTAATTAAAATTTAATATTCAACTCCTAGTTAATAACAAATGGCATTTCATTTAGTAAAATGATTTCTTTATTTTTTGTGTCTGCTTGGTTTGCACTACAATATCTCATGTAAGAAGCTCAACGAATATGCTCTTATGGTCTTGTGAAATTCATAGTGTAGCTATTTGTTGAAAGACATCTTCCTTCAAAAAATTTTGTAGAACAGATAAATGGGGTTAACCTCAACTTTGTGGGGGAGATTAGAGCCCATGATTTTTTGAACAGCTGTAGAACAAATATGTTCAGAACTTTTTTGAGAATGTCACCACAACCTTTTGATCATCATCTCTGACCCTTAGCCATTCTGTGCTTTTTTGTTAAAAAAAAAAGTAGAGAAGATGTGACATATAAGAAAGAATCTCAGACAGTGGATAGTAAATTTTGAATC
This sequence comes from Macrotis lagotis, assembly GCF_037893015.1. Taxonomy (NCBI): domain Eukaryota; kingdom Metazoa; phylum Chordata; class Mammalia; order Peramelemorphia; family Peramelidae; genus Macrotis; species Macrotis lagotis. The sequence goes on from NC_133666.1 coordinate 210,500,687, forward strand.
AAGTTTACAATTTAGTTCATTATTCAATACTGGTGCAGTTCTCTCTCTCTCTCTCTCTCTCTCTCTCTCTCTCTCTCTCTCTCTCTCTCAGGTTTTTTTTTTTTTTTTGGCTAGGCAATGGGGTTAAGTGGCTTGCTCAAGGCCACACAGCTAGGTAATTATTAAGTGCCTGAGGCCGCATTTGAACTCAGGTACTCCTGACTCCAGGGCCCGTGCTCTATCTACTGCATCACCTAGCTGTCCTGGTACTCTCTTTTTATTTCATCCCCCCCGGCTTTTGTGAAGCAATGGGATTAAGTGATTTGCCCAAGGTTCACACAACTAGTAAGTATAAAGTTCCTGAGGTTGGATTTGGGTCTGGTCTTCCTGTCTCCAGTCAGTGCTTTATCCATTGCTTCACTTAGCTGTCTTTTAATACTCTCTTTTGAAAGAGCTAGTATTTGATTGAAATAATAATAATTACTAAAATAAAATAATAACAATAGCTAGCATTCATATTTCACTTTAAAATGTACAATGTACTATACAAATTTTACCTCATTTGAGTATCACAACAATATTGAGAGGTAGTAATAATTATAATCTCTTTTTTGATGAGAAAACTGAGTCAGAGGTTGTGTCTTGCCTAAGGTTACATAACTACTGTCCAGGGCCTTTGAATTTAGGACTTCCTGACTCCAACTCTATCCTCTGGAAGGTCCTAAAGTTCATTTCTGATAATATTTAAGGTATCTGGGGGGAAGCAGGAAGCCTCAGAAGGTGTGGAGAAAGCACTGAGCAAATTATATTGCTTCACCAATAAAAAAGAGCAGACCTCCAGTGGGACTCAGCAAGTTATGAGATGTTAGTAGTTATTTATGCAAACAGTCACTGAATGATATATAAAGAATATATATATATATATATGTAAAGATACTTAAACAAAATTATTGATAAATCCTCTTTTCAAAGAGGTGAAAGTTGGTATTAAAATGTTTCCTGTGTAAACATAATACAGATTAGTGTATTCATATATAATAGTAATATAAGTAAACTTCTTTGAGTGTAGGGATAAAAAAAAAGATATCTCTACATGCTTCAAAACCTTATTCAAGAAGCAACAAATATTGTTAGGAAGTTCTTAAAATGCTGAGCCAGGTTGAAAACAATGGATCTCAGGTGACTTTGGGGGACTTTTTCCTCTGAAAAAAGTTGAAGAAAAAATGAATAGATATAAGTAAAGGTAAAAGTAATATTATAGCATTAACTGTTATTGAAATTCTTTAAAGACTCGGGTTGTGGTGCTTTAAAGTTGAGTATATTCCCTAGGACTTTGAGTTGGAGTTGATACTAAGTAAGATAAAACCACACAACTAATTTGAAGACAACCTGCATCTTTCATGCTACAGATGCCTAAGAAATAAAGGTTATATTTTTATATTGTGTTTATGGTTCTTCATGAGGAAAATCACTAGTTTAGTTTGTCGTTTTCCATTCTGCCTCAATTTAAGCTCCCTCATCCATTGTCCTGAGGATCAAGGATGGTGTTCTTACCTTGATGTTAAAAATCTTTGCCTTTTCCTACAGAACTTTAACAGAACAACAGAGTTGAAAACTCTCAAAATGGAGTGAAACCTTTAACAAAAGGAATTAATTGTATTGCAATACCTGAATCATCATATGAACTCACAATATATCCAGTAAGAAATAACTCATCACATCATTATTTTTCTGTCTAGTCCTTACTTAATGTTTGGCTCATAGTAGGCACTTAATGAGGGATTGATTGATTCTGTCCTTATCTTCACTACTTGTGAATCTTTCTTTTTCTCCTGTAGATTTTCTTCAAAATTTTCCAGTCAGCATTTCACAAACCTAAGTGGAATGATGCCATGCTTATGATGTCAATTTGCTTGAGTGTTCTGTGTTGCCTGCTTTCCTATTGATTGTTCCTTCTTGCTCTCTCAAGGATTTTTTTTAAATTACCTCATTCTATCATGTCTTGAAGAAAGCATAAATGTAACATTATGAAGAAAATGCAAATAATATTTTAGTATTTTCTAATTGCATAATTCACAAAGTACTGTTTTTTTTCCTGTGGAGTAAGTAATAAAATTGTTTTCATTGAAGCAGTGGTGGACTCTAAGGATTATGTTTGCTTAACTTACATTTGACAAAATTATTCTTTAATAAACCTAGGGGAAAAAAGGCATCAATATGCAGCAACTTCCTAACTTTTTATATTTGATAGATATACCTGTTTTCCTCCTCTTAGTAAGGGCGAATCATGCTGATAAGTAATTTTCTGTCTCATTATAGTCAATACTTTCCATTATATTTATATAATAGACACTGTTGAATATAATTATATATTATACTGCATGCATATATTAGCTATAATAGACTTTATTGAATATAATTATAATAACATATGGTATATATCATATAATAGACAATTTTGAATATGAGACAGAAATTATAGGTCAGCATGGAACTAAGAGGAGGAAGGGGATATAAATAGCTATCAAATATAGCAAGTTAGTATGTTAAGAAATTGCTGAACATGATGCCTTTTCTCTGGGGTTATTAAAAAACAATTTTGTCAAATGTGAACTGTGTGAATGCTGTCCTTAGAGCTCATCTTTGCTTTAATGAAGCCAATTTTACAACTCACTCTAAATGAAAAAAAATCAGTATTTTGTGAATTATGCTATAGGAAAACAAAAAAGTATTATCTGTATTTTCTGCAAAATAGAATGCTGTTATTCAGAATTAACATTTATATAATTAACATATTTTACACCAATGTATGTGTGTATATTTCTCTCTATCTTTATGTCTATATTCCAGTCTTATGAGGTCATTGGTGTAGTAAACTTCCAATGAGTAAAGTCTTCTTGCCAATGTAGGTGTGGAAATGTGCTAAAAATTACAATTTTAGGGAATTGTCTTGGAGTATTGAGAGGCTAAAAGTGATGATTTAAAACTCCATATTAACCATTAGTTCTTGTTATGTTAAATAATAACAAATAATAAAATAATAAAATTACTATTAGTATTATAACTTATATGGCACTTTAAAGTTTGCAAAATACAGTACATGTTATTTTATTTGATCCTTACATCAATCATGTGACATTGGTACTATTATTATCCTTATTTTATAGGTAAGGAAACAGCCTCTGAGAAATGAAAGCCTTTGCCTTGAGTTACACAGTTAGAAAATATCTGAGGCAGGAATTGAATTTAGTCCTCTCCGAGTCCAAGTTCACCATTCCATCTGCTATATCACCTTGCCATTTTTTCCTCTACCTCATTTTCCCAATCTCAGGTATTAAAAAAAATAGTATTCTTATCCAAGAGTAGGTTTTTTCCCTAGTATGTAGAGATCTGACCTTTGAGAGAAGAAACCCTTGGTTCCTGTTCCACCTCTGACCTTAGTCAAGTCATGCTTAGTGTCCTAGGCAGTTCTCTTAGTTTATAAATTGCTGAGCAGTTACTGATCTGCATTGATAGGGAAGACACATTACAGTTTAAAAAAATTCAAAAGAAATATCTAATGAAAAGCATTTTGTTGCGATAAAATAAAATAAACAGAAAAAAATGAAGCAGTGTAAGATTCAATAAATTAACTTCTTTAAGCTCATCAGATTATCTTCTTCTAATAAATCCTCTCTTCCAAAGCAGAATTTGAGACTTTGATGTTGCCTTGCTGGTTTGAATATTTTATTTCTCATGAAGTAGTTTTATACAATGTATCTTCTGGCTCTAACTTTATAGGAATTAGCTCATGCAGGGTTAATAGAAAAGAGAAATAAAAAAAACTGTCAACAAATTTATAGAATTTTTGTTACTTAAAACAGTAGCAAAACTTTTTTTTAAAGATTTTATTTTGAGTTTTACAATTTTCCCCCTAATCTTACTCCCCCCCCCCACAGAAGGCAATTTATCAGTCTTTACATTGTTTCCTTGTTATACATTGATCCAAATTGAGTGTGATGAGAGAGAAATCATATCCTTAAGGAAGAAACATAAAGTATAAGAGATAACAAGATCAGACAATAAGATATCAGTTTTTTCCCCCTAAATTTAAAGGAAATAGTGTTTGGGCTTTGTTCAAACTCCATGGTTCTTTATCTGGATACAGATGGTATTCTCCATTGCAGACAGCCCAAAATTGTCCCTGATTGTTGCACTGATGAAATTAGCAAAACATTTATTGAGTACCATTTTTACTAATTACAACATAATTTAAAAAGAATGTGAAAGTCCCAACTATATAGGCACATAATTTTTAAGTATTGTAAAATTGAAAAAAAAAGAATTAAGAATTTAAGATTGAAGTTGATGCATTGTTATGGGAGCTGCTTTTTATTTCATTCATTTTAATCCTGTCTGATATCTGACATGTATCATTCATCTCCTTTTCTTCCTTGTTTTTTTGGAAAACCAAAATGACAATAGGTTTTTCTTCCTGTTTTTGTCAAGATAAACTTGTAACAATTAATTGATTCTGAATGCAGAAATTAGATGGCCAGAAAAAGAAATATCAAGATTTTTTGCACATTTATCATTCTAATTTGGCCTCATACAGCAGGTGGCATTGCTTGACACAGATATTTTCCTTGGGAGTCAGAGTTGAACTTCTCATTATTTTCACAACAAGGAACTTACCAGCCTTTGTCTAGCCATCAAGTGAGATAATTTTCTAGGATAATTAACAACATAACAGTATTTAATCTGCCATATGCTTAATTTTCAATGCAACTGGTATGTCAGAATCATTAAAAATATGTCTCTCATGTCATCAGAAAGGCATTTAATAATTCCTCATTAATGTTGGGAAGCAAATATTACTTACAAATACAATCTCTGCCACTCCTGTGAGGGAAATATCCAAAGAATGAACTTCATATAGCCAATTACTTTTACATGGATTCTGTGTTAAAGAGCTTTCACTGAATTCTGTTGAGGGAAAAAATGAAAATTGATTAGTTATGGACAGACATTTAAATAAATGATAAAAAATGAGGAATTATAGTAGATGGAGAATCAACTTTAGATTTGGAAAGACCTGGGTTCAAATTTTCCTTTGATACCTGCTATGTGTATGATGTAAGAAAACTCATTTGTTCCCTAGACAATCTTAAGACATAAATTGCTGAGCAGTTAAAGGTCTGCATTTGATAGGAGGAGCTTTCACACTAGAATTTCCCTCTACCAATTAAATCACGTCTCAATCCTTCTACCCTCCCCAAATCAAAGACCATTGAAAAATGGACATCTTCAATGCTGATGAAACCTGATTTTCATTCATATTACATGGACCTGGTACTAGGTACATGATGATATTATTCGTAAGAAAGAACTAGACTAGTTTTATGAAGGGTAATTCCAAGAAATTCTGCCTCAAATGCAGAACAGAAGAAACATTAAACATATCATTTAGTGTCCACCATGCAAACAAATATTATAATAAATAAGGGTACTTTAAAGAATAAATTCAGATTTAAATGAATATTAAATAATGTTATCCAGTGAAACAAGAGATCAATGAAACAATGAAATAATAATCAAAGAAAATGACAGCAATGATTCAACAACTTTCTAAATACTTTTATCAACAAGAGAGAAGAAAGAGAAACATGAATTGGGTATTAAGTAAAAAAAACGCACACAAACAAAAAAAAACCTCCCTAAAGCAACAAATCCAAATCCAATTTAGTTCCAACAAATGAAAAAAAAAACCTAAAAAAATTGAAAACAAAATATTTATTGTCAATATATAAAACCAAGATCAGTTTTTCTTAAATCATGAAGTAGGTAATCATTATGTAATTTGGTTTAAAAAAGGAGTAAAATCAAATTGTCCAGAATCAAAAATGAGATAAGAGATTCCAGAAGCAATATGGTAAAAATAAAGCAAATTGTTAAAACTATATTGATGAATTATGCACAAAGAAATCTGATAATTCACATGAAATAGACAGATATTACAGAAAAATATAATAATACACAAATTAACAGAATAAAAATGTTAAGCTAGTCTTAGTAAAAGACATCTAATACCCCATAAATACAATCTCAAAAGAAAAAATCTCAGATACAAATGGATTTTAAATTACATCAAACATTTAGGGAAAAACTAATTCTAATATTGCATAAGTTGTTTGCAAATATAGAAAAGAATTTCTACTAACTCTTTATGTGACATATATATTTTCCTGATATTTGACACTCAGAGAGAGAAAACTATGAACAAATAGAATAGTAGCACAAATCACCAAAATAATGTAAATATAGATTAAAATATTGACAATGATGTTATAGCAACATACTCCAGTTTATTCATTATGATCAGTTTGGATTTATATTAAGAATACAAGGTTGATTCAATATTAGGAAACCCAGAGACATAATAGATCATGTTAATAAAAATTGAAAACCATATGTTTCTGTAAAGTGGAGAAAAACCTTTTATAAAATACAGCACTTATTAATATTAAAGACAATAAACATCATGTTGCTCAGGCTTATTGCGCTTTCATGTCCTTCTGGGAAACATATTGTCCTTTGGTGGTCTCTGAACATCCTATCTTCAATTTTAAAATGCTTTGGTTGCATAGGGAGCTTATTTTCTTTTAATATTATTCCTTATTTTTTTCTATTCTAGATTTTCCTTCTGTGTATTTATATTCCTAATCTATTGCTCTCCTTTTTTTTTTTTGATAAGGCTTATCTTTCAAGTTTTTCTTTTCTGTTCATTAATGTGTTATGTAGATATACATTCTGCTCTCATAATTCTCATTTTTTAAATTATTTTTAGGTTTTTGCAAGGCAAATGGGTTTAGGTAGCTGGCCCAAGGCCACACAGCTAGGTAATTATCAAGTGTCTGAGGCTGGTTTTGAACTCGGGTACTCCTGACTCCAGGGCCGGTGTTCTATCCACTGCACCACCTAGCCACCCCAATTCTCATTTATTTTTTAAATCACTGAGGAACAGAGTTTGTGGTTCTGGGTTCTAAAATTTCACAGTTAGTTAGACAGGGTCTTCTGTCTTATTAAGAGTTGGATTGGGGCAGCTAGGTGGCGTAGTGGATAAAGCACTGGCCTTGGAGTCAGGAGTACCCGGGTTCAAATCCGGTCTCAGACACTTAATAATTACCCAATTTGGGTTTAATTCATATTTTTAGAATGATTGCACATCATCCATTTCCTATACTCTACCTTCTAGCCAAACTGGTCTTTTGGTAGTTTTGCAGAGGCATAGTTTATCAACTACCTCCCTGCATAACCTGTCTCCCATGTCTAGAAAGTTCTCTCTCATCGTCTTTGCTTTTTGAAATCCCTGGCTACTATCTTTAGTAGTTCTCATATCACTTTTCACATGATACCTTTCTTGGTTTCTTCAGTTGTTAGCAGATAATAAAAAAGGTTAAATTATCTGTGATCTCCATCAGTGGAGGTATAAATGAAATCACAGATCCATCATAGAATGTTCAATGATGTTCAATGATGATAACTTGCTTAGAGATAAGAAAACCAAGTAGGTTATTAAGCTATCTCTGGTGCTTTTGATTTCCTCTTTTATGTTTCCACCTTTTTTTCTGCCTCATTTTCACTTGGACTATTCATTAATATGGCTTATGCGTTTCTTGAATGGAAGTTAGTTTTTACAACAATAGTTATTGTGTTTTATGAACCAAATTATTCAAAATCAGATGATTTTCACTCAAAGATTTTTCAAAGTCAATCTAATAAGTTACAGGAAAATTGTACATGCTGAATCCATGCCAGGTCTTTGAAGAGAAAGGGTTTAAAAAGCTGATTCTACCTGATACATTTCAGCATATAATCAGCAATAATCCTTACAGAAATCAGGAAGCATTCTTAATCATTTTCTTTCAAGATAAATGTAAGGGAAGTTAAGTTCCTATTATAACTCCTATATTGATTCAAATAATAATTTAACTTATTCTGAAACTAAAGGAATTAGGGAAAAACTATTCCTGAGTGTAGTATTTCATACTGAGTATTTTAATTACACATGTAAGCTCAAGAAAAACTTGAATATTTTGGACTTATTGAAAAATTATACCTGAGTGTAGCATTTCATACTGAGTATTTTAATTACACATGTAAGCTCAAGAAAAACTTGAATATTTTGGACTTATTGAAAACTTAGGCTAATTGAAAAATTAGCCTAAATTTGGTTATTAGATTTAATGTTAAAAGAAAGTAGATGATTGAAATGATAATGCTACTTAGTTTTATCTAATTTCAAATACTTTTCTATTCTCTTTCTTCTATTCTCTCACTCCCACTAAACTTATTCTAAGGTTCTTGGTGAGATTCACTCTTTTTTTTTTTTTGCAAATAATAATAATACATCAATAGCATGATAAAATGTTTCTATTTTTTCAAGACTCCATCTTTTCTATTCTAATCCCTTCAGTAGATATTGAAGATTATCTCAAACATTATTATCTCACAAATTCATTAATGATTTATTCATAGAACTTAGTTACTTAGACACATTTCAAATAGTTAAACTGGAATCAGTAGAAGAATCTCACTTTTATGGTAAGTATATTGTTTCTTTGGGTTTCTGCAGTGCCATTTAAGGCTCAGAAGAGGTAATTGCCTACTGGGACTTCTTTTGAATCTTAAATGGCACTGCAGAAACTTAAAGAACCACTATATTTACCACAAAAGTGAACTTCCTACTACCAGTCCTATTTGAATCTGTGGGGATTTATGAGTGGTCAACTTGGTCTGGTAAATCACAAAACACATCTTTTTTAGATTCTAATCCCAATATAGATTATTCTATATTTCCCCAGGTCTCTTTACTTTGCCTTTCAATACTTAAAATCTTTAGATGCAAATATACTCCAAATATCAGAAATCCTCTATGGACATGATATGGATGATAATACTTTTCAAGTACCATACTCATATTTTCACAATATTGATTCATATTGTTAATAGTCAACCAATCACTGAAGAAAATTATACAGAATAGTCATATTATAAGCAGTGCTCCAAGAAAACTGACATGTAGCATTTAGCAGCAAGATAAATATATAAATCAGCAGCAATAACAATACTAATATTCTACTTTCACTATACCCATTTGTATCATATTTAGTAATATTACCTGAGTGGAATTTATATTTTAATGCAAGCTAGAGGCATACTAGTACATCCCTGATTGGAGCTAGGCAATGAAATGATGGCAAGAACAGAAACTTGGCTCTGAGCTCTGGGGCAATGCAAAGCATTCTCTGAAGCTATTAACCTAATCCTCATTCTTTCTGATGAGTCAAAGTTCAGATTTTGATTAGTATGTTCCACAGGACAATAGATGAATCTCTAAAAGTTTGAAATGTTATAATTCAAGTGATATATCTCTCAATCTCCTTTACTATGTGGGGCCATCTAAAATTTCAATTGAGAATTAACTTAGCCTGACTTGGACAGTTTTTAGAAAAGGTTATTTGCCAAGAAAATATAATTAGTACATAAATGCTTGTTTATCACCACCCCCAAATTCTGTGATATACTCTCCCAAAAGTACATAATGTTCAGTGATCAAATTTGGAAATCACATGTGACATAAAGGTAAAATTATAGCTCTTGGGTTCTAGAACTCCTTTTCTGCTCTGTATGAAGTTCCCTTTAGACATGCCAAAGCATATTTGCTGGATTTTTTGTAGAGCAATGGAGTACTCTTTATAAAGCTATATTCTGATCTTGGTGCTTTTCCACCTCCAGCCCCTCCTTCAGGGGGAAGTCAGGGGAAGGGGGTCAAGAAGTGATCTACCTGGACATAACTGGAGTCAAGGATCCACCTTGGAAATCTAAGAGCCAGACAAGTAGAGGGGGAGCAGGAGAAAGGGATTGAAGCTGCTCTCTATTATTTTAGTGAATTTACATTTGAGAAGTGGGTTAAACTGAACAATGGAGGTGTTAGAAGTCCACAGAAAATGTCAGACAAGCGCTGATGATAGTTTTTTAATATTACAGGAAAGGCTAGACAAATATTTCTCTTTCAACACTACTCCTTACTAATTTATAGCTATTTTGCTTAAAAAATATTCTTCTGTGAATTGCTTCCCTTCAGTGGTATGTAGGTTCCTTGAGGTCAGGGATTATTTAGTTTTTGTCTTTTTTATTCTATTGGCAAGTAAAGTTCCTGAGAATTATTTGGTACTGAAATGTTTATTGATGAATTGCATTCACTTGTGACTTTCAGAAAGTCTCTTAACCTTTCTAAGTCTTTGTCTCTTCATTTGTTCAAAAAAAAAAGAACATTAGTCAATCTCTTTTAAGGCTAAGTGAAAGGGTATTGATAATAAAAAAGGATCATAAAATATTCTAAGACTATAAAGTGCTGTATAAATATTGAATGACAATGATACTATTTCCTCATGACCTCTGCTGCTTTTTCCCCCTGGAAAGTTTGCCTAAGAAAGACTAGACACTTCTCTTATGGATGAAGTAAATAAAATGGAGAGTACAAACATTGTGTTAAAAACCAGATATCTGAGGTCAGAAGTCACTAATGAAGTGGTGAGTGGCAAAGTATGGTAAATGGAATCATGGTAAAAATGTATAATGTTAAGTATCCATGAATAATTCATAATTTGGTATAAATTTCTGAAAGTATATTTTTGTTTTATGGTTTGTGGTAGATAGGAATAGTGGCAAGATTATCAAAGCCAAAATAAGGCTTGTATAAAGGGGAAAGGAGTGAATAAAGTGAGAATTGAAACAATGTTTTTTTTAAAATTTTAATTCTTTGTATTTGCTAACAGTAAAGCTTTATTGGGATGATTTAGAGGTATCCACAACTACCCTTGGCTTCCCTATTTGGTTGAATTGGAGGTTGTATTTTTAATTATGCAAGATTAGACTGGAAAGGAGTGGTATCCTTAGAATTTATACTCCTTCATGCCACTATAATTCATTCTCACTAATGAAAGAAACAGCCCAATACACTACTTTTTACTACTATGTCCCTATATTTACTCTTCCTCTTCCTTAGGTGTTCCACTGGTATAACAAATATTGCAGCATGCATTTTTCAAATTTTCAAGCAGAATTAATTCAACAATGATAAAAATAATAAGTACTTATTTGCAAAGTTGATCAATGATGAGATTAAAAATATCTTTATTGAAATGTAAAAAATTATTTTTAGCTCCAGATTTTCTCCTCTCTTTACCTCCTTCTTCACACATTGAGAAAGCAAGAAATATAATAATCATTATACATATTGTCATGTAAATCATATTTACATATTAGCCAAATTGTGGAAAAAAGTGAGAAAAATATGCTTCAGTTTTTACCCAGCATTCATCAGTTCTCTTTCTGAATCTGTATGACACTTTTCATCTTGAGCTTTGGAATTGTCATGGATCACTGTATTAATTAGAGTAGCTAAGTTTTTCACATTTGATTATTATTAAAATATTTCTATTAATGTGATAAGAAGAGTAGATGAGATAAGGTCAGACTCCTATGATCACTAACACCTGCATTTCCTAGGAAAATCAGGAAGGACTGAGAAAGAATGGTAAAGTGCCCAGAGCCCCCAACTGCCCATCCTTTCATATAATTTGTGCCTAAGATCTGTAATAGCTTTCAGCACAACTCAGTGCACAAGACCTTACCTGGCCCATTAGCTAATATCTCTTGTCTCTATTTATCTTTGATTTAAAGTGCTCCCATAGAGTTCTTAATTTTAATCTCAATGGTCATGAATCTAAAATCCATATAAAATGCCTAATCTAGATCCTGGTCTTCATTACTGCACCTCAAACTTGCTGCTGATATCTTCATTTGGATATTATGTAGACATTAATCATCCTTTCAGTTACCTAAGTTCAAAAATGTATAACTATTTTTTTCATTTTTTTACTTTCCCTAACCCCTCATATCCAAAAATGTACACAAATCTAGTCAATTCTACATCCATGTTACCTCTCTCATTTACCACTTCTATCTCTTCTCCACACTTATACTCACTCTACTCTTCATCTACAAGGGAAAATGGATTTTAAAGACAATTGATGATACTGAGAATTTCTTTTATGAAGTACAAAAGATATTATTTTATTTATAATAAAACAGCACAAGAAATTATTTGCCTACCATAGGAATGTAACTATAGAGAATAAGGCAATCTGATGAAATATCCTTTTATCTGGGTCAGAGAAGGACAGATTTTTGTTTTGTTTTTAGCAAAACTAGAATAATAGAAATAAAGTGAAGCAATGAACTGGATAGGAAGGAGAGATACGAAATTGTCAAAGGAAGAACTATCTTTCTAACATAGTACAGAGTAATTATTATGAAGGATGACTGTCATATTATTATTCACTTATCATACTGAGCATGCACATTTAATATGCTTATAGGTAAATTTAATTCAGTCTAATATTGTTCATATTATCTGATTTTCTTTTGTATTTTGTTAGTTTACCCTGGGGATTAAGCTGATATAAATTTAGAAGGATTATTGGATGTACTCACAGACTAAGACTTTGCTCAGATCTTGTATAAGTTTATAGGTTGGTTCTTTGCTGTTTCAGTTTTTGTCTGGAGGATGCCAAACACTGAAATAAGGATTTCAGAAAACAGTTAAGGTCATTTTCTTTCTTTTATCTAGTAGCCAGACTACTGTTAACATGTCGGCAAATATATTTTTCTTATCTTTTTAATTAAAATTTTATTTTTTTTCAAAAAGCAAAAAAACCTCACAACCCAAAAGACTCCAACTTTTCATAGTTCTCCCTCTGCCAAAAACAAAACCCTGATTTCATGGGTAGATGAATGAGAGAAAAAGCAAAACGCTTGTAACAAATATGCAGAGAGAAAAACAATAGCTATATTGATCACATCCAAAAAATATTTGTCTTATTCCACACTAAAATCTATCATCTCTTTTTTAGCTAGTGAATAGAATGTTGTTCATTGTATTTATCAGAGTTCTTAAGTCTTTCAAAATTTTGTTTTTGCAATGCTGTTATTGTGGACATTCTTTTGTCAGTTTTACTCATTTCACTCTGATCTAGTTCAGACAGGTTTCTTAGTAATTATCACTTTCATAATTTATTATGGTAGTAATATTACATTGCATTCATTGCTATATTTGGTTCAGCAATTTTTAAAATTTGTGGACAACCCTTTGGTTTTATCTACTACTACAAAAAACAATAATAAATATGTTGTGCATAAAGATACTTTGCCTCTTTCCTCTGATCTCTTTGGAGTGTGTACCTAATTGCCATATCACTACAAAGGGTAGACACAATTTTATTACAGTTTTTGGATTTATTTTAAAAATGCTCTCCAAAATGGCTAGAATAACAATAAATTAATGTGAATCTCCCTCAATTTGGACAGACCATTCTTGTTGGAGAGTTCAGATTTTTTTCTAACAAGGATAATTCTATTTCTTTCCTTTAGTATAACACAGAAACATCTTGCCATTCATATGTAAGTAGGAAATTGAAGTAACATAAATTTTTCTTTTGTCCAATCTCTTTCAATATGAAAAAAAATCAAAGTTTATTTAGAAAGCTTTCTCATTTTTCTTGTTCATAGTTCTTATATAGAAATTTTGGATGAATCATTAATTGGTACAACTCAGGATGCTGCCACCAAATTACCAATAAAAATAAAAGGGGAAAAGTTTCTTTTAAAAGTAAAAGAAACAGGGTGGCTAGGTGGTGCAGTCGATAGAGCACTGGCCCTGGAGTCAGGAGTACCTGAGTTGAAATCCAGCCTCAGACACAATAATTACCTAGCTGTGTGGCCTTGGGCAAGCCACTTAACCCCATTGCCTTGCAAAAAAAAAAAACCCTAAAAAAGTAAAAGAAACAAATAGATTCCTCCCCTTTTAAACATATGTTGTACAAAATTAAAGAAGGAAAGTCATATTTAAAGGTAAAAGAAAACAGATGGAAACTAAAATAGAGCCAAAACAAGTTAATACCCTCCAATGATGGTATTCAAATAAATTTTTAATTTAGGGAAAATACCTCTATCAGGGATATTTTGTCATTCACTCATAGTTCTGAAAAGGCAGGCTTGTTACCCCACTGTGCTGAGCAAGTAATGCAACATATGTTGAAACTGAACCCATAAAGTTTCTCATAACCTCTCAAATGTCATTGTGTGTAGGTTTAGTTCCTCCTACAGTGGAGTCTCTAGATCCATGGCTCCCAGAAGTGCTGTCAAGAAGTGGTTGCAGGAAAAAACCCAAACTCCAATTCTTTTCATTATCAGTATGTTCTAAAGCAGATGTATCATTGGACAAAGTGAGAGAGGAAAGTCTCCAAAGATTTTCCTCTTTGGTAAGCAATATATCTATTCTTATTATATTTCTTGCAATATAGTCAAACTAGAAAAGTCAGTGAACTTATTCCCTTTTATAACTCCTTCTACACTCTGTTCTTATAAATGCTTGCTCATTAAGAAGATCCCTTCAATGTTTCCATTATAAGGCTCATAAATTAAATCCTGATTTATCATGCTAACACTTACTTGGGATAATATCCTCTAGGAAGGAGAGAACATGGGCATTGGGTTTGGAGTTAGAGGATCTAACTTGACTCATTCTTGATTCATCTTTTACTACCTCTGAGACCTTAGGCAAGTCATTTAACTTCTTGTACTCAATTTCCTCATTTGGAAAATGAGGGATCTAAAAAACACCGAACTTTTAAGGTTCCTTCCAATTTATAACCAATGATTATATGATCAAGGATCCTTAATTCTCTCTCAGATATGGGGAAAAATCCTCTTTAAATTTTGCAGTATAAATTCCTTTGGGAAATGCTATTCATTCTGGCAGGCAAGATGCAGAACCACCTTCAAAACCACTCCTTAAAAAATAAACAGTATAAAATAATGAATTTATTTTTCCTTATATTGTCCATCACCTTTGACCCTGGCATAATGAGTAGCGTTGATTTCTTCAGGGGAATATGTTTTTTTAAAAAAATTCTATTCCCTTAAAATACTAAGTATAAAATGAGAATCTTTCTATTACAAAGACATTAACAATAACTTTAGAAAGGTTAAGTAAAAATCCATGAGGCAAGATTTGTTTGTAGTTATAATTTTTTTTCTGGAAAGAACCTCAAGAAAGTTAAAATGTAAAAATTACACCTTTGCTACAAAAAGATGGACTGTTTATATTCTTTTGTTACTTATTTAAATGTTCAAGGTTTTCAGGGAATTATAGACTATTTGAAACTTAAAAAAACTCCAAAGTTCATGTAACTTAATGTAGTTCTACTCTCTGTACTGCTCATGACCATTCTCTTTCCCAGTTACTATTCCATATCTTCTCTGAGTTCACACATTCCTTTTTATGGGTTCTGGTTGTTACATTTCCCTTCTTCTGTGGGTAAGAATTGTTCATATAGACAAAGTATTCCCAAAGAAAGTGCTCTCTTTGGGTATCAATGCCCTGCAGATTGTAACTGTTGTAAGATCCCCATATCTCATTATCCAATATGCCTCTTCTCCTATAGGAATGTTTTTAAGTGTCCTCTCTTACTTCCATTGCATTAAGAATTTATGCTTTCTTTCTTTCTGTTTCAGTACTTCTTTTGGTGATTCCATTAATGCTTTTGTGACTCCTCTTCTTCCCGAGAGGCTACAGACATTATCTTTCATTGTTCACAAATATACTCCATTAGGATTCATCTTATATTCATCTTTATCTTCCACTTTCCCCTTTTATGTAAACTGGTCAAACTGCAAGAGTCAAACAAAAAAAATTGTTCACCTGTTGGGGCTGTTTAGTTCATGGTGTTTCTGGCTCCATTGCCATGCCTTTTTCTATAAATTCTTTTATTTTTTCCTCTTGCCCACTTTCATAAAGGATTGCTTAATTATTCTTTTGTTGTTGCTTTCATTTTAACCCAGCAAGTTCTTGCTCTCTCTTTTCATAATCAGTAAAGATATGGTAATTTATTCATTACTTAACTTTTTCTATATTTATTTACCTTTTTTGAGTTGTAGTTGAGTTATATTAGGATGTAAGATCAGTTTTTGTAGACTAATGGAAAGCATTCTCTGAATGCTATCAGGACAGAGAGGGAGAGAATGACATCACACTCTTCATTCCATAAAGAAAAATTAGCTCCTTCTTCTAGGTTTCTATATTATGAAAACCTTCATTCCATATAAAAGAGATCATGAATATTTGTTATGGAGATGAAGAGAATGAATAGAACTGAAGATTTATAGCTGATAGTTATTAGTGTTAAGATAATTATTAAGTTTGTGAGAGTTAGTGAGGTCATATGAAAGAGTAGGGAACAGAAATGGGTCAAGGCTCTGTCTTGAAAATACATTCATAGGTGGAAGAAGTTATAGATACTGATTATTTATCAGAGGAGAGCAATTGGTAATTACAGATCAATCATAACTATAAAAAGCAGATTTAGTTGAGTGATATAGTCACAAACTAGACTGCAAAAAAGTTGAGAAGAAAGGAAAAAATGGAGGCAACATATATACAGATCTTTTTCAGGGAGTTTGGTTATCAAAAATAGGTAACATATGGTTTCAGAAGTGAAGGTTTTTTAAAGAATTGAGGAGACCTAGGCGTGCTTGTAAGCAGCAGAATATGAAGCATAGATAAGGAGAGATTGAAGATTAATAAGAAAGAGCAAATAATAACAAGGACAATTTGAGAAGGATAAAAGAAAGGGAGGAATCAATGACACAAAGAGAAGTTTGAAAAAGGAGCAAACTTTGGAGGCAAGGTAATGAGTTCTGTTTTGGACCTGTTGATTTTTTTTATATTTTAATTTATTTTTTTATTCTCATTTTATACAAATGTTTTTTTACATTAATAAAATATTCTTGTTTACAAGTAAACAAAATACCCCTCCTCCCCCATGAATATAGATAGACTTGCTTGGGCGAAAAAAGTAAAGGGGAGAGAAAAAAATTAAAACTAAAAAAAATAATAGTAATAATTGTAGGTATGGCCAGGTAGCGCAATGGATGAAGCACCAGCCCTGGAGCCACGAGCACCTGAGCCCATATCCAGCCTCGTAAACCCAACAATCACCCAGCCGTGTGACATGCAAGCCACCCGATCCCCACTGCCCTGCAAAAACCAAAAAAAAAAAAAAAAGACCCAAAATAAAATAAAATAGTAATAATAGTATGGATGGCTGGGTGGCAGACAGAGCATTGGCCCTTGAGCCAGGAGCACCTGGGTCCAAATCCGGCCCCAGACACCCAAAGATCACCCTGCTATGTGGCCCCAGGCAGGCCATCCAGCCCCACTTGCCCTGCACCCTCCCCCAAATAATAATAACAAAAAATGTACTTGAGTCTTTGTTCCAACACCAACAACTCTTTCATGGGTGGATCTCATTCTTTATGATAAGTCCATCACAAAAGTTACTTCCATATTTTTCCACCATTGCCATTGCTGATTGCAACTCCCTCCTTTCTTATTTCTCCACTACCATATACTCTATTTTCTCTCTCCTTTCACTATGACTCTGCTGTAGAATCGTTGACTGGCTCAGCAGACAGATCCCTGGTCCTGGGACCAAGAAGCCCTGAGCCCCCATACCACCCCTTAGGCCCAGAATCCACCTGGCCCCATGGTCCTGGGAAGGCCTTCCAATCCCAGCCCCTTGCAAGAAGTAAGAAAGAAAATATGTTATATCTGACCACTCTCCAGCCATGGTCCATCCTCTCCTCCTTTATTCACATCCCCACCCCTTCCTCCTGCTCCCCCCTCCTTCTTACTCCAGATGTCTATACCCCATTGAGTATATTTGCTGTTTCCTCTCCTAGCCATCTCTGATGAGAGCAAAGGTTCCCTCATTCCCCCTTGCCTCACCCCTTCCATATCATTGCAATAGCTCATTGTAATAAAAAAAAATCTTATGTGAAATATCTTGGACTATTCCCCCTCTCCTTTTTCTTTCTCCCATTCCATTTCCTTTTTTTTTTCTATTGACTCCATTTTTACACCATATTTTATCTTTGAATTCAGCTTTCTCCTGTGCTTCAACTATAAAAGCTCTCTCTACCTGCTCTATTAACTAAGAAGGTTCATATGAGTATTATCAGTGTCATTTTTCTATGCAGGAATGCATGCAGTTCATCCTCATTAAGTCCCTTATATTTCCCCCCTCTCCTCCAATCTCCATGCTTCACCTGAGTCCTGTATCTGAAGATCAAACCTTCTGTTCAGCTCTGGCCATTCCAAAAGGAACCTTTGAAATTCCCCTGGTTCATTGAAAGTCCATCTTTTTCCCTGGAAGAGGACATTCAGCCTTGCTGGGTAGTTCATTCTTGGCTGCATTCTAAGCTCTCTTGCCTTCCGGTATATTGTATTCCAAGCCCTACGAGCTTCCAATATAGCTGCTGCTAAGTCCTGTGTGATCCTGACTGCAGCTCCACGATATTTGAACTGTGTCCTTCTGGCTGCTTGTAATATTTTCTCTTTGACTTGGGAGTTCTGGAACTTGGCTATAATATTCCTAGCGGTTGGTTTTTTGGGATCTCTTTCTCTGGGGGATCGGTGGATTCTCTCCATTTCTATTTTGCCCTCTGCTTCTAGAATATCAGGGCAATTTTCCTGCAGTAATTCTTTGAAAATGATGTCAAGGCTCTTTTCCTGATCATGACTTTCAGGTATTCCAATAATTTTTAAATTATCTTTCCTAAGTCTGTTTTCCATATCAGTTGCTTTTTCAATGAGATATTTCACATTTTCTTCTAATTTTTCATTTTTTTTGTTTTTGATTCCTGATTTCTGGTAAATTCATCAATCTCCCTGAATTCTATTCTTTGACTTAAGGATTTGTTCTCCTCAGAGAGTTTTCTTATCTCTTTTTTCCATCTGGCCAATTTTGCTTTTTAAAGCATTCTTCTCCTCAATAACTTTTTGAACTGTTTTATCCATTTGACCTAAGCTGGTTTTTAGCAGGCTATTTTCTTCAGCATTTTTTTGGATTTCCTTGACTAAGCTGCTGACTTCATTTTCATGTTTTTCCTGCATCTCTCTCCTTACTTTTCCCAGTTTTTCTTCCAACTCCCTCATTTGATTTTCAAAGTCTTTTTTGAGCTCTGTCATAGCCTGAGCCCAATTTCTGTTTTTCTTGGAGTCTTTAGATGCAGGAGCTTGTGCTTCCTCATCTTCAGACTGAGTATTTTGATCCTTCTTAGGCTTATTTGCAAAATATTTCTCAATAGTCTTCTTTTTGTTTCTTTGCTTGCTCATTTTCCCAGCCTGGGCCTGGTTTGGGGGTGCTTCCTGAGCTTTTGGGACACTCCCACAAGGGTCTCAGTGTGTGAGGCTCTGTCCTCGCTCCTGGTCTGTGAATGACTATAAGCACCTCCCTCTGCCATAGGGCTGAGGTGGAGGGGGCCCTGCTGTTCTATGGGGGGGCCTAGACTGAGATCAGGATCTGAATGTGGTCAGTGCCCCAGAGTCCTGTTCTATGGTCAGAGGACAGAGGTAGGCAGTCTCTCTTCACTCCTCTCCCTCAGCTCAATGGGCTCATGCCCTGAGGGCTCCTGCTTACCGGCTCAGCCTGCTTCTGTTTCCTGCTCTGGGCTGCAGAAAGACCAAGCTGCTCCCTGTGTGCCCTGAGGGCTGGGCTCCACGTGGGCGCTCTGGCAGAGGTCCCCCGCTCTTCCTCCACTTTGTGCCCGGTGCTCCTTGGGGTGCAGCCCTGGAGATTCCCCCGCTGCTGTGAGCTGAGGATCCCAGCACCCTGGAGCTGCCTCCGGGAGGCTGAAGTTCTTTCGCTCTGGTGGGCCACCCCTCTGGCGGGCTGCCTCTCTGATCCCGGGAGCAAAGCCTTTCTGCTCTTTTCCAGGTTACCTTGAGTAGGAGAACTGCCTCAATGGGTCCCTTTGTTGGTTCTGTCTCTCGAAAGTTTAGTTAGAGTCCTTAGCTTATGAGTTTTATCAGAGAGCTCCTAAGACTCGATCCCTTCTTTGTCGCCATCTTGGCTCTGCCCCCAACCTGTTGATTTTTAATATGGCAATAGGAGATCCAGTTCAAAATTTCAAATTAGCAATTAATGAGGTAAGATTGAAAGACAGGGGAGAATTTGGGTCATATGGCTTGATCTTATGGATACTCATCTATATAGATCTGATAATTGAATCCTTTCGTGATGATAAGATCATTAGGCAAAATAGAAGAGAGGAAGAAGAGAAGAGAGTTAAGGACTGAACCTAGGAGAACACCCTCAAATAGTGTAACCTGAATTAAGATCTATCAAAGGGAATTTAGGAGTAGTAAGACAGGTAGGAGGAGAGTCAGAAGAGTTTATCTCTTTAAAAGAAGCTGAAGATAAATGATAAATGGAGATAAATGGAAGATAGAATGAAATGTCAAGGGATTTTATAAAGATGAGTAGGGGAGAAGGGTATGCTTTCCCTCAATGGCCTCTAGTTTTCATTAAATTTACAATAATTTAATTATTCCTTTTAGGGTTGGTGGGAGACCCCAACCCAACCTTAATTAATTCTAGCTAGAATATATATGTACTACATTCCTGAAACTGAGTTCCTTCCAGTGATGAACATTTTTCCTTGTTCTGTATGGTGGTTCAAATACATTGCTTAAGTTGCTGAAGGAATTGTGCTTTGAAATGATACAGCAAACCCTTGGTTTGTTTGACAGCAAGAGTTGAGGGTGGCTGCTTTAGGAACTATTGCCTACTAGACCAGGAAGAACTGCCCAGTCATTTGACCTGAAAAAGCAATTACTCTCCCAACCAGACTTATCTTTCTTTCTCCCCTTGTGCAAAGTATATGAGGATTCTTAAAGTCAGATATATATATATATTATATATATATAATATATATGTATAATATATATATATGTATATGCCAAATGACTTGAAATTGAATCTCAAAGCCCTATCTGACTTTTTTTGTTTTTATTATTGTTGTTACTTTACCTACTATGAAGGATAAAATGAATATCTTGAAATGGACAGTTCCAGCCTTAGAGAGAACTTTGTGAATTTAAGCTATAAGAATTTATTGTTTTCCTTAGTGTATGCCAGTACTAAGTAAAGGAGGTGCTGTTTTAGCTATCAGAGAGGTTATTTGAAAAGAAGACCATAGTTGAGAAGCCTAATTACTGCATTGACTTGGCAGACAATATCAACCTTGAAGAGATAGCACAGAGCTGAGGTGAAGAGTGCAACAAATTTCAGGTTTATCAGTCTCACAAAAGGCTTTATGTATCAATCTTTAAGAGAATATAGCAGTAGTTATAAATTACTGTTACTTCTTCAAGTCTTTATTACTCTGTGCTTATGAGTCATTCATGTTTAGCATTTCTTTTGAGTAGAGCAAATAAATGTCTTATACCTGATCTATATTTTACAAAGAGTACCTGTCTATTTTTAGGAAAAATGGGAAAGCTTTAGATATGAACTATATTTAATTTTTAAGGCAGACCTGTGCAAAGTCATCAGTCTCACTCTCTCCTCCAGAATCATCAAAGTCTAGTGGCAAGACAAAGATCAAAATGACTGGGGATAGCCCAGGATGTAGTAGGTGACCTTGGCTTTTCTAAATTAAGATCTTTTCCAGATCTCCATTTCTCTGAGAGATGGCAAAGAATTGGAAACTGAGGAGATGCCCATCAATTGAGGAATGGCAGAACAAGTTGTGGTGTATGATTGTGATAGAATACTATTGCCTTTAACAAGAAGGAGAGTGTAGCCAGTGTTGAATAGGACCATACCTATTGGAACGTGCATGGAGATGGACCTCTGGGATCATCTGAAGGAGCATGTATTGGGTTCTCTTGACATTTTTTGGATCTACATGTGAGGGCTGAGGACTTAGGCTTTGGGTTGATAAAGCAATTATATCAACTTATAGGGAAAGAATAAAATTATATCAGCAGAGACATTAGACATGAGTCAAACCTTATCTTAAGTGATTCTACTGACAATTTTGGGTGAAGGTTCAGAATACAAAAAACAGAGTTGCTTTTTAATTTTTTTTCTTTTTTGTATAAATTTTATTTTATTTTCAAATTTTATTTTATTTTTTTAAGGTTATACTTCTTTGGTTTATTTATTTTATATTATTACAATAATTTTGTTATGAGTAAACATAAATCCCCCCCCCCCCCAAGAAGATGAGAAACCTCAAAAATAGTGAGAGAGAGAAAAATGTATTTCAGTCTATGTTCAGATTCCATTAGCTCTGTCTCTGGGGTGGGTTTCCTTCTTTATCATAAGTCCACCAGAGAAGTTGCTTCAATATTTTTCCCACAGTTGTTATTACTAGCTGTATTTCCCTCCACTCTATTCCTCCCACTCTCATTTATTCCATTCTCTCTCTCCTTTTATCCTGTCCCTGTCCAAAAGTGTGTTGTATCTGAGTTCCCTCTCCCACAATCTCTCCTCTTTTCTATCACCTATTCTGCCCTTCCCTCCCCCATTCCCCCTTATCCCATCCCTTTCTTCTCATTTTTCTCTAAGGTAAGATAGAGTTCTATAACCTATTAAGTGTGTATGTTATTTCCTCTCTGATCCATTTCTGATGAGAATGAAGGCTCACTCATTCCCCCTTGCCTTTCCCTGTTCCACTCCATTGAAAAAGCTTTTTCTTGACTCTTATGTGAAATATCTTAGCTCATTCTTCCTCTCTTTTCCCTTCCTCCCAGTACTTTCCTTTATCACCCATTGA
The DNA here is from genome assembly GCF_037893015.1 of Macrotis lagotis. Taxonomy (NCBI): domain Eukaryota; kingdom Metazoa; phylum Chordata; class Mammalia; order Peramelemorphia; family Peramelidae; genus Macrotis; species Macrotis lagotis. The sequence goes on from NC_133666.1 coordinate 210,523,397, forward strand.
CTCCATATTTTACCATATTATACCATCATATTCTGCTCCTTCCTGTGCCCTGTCTATATATGCTCCTTCTAACTGCTCTTATAAATAAGAAGATTCATATGAGTTATCAATATTTTCTTCCCATGCAGGAATAGAAACAGTTCAATATCATTAAGTTCCTCATAGTTAGTCCTTCTCATCCACCCCTGCTATGGTTCACCAGAGTCCTGTACTTGAAAATCAAACTTTCTGTTCAGCTCTGGTTATTTCAATAGGGATGCTTGAAAGTCCTCTGTTTCATCGTAAGTCCTTCTTTTCCCCTGAAAGAAGATGTTCAGTTTGTCTGGGTAGTTGATTCTTAGTTGTAAACCAAGATCTTTTTTTATTTTATTTTATTTTTTTGCAAGGCAATGGGGTTAAGTGGCTTTCCCAAGGTCGCACAGCTAGGTAATTATTAAGTGTTTGAGACTGGATTTAAACTTAGGTACTCCTGACTCCAGGATCAGTGCTCTATCCACTGCATCACTTAGTTGCCCTTAAACCAAGATCTTTTGCCTTCTGGAATATCATATTTCAATCCCTATAAGCCCTTAATGTAGATGCTGCCAGATCCTGTGTAATCCTGACTATGGAGTCACGGTAGTTGAATTGCTTGTTTCTGGCAGCTTTTCACATTTTCTCTTTGACTTGGAGTTTTGGAATTTGGCTATAATATTGCTGGAAGTTTTTCTTTTGGGATCTCTTTCAGGAGGTGACTGGTGAATTCCTTCAAATTCTGTTACTCTCTGCTTCTAGGATCTCAGCGCAATTTTGCTGTATTATTTCTTTTCTTTTTTTAAATTTTTTTTTTTAACAAGGCAATGGGGTTAAGTGGCTTGCCCAAAGCCACACAGCTAGGTAAATTATTAAGTATCTGAGGTCGGATTTGAACTCAGGTACTCCTGACTCCAGGACCGGTGCTCTATCAACTGTGGCACCTAGCCACACCTGTATTATTTCTTGAAAAATAAAGTCTAGGCTCTTTTCCTGGTCATGACTTTTGGGTAGCCCAATAATTTTAAAATTATTTCTTCTGGATTTGTTTTTGAAGTCGGTTGTTTTTCCAATGAGATATTTCACATTTTCTTCTAATTTTGGGGTGTTTTTGAAGAGTTTTATTTCTTTCTGATTTCTTGCAAAGTCATCAGTTTCCTTTAGTTCCATTCTGCATTTGAAGGAGTTATTTTCTTCAGTGAGCTTTTTTTTATCTCCTTTTTCAGCTGGCCAATTCTTTTTAAGACATTCTTCTCCTCATTTGCCTTTTTTTTGTTTTTGTTTTTCCATTTAGCCTAAACTGGTTTTTAACATATTATTTTCTTCAGTATTTTTTGTATTTCTTCTACCAAACTGCTAATTTGATTTTCATTATTTTTCTGCATCACTCTCATTTCTCCTCCCAATTTTTCCTCCACCTCTTTTCAAAGGCTGTTTTGAGCTCATCCATAGCCTGAGCCCATTTTCTATTTCTCTTGGAGGTTTTCAATACAGAAGCTTTGATTTTGTCCTCATCTGAGTATGTGTTTTGATCCTCCATGGGACCAAAGTAATTTTCTATGGTCAGATTCTTCTTTTTCTGTTGTTTATTCATTTTTTCAGTCTAAGACTAATTTACAGTACTTCCAAGGCTTTGGGTTTTTTGGTTGGGGGATACCCCTCTGGCATGTCTATTCCTCCAAGGTCTTATGCTCTCTTGTCTGTGCTTTGATATGTAAATGACCAAAGGCTCTGGAGCTGTGAGGAGGGTCCCTGCTATCTTAGTATGGAAGGCCAAACTGCAACCTGGATCTGAGTGTGGGCAAATAGTAGAGTCCTGCCCCAGCAAGAGCAGAGAGATTTTCTGCAGTCTCCCCGATTCCCTTACTGTCTATGGATTGTGCTCTGGAGGTGCAGACTGTATTCCCCTGATTCCCCCTGCAAATTCTCACTGCAGGGCTGTTCTGAGGCTGATGCTCCTCACTCGGCACTCACTCTGGTGTAGCAGAGTTCCCTCGCAGCCCCTTCAAGCATTCCCAGTGATCCCTGGGCTGGTCTGGTCTGGGCTGCTTCTAACTATGGAGCCATGATGCCATACTAAAGTTAGCCATAGAAGAGCTGTTCCCTAAAGAAAGGGATAAGACTCCTTTTTTTTAGGTTGTTGTTGTTGTTGTTTTTCAAGGCAATGGGGTTAAGTGGCTTGCCCAAGGCCACACAGCTAGGTAATTATTAAGTGTCTGAGGCCAGCTTTGAACCCAGGTACTCCTGACTCCAGGGCTGGTGCTCTATCCACTGTGCCACTTAGCTGTCCCAAAACTCCCTTTTTTTAAAAAAAAAAAAAGCAGGAGGTGGAGCCAAGATGATGGTGTGAAGGCAGTATTTCCCAGAAACTTTCTCCCCGCAAAACTCCAAAAGACATCAAATTATGACTAGCCAAAATTTAGAGGGCCAAAATGCACAGAAAGACTGAATTATACACTTTCCCAGTCCAAGATAGCTTAGATGTTCTATGGGAAAGGTGTGTTTTACTGGGACCGGGGGTTGGACAAAAGCCCCAGCCATAGCACAAATGGTTCTTGTGGCCTCAGCAATTATTATATGTTGCTAAATTATGAGATGAGTTCTTCTACTGAGCAGGTGATGGGAGAGGGTGTCATGGGAAGCTTGAGAAGAGAGACAAGATCTAGAATAGTTGCTATTCTTCTGAATTACTGCCTTATCATGGAGTGGCTTCTGTAGCTCAATGAAACTATAAGCAATGCTGAGCAGGGTTATCCAAGATGGATAGAGAGGAGAGGAGAGTTCTGAAAAAAAAGTAAGGAGAAGGAAATAACACAAAACTTCAGTATCTTTGCCAATAAAACTTCATGGGCAATCTTAAATTTATATAAGCTAAAACACCAGAAGATGAACACCTGGGATCAAAAGGAACATAACATACTACTGGGAAAGAATGGAGGACAACTCCAAGTAACTCCAGAAAGAATTAAAAGAGCTGAACCAAGATTGAAATGATACTCCTGTGATGTTCTTGACCCTATCTAATTCATTCTTCTTAGGGTTACATATCAGTATTTCCAAAACACAAATCTGACTATGTAATTCCTCTCTTCAAAAGTTTCCATTGGAATCCAACTTTCTACTAGGATAATATGGAAACTTCCTTGGTTTGATATTTGAATTCTTTTACAATCTGACTCCTAACTATCTTTGTCTTCTTACTTAATGTTATTCCACTTCACATATTCTCTATTCCATAAACAAGTCTGTTATTTGTTTTTCTCAGGAGAAATTTTATTTGTCCTCCATGTCTAAGATGTGTGCTTTTCTCACCTTTGTCTCATAGAATACATTTTTCCCTCCTTCAAAGAAAAACTCAATTACCACCTTCGATATAACTGATCCCTCCCTTTTCCAAGTTATTAACACCTTTTCCCCACTGAAATTGCTTTGTATTTCTTTGCATGCACTTGGATATATGTATCTTCTCCATCAAATAGGAACAATGTAAGGGTAGGGTCTATTTTAATTTATTCTTTCATTCTTAAAAAAACCAGTGACAATGCATAGAGTAGGTGCTTAACATATGATGAATTTTGTTGAAATTCCATTTTCAAGTGAAGAAACTGAAATTAAAAAAACATTAAATGACTTGTTCTTGTTTACATCACTGTATACAGTTTCAGTGGTAGGGTTTGATCCCCAATTTTTCTGATAGACTACACCTCTTTACCAACAAGCTTGTTTTTATCAAACTGAACTGAATTTGGAAGTCAAGACAGAGTTAAGCGTGGGAATAATAATTAGGAAACAATCATATCCCAGTTCAAGGTTATACAAAGAAGGTAGTGTCCAGTACGAAGTATTGGTTCTGTATTTAGGCTTCAGTCAGTTTTGAGAGGATATATAAAAGTCAGAGATTAATGCAGAGAAGTGAAATAATCTGTGATACCCAGATAAATGAATTCAAAACAACTTTGAGTCAAAGACCAGATAAGCAATTGAGTTACCAGACAAGGGCTCTAGATACAAAGAAATTTTTAAACTAATCAAACAATTAGGGTTTGACAGGAAACCTCTTACATAGTTTCTTGTAGAAAAAAGAATCAGTAACTAGTACCCACGCTTTCTTGAATTTTGAAGGTGAGGGCAGATAAAATGTATTAGAAAAATAATAAATTAATCTGACTGGAGTAGTAGTTAGAACTGGTTAGATATAAAGACTGATTCTAGTACCACATATAAATTCTACTTCATTGAAAGAATATAATTGAATAACTTACTCAAGTGATTTCTTTAGAATGAATCATCATAGTTCTGTAAAAGGTTTGAGTACATGAGATAGACTTTAGTGGGATATAACTGGGAACAAAGATTCTGAAAAAGAAATAGAAGTCGGAAGAAACGAATATAATTCTTATAAAGTTTAAGGAATAATATAGCTACTATCATCCAAGTCACAAATGACCTTTAGATGGGAACTAGTCCCAGAAATCACCCCAGAAAAAGAAGTGAAGAATTAATATTTTATAAAAAGATTGAAACAAATTAAAAATGACCTAGTTAATTTTCTTCTGTAAAAATTGACTAAGACATGTAGAGGTCATGCCTGATGAAGGATTTTCAAAGGGCTAGTCTATCCAAAAATTCAGAGATCAGTAAGAAGACAAGACCAGTTAGGCCTAAACCATACAGATATCTCTGGAAGTCATATTGAAGTGTTTTCCATATGTCAAAGTCTACCAGGTCAAGAAAAGAGCCCAAGAGTCTTAGGATCCTTAAAATTTGTGTTTTTATAAATATTGTCATTTCAATAGATCAAAAGTTGGACAAAATAGTTTCTAGTAATCTCATTTCTACGCGATATATTGTGAATTATCTTTTTTTTTAAAGTTTTTGATACTGGTGATATGCCTTTCCTTTTAAAAATCAAATCAAGTCCTCTCCTTACTCATCCTGTCTTCTTATACTGGGTGAATTATTCTTGGTTGTAGACATATAATTTTTGCCTTTTGGAATATTGTATTGCACATATTCCACTTCTTTATGCAATTAAATGCCAGATGTTGTGTGGTCCTAACTGTGGCTCCTGGGCACTTGAATTCTTATCCCTTATCTTCAGTAGATATCAGTGAAGAAAACAGAACTTGTGCTCCTATATATATATTTCAATTTCAATAATTGGTGATAATTCTTTTTATCAAGTATTTTTGACAACTTCATTGGCATTCATTTGATATCATTAAAAGTGAATAGGTGTCATACATTTTGCTGTGTCTTGGTAGGGATTCTACAACATCTTGGATCCATGTTTTGGATCCATGTCTATTATTATCAGGTCAACAAATACTCTCATTACCACTGAAAAAGTAAGCAACAGTGGCTATTATTTATATTTTTTCTTTTAATCCTTACTGGATGATCTCTTTCCTGGTAGTTTTTGTGGCTTTAGTCCTTATATTCTCCTTAACTGTCTTGGTTCTTGATTCTGGTTTTTTAAGATCCCTTTTCAGAAGTAATGCAGAAAGTCCCACATATCTGGAACACTGCATAAAATACTGAGTCAAATTTTTTTCTTTTTCCTCTTTTTAAGTTCTTTGAAAATTTTGAATAAGGAATCACAGAAGTGAGGGGAAATCTCAATGGTTAAAATAATAAAAGATATCAATACAAATATATTTAAAAATCCCACAATGGTATACAAAGATCTGATATTTTTCAGATATGGTATGATTTGTCTAGAAAGAAGTGCAACCTCTACTTTCATTTGTGAAGCCTAATAATTTGTTAGATATTTGTAATATCACTTGACTACTTTTCATATTTCTGTCAATTAAAATCCCAAATCATTTTCAGATAAGCTACTTTTTTTTTGGCAAGACAGTGGGGTTAAAGTGACTTGCCCAAGGCCACACAGCTGGGTAATTATTAAGTGTTTGAGGGCATATTTGAACTCAGGTCCTCCTAACTCCAGGGCTGGTGCTCTATCCACTATGCCACCTAGATGCCCCTGAGATAAACTACTTTTAAGCCAGGCATCTCCTACCTGGTCAAAGTTCACCTTTCTTTCCCCATGACTTTGCAAGCTCCCCTGAAGTTATTAGGTGTTATATACTTTTTATTAAGAATTATAGATGCCCCAGAAATATTTGACAATTTTTCAACCTTTGCTAACACCAGCCTTTTTTTTTTTTTTTTTTTATCATTTTGCTCCCTGGATCATTTGTCCTTTTTTTTTGGTAACAGGCTTGCTTTCACAGGTAGTTGTTTAATAATACTTGAATTTAATACTGATTAACTAGACTATATTTTGTCCTCAGTATTTCAAGGTGACACCTGAGACAGGGGGCACATGCATATCAGATGTGGCTTGGGATTATGGAGCATAAAAGATGACTAATTTGATATTTGAAGATTTTTTTATTCTCTGCCTTATCTATGATCTCTTTGAAATACTGAGTTTGCCCTATTACAAGAACTGAAATATAGAAAGAAAAAAGTCTATGCAATGTTTCCTGGGGGAACTCTTTGTAGGTACTAATGACCTTGGCTTCTGGGTTTCACTGCTGTGATTCAGCTGGAGGCAAGATGTCCTTTTTCATATAGAAAGGTAGAAACTGTTATTTTCCCAAGAGAAGGATTAAAAAAAATAAATCAGTAGTATTCACATTCATTTTTTATCAGGGGCTAGTCTTTTCTAGTGTTTGAATTCTAAAAATGAAATGCCACGAGATTAGCAACTAGAAGGAAAACAGAGCAAAATAGTTGGTTTGCTGGCAAATAATTTATAGAGAGAAAAGTTGGTGTCAAATCTTGCATTTTAAATGACTTTGCTCAGGAAATATATTGATACAATTATGATGCACTTTCCCATTAGGAAACCAATTTTCATTTAAGTGATGAAATCAAACTCCAGCTTGATTGTTATAGAGAGAAGGATTATTCTGTCAAGTCAAGCATATCCAACTGAAGACAGTGTTTTGTTTAGACAAGTACTGAAAATTATTGGAGTGCAAAAGAGCACCATGACAATAAACTTCAGTCTAACTTTTCTTTTAAGTGTTATAGAAACCTTGCGTTTTCCTTTTATTGAGCAATAAATGTAATTTTAACTGGTTGACTCAATATTCTGGAAGGGACCAATGCATGGTACTTTACTTTTCAAAAGAGAGAAAAGCATTTTTATTAATGAAATAAAACTAATATACTACTTTTTGTGACTGAAGAGTAGTGCTTTGCATTTTGTCAAACTTCACTCCAGCTTCCACCTCATAAATTATCTTTTTGAGGCCATTACAAATTTATTTTTATTTCTGTATGACCTTTTGATTTGAAGAACATTAAGGAAAAATAGGAATTTCTCTTATATTCATCAGACATTTCTGGTATATCTGTTCCAAGCAGATTTGCTTTAATTTGTTTTCAGAAATCCATGAAATCTTTTAATGAATAGCTTAATACACACATGAACTAGAGTTCAATTGACATAGCTGACTTAATGAAAGAATGATTTCTAGTTCCTAGCAAAACAAGGTATTGGGATGGAGAACAGAGTCAGCATCTTGCATAAACAGAACAAAGCACTGAAGCACATGACTGGGCAAGCTCAATGACTTAATTTTGCTATCATTGCTTCCTGCTCAAGCTGTGATCACTCTAGGCTGAATCTCCTCAGTTTTTCATCCCCTCTCAAACCCTTAGATTTTAGGTCCTCTAGACTTGTTGGTACCACTCTGGCCTAGTTTTTCATTTTCCACTCATTATCCAGCTGACATAGCCCTCATTATAGAGCATTCTTCCCTACTTGAGTGTTAATCTCATATGTGAGTGTGCTCCAGGACTCAGGTCTAAAAGGTGATTGAACCACAGCTTTTGAACTGGAAAGGAAATGGAAGACCATTTAGTCCAACCACTTGAAGTTAAAAGATGAGGAAACCAATACCTGGGAAGTGATATTTTGCCAAAAAACCCACACAAAATGATATTGTCAGGTAGAACTGAACTTATTTGCTTGGGTTCCACATGCAGGATATGACTACTCTTTTTCTCTCTCCTTGAAGCTTTATCCATTCCCTTGAGTTTAAATTTCATCTCTTCAAAACTAATCAATAAAAAAGTTTAGGGGCGGCTAGGTGGCACAATGGATAAAGCACCAGCCATGGAGTCAGGAGTACCTGGGTTCAAATGTGGTCTCAGACACTTAATAATTACCTAGCTGTGTGGCCTTGGGCAAGCCACTTAACCCCATTTGCCTTGCAAAAACCTAAAAAAGAAAGTTTATTAAATGCTTGTTATGTGCCTGAAATAGTTAGCATCTTATACATGGAAAAGTAGAACAGTACTTACCCTTAATGGGAAGAATATAAGGTAGGATCTATATTACATATGGATATATAAATATATAGGTGAACAAATATATGTGTGTATGCATGGATATATGTATTTACATATAAATATATTTATATGCTAGATGAATGAGTTAAGATATAACTGAATTTATAAATCTTTTTCTAACTAGGAAGATATTCATGCTCTCAACAAAAATATAAAAATTTGGCAGATTGGAAGTTGTAGGGAAGAACATAAATTACTTCATCCAAAATATTAAATCTCTTGCTAGATGTTATCATTTCTATCTTCTTAATTCTTTATTTTACATTTGTGCCCTGTTCCCCCCCATCTTTTATTATATTTAGTTGTTATCCATAAAAATGTCTTATTTGCCCTTGATCAAACAAGAAAAGATGTAAACATTTGAATAACAACCGATTCATCATTTCAGGAAGTGTAAATTTTTAGAATTTGAATAATAGCATGTGTACATTGCTGTGGTGATCCATGAAGTAGCTATGTCTAGGGGTAGAAACTCTCTGTCTCTGTCTCTGCCTCTCTGTCTGTCTCTGTCTGTCTCTCTCTCTCTCTCTCTCTCATTCTCTCTCTCTTTTTGTGGGGTAATACTGACTTGCCCAAGGTCACACAGCTAGTAAATATCAAGTGTCTCAGAACTGATTTGAACTCAGGTCCTCCTGACTACAGAGCAGTGCTCTATCTCCTGTGCTTCCTAGCTGCTCCTTTCTCTGTTATTATGATGTTTATTTTAAAAAAGCAACAACACAACTATGATTACCTTTTATTCATTCATTCCTAGTCCATATCCCCCAGGTACTAAGTGCCTTGGTTTCTAAAAGGTCAAATAACTCACGCAAGGTGGGAAAGCAAATATGTTTTAGAGATTCTCCAGCCACTATACCGCAATTGAGAGTCTTCATCTTTTATTCTTTTAGATGGTTTTGATTGCATACTTTTTCTATTTTTTTCTTATCAATCTGGAAATTTGATACTTATCCATTTCATTTGTCACTTTTACTGGAAAAAAGAATTTAAGTGATTTTCTTTGTTTCCTTTTCATTTGTCATGAGTTCTTTTTTCATTTTGGCAATTTAGTTTTCCTCTCTCTCTTTGAATCAAATTAAACAAGTTTGTTAATTTTATTATGGTTTTCAAAAAGCCAATGGCTGCCATTTTCATTTATCAATTTAGGTGTTTCTTTTTAGGTGTCTTTTTTTGCAAGGCAAATGGAGTTGTGGCTTGCCCAAGGCCACATATCTAGGTAATTATTAAGTGTCTGAGGCCCTATTTGAACTCAGATACTCCTGCCTCCAGGGCCGGTGCTCTATCCACTGTACCACCTAGCCTCCCCCCAATCAAATGTATTCTGAACACTTAAAACTAGATATCTAATGGATGTGTGAAATCCAATATGCCCATAGAAAATGCATCATATTTCCCTTTCAATATCATCCCTTTGTTCAACTTCTCTATTATTGCAAAGGGTGCCATGATCATTAGTCACACAGGTTTTAAACCTTGATGTTAACCTTGATTTATCTTTCTTGCTCCTCTCACATATCTAATCAATTGCAAAATCTTTTAATTTTCTCTTTGAAATGTCATTAGCATCTGTCCTTTTTTTCTTCACTAATTGATCCCCCCCCCCCATTTTTATTCAGGTACTCATTATATTTCACCTGGACTATTGTTATTGTTTAGCCATTTTCAGTTATGTCTGACTTTATGTCACCATTTGGAGTTTTCTTGGCAAAGATAGTGAAGTGGTATGACATTTCCTTCTCCAGCTCATTTTGCATGTGAAGAAACTGAGAACAACAGGGTTAAGTGACTTGCCCAGGATCACATATCTGGTAAGTGTCTGGAATCAGATTTGAACTCAGGAAGATGAGTCTTCCTGACTTCAGCCTTAGCATTTTTAACTGCTATACCACCTTGGACCTTTTTTTTTTTCATATCCTTTAATTGACTTCCCCCCATTTGACTTTCTTCTCTAATCCATTTTTTTATGACATGACAATTTATTTTCTTAACATAATTATCAGATCATATCAATTTCCTTTAAAGTGAATTCCAGTATTTCTCTAGGTTTTCTTGAACCAAATATAAAAATCTCTGTTTTAATTTTAAAGTCCTTCAAAATCTTGCCCCAACCCATTTTTCTGACTTTATTGTATAATGCTCCCCTACATACACAATGCGATCTAGTCAAAGCAATCTTTTTTGCTGTTTTTTATGCATAATATTCCATCTCTCAACTCCATGACTTTTCACTGACTATATCTCATGCCAGGACATACTCCCATTTATACTTCCATTTCCTTATTTTTCATTTTACTTCAAGGCTTAGTTGAAGTGCGAATTTCTAGGGTGATTTTTCTTATCATTCTAGTTTCTGGTACTTTCTCCAAATCTGTCAATTTCATGTATATACTTAACTATGCAAAATGTTATATCTTGGGTAGATTATAAAGTTTACTGAGGGAAGGAACTGTTTTCATTAAGTGCTTTTCACTCTTCTATGTACATGCTATATATTTATTGCTTTATTTAATCAATTCTAATCTGACATGTATTCAGAGCAGTCATCATCTTGGTTTCCTTCCTCTCAAGTTTCTTTAGTTTGTTCATGTACTTAAACTGTGGAAGCCAGACCTGAGTATAGTACTATAGATGTGGTCTGGCTAGAGGTTTTTACCTTTGATCTATTTTTACCTTTTCAGTCTTCTTACATTCTTCAATGCCTTCACACAATCTACATTCCTACCCTATTTTCTGTTCCTTATGTATTAGTTCCATCATCTGTGCCTTTACGTAGACTGTTGGGATGATCTTTCTCCCAACCTTTAACTTTTGAAATTCCTGGATTCCTTTAAAATTCAGCTATGCCTTTCCTTGTCCTCCTAACTGCTAATGTCCATTCCATGGTTACTATGTGTTTATCATGTATAAATATATATATATATGTATATATATACATACCCATACTTATATGTGTTTATATGCATATATGTATGTATGTGTGTGTGTGTGTGTGTGTGTGAATAGTCTCATCCATTAGAATTTAAGTTCCTTGAGAGTAGGAACTTTTTTTTTGTATGTTTATCACCATGACTAATGCTTAGTAAGTGCTTAATGCATGTTAGTTAATTCCCCTTTCCTGTAAGCATGTAAAGTTTGGTACATAAATGTTAAGTATTAAAAATTCAAAGTTAAAAATAGGTTAGTTATCTTTGGGATCATTAAATAAAATGTAGTTTCTCTGTTTTTTCTTTAATCTATTTTTGCTTTTACTTTCATCTTGTCTGAAGTTATAATGTCTCACCCTTTGCTTTTTGAATTCACATGAGGCATTATCAATTTTCCTCCAATTTTTCATTTTTGACTTGTGAATATTTATGTTTATTGCTTATAAGCAAAATATTGTTGGCTTCCTCTTGAATAATAATAGCTACCAATTATGTAGTACTTTCTAGGTTCTAGGGACTTTATAATTATTATCTCATTGATCCTCAAAACAATTCTAATATTTAAGTGTTGTTATTATTACCATTTTGCAGATGGGTAAACTGAAGCAGAGAGAGATCTGTATATCTGAAGTCACAGCTGAACTTAGCTCTTCCTGACTCCAGGTTAGAGCTCTATCCACGGTATCACCTAACTGTCCCAACAATTTTTCTATTTTTCTCTGCTTTTTACTTTTTTCTTCTCTTTGCACCATGCTCTCTCTTTATGAATGAAATGGTGGTAAAATAGAATCAATTTGTTGTTGCCTACAATGTGGCAGGTTCTGTATTAAGTGTTGGGGATACCAAGAGAAGCAGAAGAAGTCTTGCCCTAAAAGAACTTGCAATCTAGTGGGGGACACAACATATAAACTAATATACACTAAGATATAGAATAAATAGGAAAAATAAAAAAAAATAAAAGCATAAGAAATGGAAAGTGATAATTATGAGGGGTTGAGGAAGGCTTCCAGTAAAAGATGAGATTTTGGTTGAGACTTAAAAAGGAAGCCAGAGAGATTAGTAGGAAGAGTGGAGGAGAGTATTCCAGGCAAGGATAATAGAGAAGTAATGTTTTCTTCATGCAGCAGCCTCAACCTATTATAATATAAGCACTTTAGTTTATTTCAATTCTACAAATATATATTCATTTTTAGGTTTCTGATCACTTCTGTTTTTGAATTTAAAGTTTCTAGTCAGTTCAAGTCTTCTCATGGAAATGTTTAAATGTTCATTGTTCTGGTAAAGATCTATTTTTATCTGAAGAATTATTCAGTTTTGTAAGGTAACTTATTCTTGATTGTAAGACTTTACTTTTTGCTTTTTTTAAATATTGCATTCCAACATTTTTTCCCCCTTTAAAATAATTGTAACATAATCTTATGTGATTGTGAAATAATGTACTCTTTTTTTTTGAGGTTTTTGCAAGGCAGTAGGGTTAAGTGGCTTGCCCAAAGCCACACAGCTAGGTAATTATTAAGTGTCTGAGGTCAGATTTGAACTCAGGTACTCCTGACTCCAGGGCTAGTGCTCTATCTACTGTACTACCTAGCTGCCCCAATAAAGTACTCTTTTTAATGGCTCTCTCTCTCTCTCCAAAAAAGTTATATTTGGAGTATCATATTCCTATATATCTTTTGTTTGGTCATGTTTTCAAGGGAGTTTAATGTATCTTAAGCTATTTATCTTTTCTTATAATGAGTATCTTAAATCATGATCTTTTATTTCATCATAAAACTATGCTCCTTTGTTTCCTGTGATCTTATGCCATCCATATTCTCTGTTTTGTCGATTTTGTTTTTCATAGAGTCTCCTACTTGGGGAAGATTTTCCATGTGTTTTATTCTAAACAATTTCCTTTTTTTCCTCAAGTGCTCTAATTAAAATAAAAAAATAAATTTAAAATGAAATTCTAATTTCTTTTTTTATATTTTGCTTCTTTCTTCCAGTCACCTTGGGAGTCCTTTTTATTCTTTTAGACTTCATTTATTCATAGTATGAAACAATTTTCTTCATTTGGGTTTATGATTTAAGAATCTTTTAATTTACAGCATTTCTTCACTGTTTTCAATAGGAGTTCTCTTCCTATTTACTCAATTCTTTGTTTCTGGATTGGGACTTTGTATAAAGTCAGGCTCTTCTTTATCCCTTGTTCTTTTTTTTAGGTCTTTTAAAAATTAATTAATGAATTTTTATTTTTGTACAAATGATTTTTTTATATGTTACTAAAATATTCTTGTTTAAGAGTAAAAATAATACCCCTCCCCCCAAAAAATATAGACTCTCATGAGAAATAAAGTAAAGAGAAAATAATTTGCTTCAGTCTGTGTTCCAACACTACCAGCTCTGTCTTGGGTGCATCACATTCTTTATGATAAGTCCATCACAAAAGCTACTTCCATATTTTTCCACCATTGTTGTTGCTGATTGCAACTCCCTCCATTCATACTTCCCCACTACCATATACTATACTTTCTCTTTTCACTCTGTCCCTCTTCTAAAATGTGCTATAGGGTAACTGTGTGGTGCAGTGGACTGATCACTGGCTCTGGGGCCAAGAGGCCCCAAGCCCACATACCAACCCTGAGATCCAGCAACCACCTGGCCCCATGGTCCTGGACAGGCCACCCAATCCCAGATCCTTGCAAGAAGTAAAAAAGAAAATGTGTTATATCTGACCACTCTCCCCCCCATGATCCACCCTCTCCTCCATCACCCCTCCCCTTCCCCCTGTTGCTCTTCTCTCCTTTTTACTCTAGATATCTATATCCCATTGAGCTTACATGCCTCCTCTGATGAGAGAAAGGTTCCCTCATTCCCCCTCGCCTTACCCCTTCCATATCATTGCAATAACTCATTGTAAATATATATATATATATATATATGTATATACACTTTATATGGAATATCTTAGCCTATTACACTTCTCCTTTCTCTTACTCCCAGTACATTTCCCATTTAGCCATTGACTCCATTTTTACAATATATTGGATCTTCAAATTCAGCTCTTTCCTGTGCATCATCTATAAAAGCTCCTTCTACCAGCTCTATTAAATGAGAAGTTTTATATAAATATTATCAGTATCATTTTTCTATGCAGTAATACATATAGTTCATCATCATTAAGTCCCTCATAATTTATCCTTCTCCACTCTCTATGCTTCACCCAAGTCCTGCATTTGAAGTTTAAACTTTCTGTTCAGTTCTGGTTGTTTCTAGAGGAACAATTGAAATTCCCCTGGTTCATTGAAAGTCCATCTTTTCCTCTGGAAGAGGATGTTCACTTTTTCTGGGTAGTTGATTCTTGGTTATATTCTAAGCTCTTTTGTCTTCCGGAATATTACAAGCCCTACAAGCCCTTAATGTAGTTGCTGCTAAGTCCTGTGTGATCCTGAATGCAGCTCCATGATATTTGAATTGTGTCCTTCTGGCAGCTTGTAATATTTTCTGTTTTACTTGGGAGTTCTGGAACTTGGCTATAATATTCCTGGGGGTTGGATTTTTTTTTTGGATCTCTTTCTGGGGGATATCAGTGGATTCTCTCCACTTCTATTTTTCCCTCTGCTTCTAGGATATCAGGGCAATTTTCCTGTAGAAAATCTTTAAAAATGAGGTCAAGGCTCTTTTCTGATCATGACTTTCAGGTATCCCAATAATTTTCAGATTATCTTTCCTGAATTTGTTTTCCATATTGGTTGTTTTTTCAATGAGATGTTTCACATTTTCTTCTAATTTTTCATTCTTTTGGTATTGAACTATTGTGTCTTGATTTCTCACAAAGTCATTAGTTTCTTTAGCTCCATTCTACATCTGAAGGATTTGTTGTCCTGAGAGAGCTTTCTTATCTCTTTTTCAATCTGGCCTATTCTGCTTTTTAAAGCATTCTTCTCCTCAATAGCTTTTTTGAACTGTTTTATCCATTTGATCTATGCTGTTTTTTTTTTAGGTTTTTTTTTTTTTGCAAGGCAAACAGGGTTAAGTGGCTTGCCCAAGGCCACACAGCTAGGTAATTATTAAGTGTCTGAGACTGGATTTGAACCCAGGTACTCCTGACTCCAGGGCAGGTGCTTTATCCACTATGCCACCTAGCCGCCCCTTATACTGGTTTTTAAAATGGCATTTTCTTCAACATTTTTTTGGATCTCTTTGACTATGCTGCTGACTTTTTTTATGTTTTTCCTGCATCTCTCTCATTTCTTTCCCCAATTTTTCTTCTATCTCCTTTACTTTAGTTTCAAAATCTTTTTTGAGCACTGTCATAGTTGGAGTCAAATTTCCATAGAGGCTGACAAGAAAAAATTCCTTAAAAATTGAAATTGGTAAATAACAGCTAATGAAATAGCAAAAACAAAAAAGTCAAAAGAATAAAAATAGAAGGAAATGTGAAATATCTTACTGGAAAAATAATTGACCTGAAAACTAAATTGAGGAAAGAGAATTTTAGAGTTATTAGGATACCTGAAAACTTGATTTAAAAAGAAGCCTAGACTTCATCTTTCAAAAAATTATCAAGGAAAACTGCACTGATAGTATAGAATCATAGGTTAAAATAGAGATTGAAATGAAAATTCCTGGGAAAAATATAGTCAAATTTAAAAACTCTTAGGTTAAGGAGAAAAATCTTGCGAGCAATTCTAAAGAGTTACACTCAAGACAACACAAAAGTTAAGAACTTCTTTAATAAAGGATCAGAGGATTTATAATATATTACCCAACAAAATTGTGTGCAGTCATTTTTTTTAGGTTTTTTGTAAGGCAAATGGGGTTAAGTAGCTTGCCCAAGGCCACACAGCTAGGTAATTATTAAGTGTCTGAGTCCGGATTTGAACCCAGGCACTCCTCACTCCAGGGCCAGTGCTTTTTTCCACTGTGCCACCTAGCCACCCCTCTTTCATGTATTCTTGATGAAAAGATCAGAGTGGAATAAAAATTTGACTTTCAAATATGACTCAGAGAAGTGTAAAAAAATAGAAAGAGAAAAACATAAAGGATTTAATGAAGTTAAACTGTTTATATTCTTACATGGGAAGATAATTGTTGGTGGTTGTCCTTCATGCTCAAAGAGGTCCAAAATGAGATTATTATGTTGGGGTTAAGGTACTGCATGTCTGTGAATGATCATACTAACATGAACTCCAAAGATCCTGTAACAGATCAGGTCCAACAGTCCAAATAAACATTTGGAATGGAGAAGTCTCTAAATTTGTCCATCTCATATTTCTTTAGCATTATTGCAATTCTGCTTTGCTCATAGAGCACAGTGCCTTCTTTGATGCAGTATACTACTAGGTAATTCTTTCTCATTGTCTCACAATAGATTCTAAGTTCTTTAGAGAGACAGAGAGTATTCTTGTATTGCTTCTTCTGACCTCCATGGGTGAATTCTACATAAAATATTTTAGGGAAACATATATTTGGCATTTGAACAACATGGCCAGTCCATCGGAATTATGCACTCTATAGTAGAGTTTGAAATCTTGGCAGTTTGATTCAAGAAAAGGTCTACCTTCTCTTGCTGGTGATTTTCAGAGTCTTCCTGAGACAAGAAAACTGACAAAGTTGGTGTATTTGTGAACTAATTCATCCATTTTGGACAGAAATTTGGAACTATACCCAAGGTGCTATAAAGCTATACATCCACTTTGATCTAACAAACCAACTACTGTGTATGTTTGCCAAAAGACATAAAAAGAAAAATGAAGCAAAGCTATAAATACAAAAATATTCATGGCTTTAGTGATGGCAAATGTTTGGAAATTGAGGGAATGCCTTTTAATTGATGAATGATTGAACAAGTTGTGCTATATAATTTTGATGAAATATGATTGTACTATATGAAATAACAAACATATTCTCATTGCATAGTTTATTTTCAGGAAATCCTAGAAAGACTTGCATGAACTGACCTAAATGAAGTAAGTAAAAAGTAGGAAAACATTTATCAAAATACTTGCCTTATCAATGAGTAGGGAGGAGATTGAAGGAGGCAGAGAATTTGGAACTCAAACAAAATTGTTAAAATATCAAAAAATAAAATAAAAAATAGGAAATTAGTTGGAAAAGAGCTTGAAATTCTTCTAAACTATTCCAAAGACACTAAATCATGGATGTAAGTGACTTGGAAAAATGAATCACTCTGGATTAAACTTAGTCTTTCCAAAGGTAAATTGATTATGAATGATTGTTGGAGAATAATCCCATGATTCTTTTATAATTTGGTTCATCAGCATGGGTAATCCCTCCATTGATACAAATTTGAACTTAAAGGGCAGAAACAGAGACATTGTTATTTTAAAAAAGAGGCTAAGACTAGAATTTATAGACATTTCTCCCTGAGGTAAAAAGCAAAGCAAAACTAAGCACTTTACTAGGCTAAAAGACAGTAGTGGAAGTCAGAGGAAACATGCCCATTGGGAGCAGAGCCCAGAAAATGGCATACATGGCAAAATATCACAATGGCATTTTCAAAAGACATCATCATCAACCTTGTTTTACCAGTGGTATGAATTTTTCCTCTATATCGTATTTATTCTGACCACATGTGTGTTATATAGCTCTCCAAATCAGTTTGTCCGCATATGCTCATTATCTATATCTTTATCTTTTTATATGTGTTGGTCATAGGTCTTTTCTATTCATAGAGTACCGCATGCATATCCACCCTTCTTAGTGATGATTTGTCTTAGAGAGGGTGTCCCAGAAGTTTACAGCTAGAAAGTATTCCATTAATTAATTATTTTTTGTTAGTTCTTTAACTTTTTTGTTTTGAATTAATTATATTTCATACTTAGAAAAAGTAATGCACTAGTATAAGATCATGATGGCTTTTTTTTTTTCAGTAGCTGTTGATTCATAGAATATGTTGAAAACCTGGGATAGTTTTTTCTGGTAGCTCAGATATGAGCAGGAATTTACCTTGGTTGCTACTGATATTACAGGTGGAGTCTTTAGTGGAGTAGCAGTATGGTGGGAAAAGTTGAACTTGGAGACAGGGGAATTATATCTTCATAACTATTTAAATCCTAATGATTATTGATATGAACTTTCTTGACTTTGGTTATCACTTCACCTATATGACCTTTAGTTTTCTTCTCAATAAAATAAAGGGTTTGATCTAGATGATTACTAAATTTTCTTTTAGATGAGGATTAGACACAGCATGCAGGTTAACTTTCATTTCAAACCAGAGCTGCACGCTTAGTCCTTAGCAGTTCACTTACTCTAATATAAATGGTGTTATTTCCTTAAAAAAAAGAGAGAGAGAATATATGTGTAGCTTACTGAAGCCATAGGGCTTTACATCAGCTTGTTCTTGATAGTTTTATATCCCAAAGGATGGCATATATCAAAGGGATGATCCACTCTATAACTCTTGACATATTTTATGTCATCACAGAGATGCATTTTCTGCTACATATGCCAATGCTAAAGTTGTAGTCAAGGTCTTAAAGCATCCTTGGTTGACTTAAATAAAATGGAGTTTCTGTATACTTTTAATATTTTGTAGGCAGAAAAATCTGTCTTTAGTAATGCAAAAGTAAGTAGGGACAAGGGAGGACACTTATTTTTAAGATCAAAGTGATTATTATATGCACAAACTGTATATGCATTCATGATTTGTTAACATAAATGAAAATATCTACTCTATTACCCCTTTTTAATAGAGGAGGAAATTGAAATTCAGGGAAGTTAGGAGACGATTAAAATTAAACAAAAGTAGCAGTATTAGAAGAGTTTTAGAATCTAATTTTTTCAGTTTATATCCAACTTTTTCTAATAATTTTCTTGTTGTTCAGTTGTTTCAGTTGTGTCCAACTCTTTTGACCCCATATGGAGTTTTCTTGGCAAAATTACTGGTTTGTCATCTCCAGCTAATTTTACAGATAGATGGGGAAACTGAGGCAAAAGGCTAAAGTAATTTGCTCAGGATCACACAGCTAATAAGTGTCTATGGCTGGATTTAAACTCAGGTTCTTTTGACTCCAGGTTCAGTGCTCCATACATTGTGCCTAGCTGCTGGATATATTTCCTATTAAAACCAGATGACCATTTAATATATGTATCACCACCATCATCATCATCATTATCATCATCATCATTATCACTGTCATTGTCTTCGCTGTTGTCATCATTGTTACCATCATTATTGTCATCATTTTCATTAGCAGCAGCAGCAACAACAACATTATTTTCTAAGTGAATATTGTGCATCAGACAAGTTAGAATACAAAAAATGGCAAAAAACAGCATCTTTCAAGGAGCTTATAGTTTAATGGGGAAGGTATGCAAATAAAATATATACATATTACATTGAAATCATGTATTAACAAGATATATACATATTAAGTTGAAATTAATCTCAAATGGAAGATACTAGCAATGCAGGGAAGGTGAAGGAAAGAAAAGATTTCTTACATAGGTAGGATTTGAGCATATGCTTTGAGGAAGCCATGGAAGTTGACAGGCTCAGAAGATGGAGGAGACAATTCCTGGTAAAGGGAAGAGCTAATGAAAAGAAAGGGAGTTGGGAAATTGAAATAAAATAGAGGAAGAATGGAAAAGTTGGAAAGGGTCAGGTTTTGAATGTCTTCAAAAGCAAAATAAAGGATTTTATAATTGAACTTGGTGAGTCATTAGGGTTTTATGAGTTGAGAATTGACATAATCAAACCTCTGCTTTAGAAAGTTAACTTTGACATCTGAATATAATAAAGATGGAGGGGAGATAGCCTTGAGATGGGGAGACTAACCAGTAGGCTACAGCAATAGGTGAGGCATAAAAAATAAAGCCTGGGGACACATAAGAGAGATATTGTGACAAGACTTGGAAGAGTTGGATATGTGTGTGGTTAGTGTGAGTTAAGGAAAACATTGAGCTTGCAGAACTGAATGACTGGGAGGATAGTGGTGTCCTTGAGAGTAATTGGGAAATTTGGAAAAGGGAAGAGTGTTAGGGAAAGATAATAATATGTAAGATAATGGACATGTAAAGTTTAAAAAGCCTATGAAACTTTTATTTCAAAATTTCTAATAGGCAGTGGTGATTCAAGATTAGAGGTTAGGGCTGTATAAATAAATTTGAGGCTCATTTTCATAAAGAAAATAATTGAATACATGGGAGATGATGAGATCACAAAAAAAAGAAAGTATATTAAGAGAGAACAAAGGGTAAAGGACAAGATCTTGGGAGTACACCCATATTTGGTGAGCATGACTGGAATGAAAAACCAGCAAAGGAAATTGAGAAGGAAGCATCACACAAGTAGGAGGAGAACCAAGAAAGAACCATGCCTTGAAAATTTAGAGAATGTAATATTCACAAAAAGAGAATGGTCAATAGCATCAGATGCTGGAAAAAGGTTAAGAAGGAGAAATAAAAAGGGCAATTAGATTAGGCAATTGAGATTATTGGTAACTTTTACTTTTAGTTGAATGATGAAGTCAGAAGTCAGACTGCAGAGAGTTTAGAGGAAAGCAAGAGGAGATGAAGTATAGGCACTGTTTCTACCCAGTTTTCTGAGAAAGTTTAGTCATGAAAAAGAGGAGAGAGATACAGATTTCTTGTTAGTGAATATAGTCAGATCAAGGAAGGATTGAAGGAGGTGTGTAGGAGTAATGGTAGGTAGCAGAAGTATTAAGTGCATAGGAAAAGAATGAAGCTTCATGAAAGAGGGAATTATTAGAAGGGGCAATCCTGTGAAGAAGTATCCAAAATGCTACTATCATATTTGGACTTTTTGTCAACAATTATAGTATTAAGATAATCTATGAGATCACTTCTGTTAAAAATGTTTACATTGAAATGTTTACTTTTTCCCTCTAGAACATTAGAGAATATAATTAGTTAAATGCAAAGACATTTATTGAACTACCATTATGATAAGAAAAAGAGGAATAGAATATATATTTCCCTCATAAACCTAAGACAGCCCCTGTCACAACTATATAGACCCTCAGTTGAAAAACTAGACAAATAGAAGGAACATGTATGGAAGAGGGATGACTCATTATAAAAAAAATAAAAGTTTGAGACTCATCATTTATTTATGGGCATTTTATGTTTTCAGATACTCAAAGGTATCATTGATTTGACTTTTTTCAGAAAAAGTTATTTAAACATGTGTTAAACAATGGTGCTCCAAATTTGGTTACTTAGCAGTAGCAAAGCTTTTTTCTTAGTTAAGTACTTTTTATTCCTACAAGGATTAAGGAAAAACAAACAAAACAAAATAATGGATCTAGAAGGCTCATAATTTCTAAGCTTTTACATTATTTTTCCAAAATTAATTTCTATGCTTTGAATGAATTTAGTTAGTAAAATTTTGTTTCCAGAATATCAAGGAAGAATTATTTATATTCTTTATAAAATAAGAAAATATAAAGGGCAACCTTTTCCCCAATGACTCAAATTAGTATGTATCCTATAAACTTATGGATTGAAAGGAAGTTTGCCCTTGCCTACGCCATAGTCTTTAGGAGATTTGTTTGGAAGTGCCAGAACTTTTTTTTTTAGTAAAAGAAGTTTGATATGAATACAAAATATAAGGAAAAAGATTTCTGGGGAAAAGACAAAAAAGCTGAATCCTAAAAAGAGATAGAAGTTCTAAGAAATGAAACTATGAAAAGAGTGCATTTAAGGCATTGGGGTGCCCTGCTTTTTTCAGACATGGACACAAATATGAAATGTCATATCTTTTTTTAAAAATTTATTTAAGGCCCAAAGTCACACAGCTAGGCAATTATTAAGTATATAAGGTCAGTGGTCTATCCACTGCACCACCTAGCTGCCTCATGAAATATTATTTCTTGGTAGTAGAAAGTAAGCCAATTTGTCTGGAGCATGAAATGAGTAACATATAGTGGGATAGTAGAAGTAATTCATCAATAGCCTGGAAATCTAGGTTCAGATGAGATTGTAAAGAGCTATAAATGCCAAACAAGTAACTTCTGTATTATCCAAGAAGGAATATTGAGCCACTAAAGTTTCATAAATAGAGTAATGACATAGTCATATTTAAACTTTAAGAATATTTTCCAGTTATTTGGGGTTAGATTGGAGAGGGAAGTAGGTGGATGCAGGAAAATCAATTAGGAGCCTTTGATAAGGCTATAAATCAGACATGATGATGCCTGAGTTAGGGTTAGAGAGAAATAAGAAGGAAGAAGAAAGAAGAACAAAGAAAAGAAGAAGAAGAAGAGAAAGAAGAACAAGAAGAAGAAGAAGAAGGAAGAACAACAAGAAGAAAGAAGAACAAGAAGAAAAAGAGGAAGAAGAACAAGAACAGCAAGAAGAACAAGCACAAGCACAAGAACAAGGACAAGAACAAGAAGAAAATACAGAAAAATAATAATTTTGAGGCATGGGAAATGATCATGAAAGAAATACTGAGAGATTAACCAGATAAGATACAAAAATGCAGGAAGAATAGTTTATCCAAAAGAAAGGGTAATTATTCCTGTTAAATGCTGCAGAGAGTTTAAGAAGGAAGAGAATTGACAAAGACTATTCAATTTAGCTACCTAAAGGTTACTGATCATTTTGGTGAAAGCAGCTTTAGCTGAGTGATGGAAATGAAAATCACATTGCAAGGGGTTAAGAAATGAGTGAAAGGTGAAAATTTGGAGTCAATATTCTGGAGTTTCTAGGAGTTTCACAATGAAAAGGAGGAAAGATGAAGCTTGAGATTCTAGAGTCAAGTAAATCACTGTATTATTTTAAGATGGATTATATAGCTTAGCATTTTGTAGACAATAGGGAAGAAATCAATGGACAAGGAAAAAATTCAAAATCAAAGATAGGAGGTGACCAAGGGGGAAAGCTTCCAGACAATTGTGTTTTTGTTTGTGTATGGGGTAGAATGGGATTTATAGGCACTAGTAGAGAGTTTGGATATGGTAAGGAAAATGGAAGTTATCTTTATAAACCATCTAATAGAAGAAAAACCCTGTCTCTGAGAGAAAACATTAGGGATTGTAAGAAGTTAGAGATACTGGACTGAAGCTCAAAGGAAAGATAATGATGATATATGGAGATGTGGAGTTTAGAAGATTTACATTTAGAGAACAGAAGATGCTTATCAGACATGGTCTCAAACTTTCAGTGAATCATGAGGCAAGATCCTAAAATAAGAACATAGGGTACTTGAGAACAGCACAGAATTTTTGGAATGTATATTATAATAAATGAAATAGAGATTCCATCAGAGAAGAGTAAAATTTTAGTGAACAATAGCAATGTCCTTTTTTAGATGGCATTACGTTGATTTGTGGTGGACCTAAGCAAGATTGTTGTATGTTTTCGTCCTTCAGAATTCAGATACAGGTGAATAAAAGAAAAGACATATGTAGGAATAATCTAGTGCTGAGTACACTGGGGAAGGAGGGTAGAAAAGTTATATGTAATCCTGGAGAGTGTGGTCAAAGGTAAAATTTACTCTTTGGGGAATCAGGTTTCCTTGATTGCAAAAAATGAGGGTGATAGAAAAACTCATAGTATTGAGAGCAGGCTATTAACAATAGAATAGAAGATTCTGGTAAATTATAGTACATAGATGATAGGATAGAGAAATAAATTATAGTTTTTTTAAATTTTGATTTTGATAGATTTCTACTTTGATATGATTCCACAGTACAATATGGTAGCCAAAAGTCTAACATGATCTTGATTTTCTTTAAGAAAGATATAACTTTTAAGAATAAGGAAATCATAGCCCCAGTATAGTTTTCCCCAATCAGATCCCCATATAGATTATTGGGTTCAATTCGGGGGAGAAGTTAAGGTCAATATTAATAAAGTGAAGCATCAAAAGGAGGAGATACAGAATGGGAAAGCACATGAAGTCCATGTATTAAAGCAATCACTTGAGAGAACTGGGAATAGTTAAGGCAGAAAATTGAGGGTTACAAGAAAAAGAAGGAGATGAGTGGGAAAAATTAGCTGTCTTTAAATATTTTGAATAGATGAAGGATTAATCTTATTTTATTTAGCCCCAAAGGTCAAAATTAGAAGAGATATTGGAATTGGCAAGGAATCAAATATTTACTAGATGTAGAAATAGCAACAGTAACAAAAGCAGCTTCCTAATAATTTGAACTATCTAAAAGTGAAAACTCTTCAGTGAGAGTTATTCAGATCAGATTTGGATGACTATTTATCAAGTTTGTCAGGAAGAGGATACTTTTAGGGAATATGGGTTGGAATAGATGGGCATTCAGATTTTCCTTCCAGTTCCGAAATTCCATTGTTCTCAGACTCCCAAGTACAGAGTGATTTCTGCTATAATATGCTTACATAATGCTTCTTAAATGGAGAACATAAACACGCATATATGTACATGCATATACACAATTCCCTTTAGGTATGCATGAGCTATAAATTCCTAATAGCAATAACAATCACCAGTCTGGTTCCAAAAACAAACTAGACATGATGGAAGAAGATAGGAAAGTCTTATAGGTAGAATGGAGACCTTGTTTTTTTTTTTTCTTTTCCAGAAGGTGATAAGGGTAATGACACTATATAGATGTGGGCTATTATCTTTCATTTCAAATGTAGAGGGGGAAAAGCATATAAACAACAGATCATATAAAATTTTGGTAAAATAGTAAGGGAAGACTTAATATGTATATCAGGTTTTTGGATTACTTTTGGAATAGTTCCCTAGTTAGCAGAATACAAACTGAAGGTAGCTCCCAATATTTTACTTAGTGTACCTCCAAATTATTTGTCACCACTATATATAACCCCCTTCTCTGTCACTTATCACATTCAAAGAAAATAGAAAACTATCAATAAAATGAAAATGATAAAATTAGCAAACAATGAAGTTCAGTCAGAATTGGAAGCCTATTACAAAGCAACATAGATGTTCCAGAAGTGCCATTTTAATAATATGCCATTGGGTACAATGCATCAGTACAATCATAATTCACAGATACTAACCCTATATGTCCATCTGAAATAGGCAGTTGGTGGCTAGTCTTCAGCTTACTAGGGACCAAAAAATGACTGAACCTGAGACAAAGAAAAGATAAGTGAGACATTTTAAAGGTCATAAATAACTTATGATGAAGATGGGCATTTATTTTGGAACTAAAATGGAGAAGAAAGTTTTTGATTTCCATAAAAGTCAATGAAAAGAACACAGCTATTAAGAGATATTTTCCATGTATATTTTGAACTATTACCTTTATTTTTTCTTTTAGTCCAGTGCATTAAAAATGACTCCCAAGAGAGAATTTCAGTTTTCAATTGTCTCTATTTTGTTGTTGTTTTATTATATAATATACTATATATATCACTGTGGTTTAAAGTATAGAATATGAATTATACGTTCTGAAATTTAGAAATCTATGCCCATATTCTCTCAGGCAACTATTAATATTTCTTTGAAAATCTTTGTGGCAATACATTGTATACTCTTGGTATTGCTCTATATAGTGTGGCCAGTGCTATAAATTTTATAGAAAGGAAAAGGTAGTAACTTTGAGTCATGGTATTGCAAGCTGCTATAAACATACTGGTTTGGATCTGGTGACATTTTGATGGCATTCCAAAATATTTTGTGAGGTCACCTCTCCTGCCAGATGCATTTTCTTATTTCCATGATTTCTTATTTTTCTAGCAGAAGGGTGGTAGGGAAAGGGCTAAGGAAAGAGGAAGGGGTGAAGGTTTGGCTATGAAATTTATTAATTCAGTCAATCAGATTATAATAAAAATCATAATCACAATGATATTATCTAAGAAGCATCAGTTAAGCTACTGTCAATGAGAAACTTACCTAAATAACATGGAAGATATTTTTGTGCATATTGGAAGCTGTTATGAAAAGAGACAAAATGGTTTTCCTGTGTTAGTATGCTTTCTTTAATATTGGAAATATTTTATATTCATATGGGACCATTATTCAAGATATACTTCAGGACTTTGCATATATAAACTTCTCAATCCTCCTAAAGTTTTCTCTTGGAACATGGGTGATGATTTTTGTCCTTTATTCTCAAAGAACACCATGACATCAGGGAGGTGATGCCATTACAAGCAATTGAATTGGATTTGAGTGTGGGGGTTTGCTGTTCTAAATCTCCAGTCTCATTTTCTCCACTGGAATCATCTGGGTCCAGTGATTAGATATGAATTAGGACAACTAGAGATAGGTCTCATTGTGAGGCAATGAGGGTTAAATGACTTGCCCAAGGTGACACAGCTAATAAGTATCAAGTGTCTGAGGCAGCATCTGAACTCAGATTCTCCTGACTCTAGAGCTGTTGCTCTATCCACAGTACCATCTAGTTGCCCTAAAGTTTTCTCTTGGGACATTGGTATAAGGGTAGGGAAAGATCATTTTATGGCTGCAAAAAATAACTTTATAGCAATAGCCCCAAAAGATTTTCTTCCCAAGTCTTTTGCTATAATATCCCAGGCTTCATTTGCACTAGGCTTATATTTGTCAGACTAGTAGGTTTTCTGGATATTTTAGAAACTACCTTAAATCCTTCATTTTAATTGTGGAAAGATAGAGAGATTTTAAATATATATATATATATATATATATATATATATATATATATATATATATATATATATATATATATATATAAACTCACCATTCTTCTTCCTCCCCTTATCTGACTACTCCTTTTTAGTCTCCTTTGCTGGTTTTTAATATAGGTCACTAATTCCTCAAGTTCTCTTCCCTTTCTATACTGTTTCACTCCACACCTTATCAGTCATTATAGATTTAATTGCCAACTCCATACAAGTGTTTATTAGTTCTCCTTATCTAATTTCTGTGAATTTCCTTTCACAGATCACTGAGAGGTATTCAAGAATTATGCTGGTCTCTACAGCTCAGTGAGAAATCAAATATCACCCACATCTCTAGTTTTGTATGGGTACAGTCTTGTGCTAAGGCTCTGACCAGTTATTGGGATAACAATATTCATGTATAGATAGACTGCTACCTTGGCTATTGGTCTCACTAAGGGAAAGCAATGTTGGCAGATTATGATAACATAAGGCAAGCTATGGAATTAGAGAAGATGTTTCCTTTTAGCTATTTTTTCTTCTTTTGCCATTTCCAGTGGACACTTAAGCACAGGGATTTGTCTTATGCAAGGGTGATATTGTCAGTTGCACTGCTACTTATACCTATATATTTATTTTGTTTAGATATTATGAATTTGTTTTTTTTAAATGGAGATGATCCCTACTTAAATGTCACCTTTATTTTCAGAGTCAATATGATCATATTTAAGTCCAATCTTTTCCTATGTGAATACTTCTAAGAAGTCAGTTAAAAGCAGACAACATCTTTGGTAAAAATGTGACTTGGGTTCCTTCAAACTGGGTCCCAATCCACATAGTAAGGGCTCATCTGGTATGCTCTTGACTTTGACTTTGACTGTGACCTTACCTTGACATATCTCACTCTCAAGGTCTCTGCCTTGAGTTTAATGGTTTCTCAACCCATCCCTTCTGGACTTAATTTTCTCTTCATTCTATTATTCTTCAGAAGGCTCAAGGTCCCTGCTCAGTCCTCACTTCATCTGACTTTGGGCTGTTCACTTCATCTGGCCAAGGTTGGTGAGTATTAATAGCATTTGCCTTCTATGTTGTTATGAGGCTAAAATCAGATAATGTTTGTAAAGCTCTTTTCAACCCTTAATATTAGTTGTCATTATTGTTGGTTATTGCTGTCACTTGTTTTTGTGGATCTGGGTAATTTACAACCTCTTGGAGTATCATGTGTAAAGTGAGGCTAATAATATTTATACTACCTACTTCATTGACATATGATAACATCATTTTGTAAATCTTAAGGCAATACATGAATTTAAGTCATTATCATTATAGTTATTATGAGACTTTTGGTTCTCAAACAGAGGTGGCTGAATAATGAGAAGTAATAGTATCCAGTTAGGTAAGACTATATGAAATGTCCATGTCAAGTGACCTTTATATAACCAATAACACATTTGATGATTTAAAAAATTATCTTGAATTTAAATGTGAGAAAGAATTTTAAGGGAGAAAAGTCAACTAAGGAATTCTTAAGAAATAATTGAAAATTTTGACTCTTTCTACCATTATAAAGACTTTCTTATATACTATCTTTCTCTTGTATAATTCAGGATGCTTTTTTGGGTTCACCTTAACTAAATAGTAGGTGCTGCAATAGAATTGATTCCCATAATTACACAATTATGAGATCTGAGAAATCATCTATCATTGTGCTTTTATTTTATAGAATAAAGAAGCTGAGTTTTGGAGAACTAAATTGACTTAGCCAATGTCTTGACTACAAAGATCTATTTTCTTTAATGCAGACTTAGTTGGTTGGTACTTGTCCTTCATGATTGAAGAAGATCAAAATGACATCACTATATTTGAGACAAATTATAGTGTGTCCACTGTTTCTAATCAGACCAATATGAACTTGGAATACTCTACCACAGGTTAGGTTTGGAATTCCGAAGTCTAGTACAAAGAAACATGGAGAACACAAAAGACAAGAAAGTAAACAAACTTTATGGGGGGGGGAATAATTACAATATAAAAAGCTGTCAGGGAGGTTGTTGGAATCTGTAAACCGAAAGATCTCCTAATGTTCTCAAACATCTCTGTCACAAAAGATCTTTTAAAGTACCATTTGTAGGATAGGAATCTTGGACAAAAAAATTCACAATATGAAAAATATAGCTATATAACTCAGAGAAAGGTAAAAAAAGTTAATATGTTTCTTAAACAATCCAGAACTATAATCCCTGAATCTTGGAGAATTAGTTTTCTAAGAAAAAATTGACCTTAGATCACTCTTCTCAAGGGCTTCTACTCAACTACTCTGTTCAAGAAACTTCTTTCTTCTCTTAATTGAATCATTATCTTCATTCTTTCATGGGACTGAGAAAAGCAATTATCTTAAATAGTTTTAAAAGTAGTTGCCACCATTATTTTATTTTTCCAGTCTTAGCTTTTATTATTTACTTTTTCCTATATAGCTTATATGTTGCCCATATGATACAGATATTATTTGTATGTTCACATGAATTTATGACTTACAGGGAATTCTAAGTAGATATCTTTGTAGTCTTCTCTTTCCTAATCATAGACAAGTTTACTTGTAGTTAACTGTTTTGCTTCTGATTCAAATATGCAGTATCAAGCCAGTAGACTTTTTGTGCCTGAAAACAGTCTTATATAATAGTATCAGACTTAAATATGTGATTATACCTATAAGAAAGGGGTAAAGAGGGAAAGGATTTAATGGAGAATATTATTTCTTAAAATGTTTAATTAAGAATTAATAAAATTTCTTTTATTTCAGAGAGTTTGGAAATGACTTTAGACTAGAGAAATATTGATTTCTTAATATTTTCATTTGAACTAAAAAAAGTAAGTTTAAATATGTTTCCACAAGTGTGTCAAAATTATTTTGAATCAGCAAAAAAGCAAATTTTCAGTTAGGAGGGTTTAACTGAGGGAATACTAATAGTCATGGCTACTAGCATATGCTTTTTCCAAATATGTTGTAATATCCTATAAATCAGTACAAAGAGGCAGATGACATTTATTTTATAGTATTGACTCTAGGAAAACTGTAAGTTGGCAGAAGGAATTGTTTATGTGACCTTTTAAAATCAAATAGAGACTGTAAAACATTGGGAACAGAGGAATCTGTTAACTTATCTTTTTGTTGTCAGGGCCTTAGGAACTGAAGGATGATGAGTGAGGGAGGAAGGCAGAAAAAACAAATTTAGTTTTAAGTTGAATCTTTTCCAGTTGAAGTGATGTTGTGCCAATGAGTGAATTGGATAGTAGTGGAAACTATTAGGCACTGATTGAAAAACTAGTCAGGGAACAGATTAGATATGGAAGTATTGTAAAAGTATATGTGAAAACAATTAGACTTAGTAATCTAGAATTTGATCAAATCAATAACATAAACTTCTTAGAGGAAGAACCTATCTGATAGAGTGTCTGGAAAACTAGAAATCAACTGAACAGAAATTAAATAAGATAACCTTTTATGCCATATTCATCAATAAGCTCATAGATATTTCACTTAAAATAAAAAGTTGCACTTTAAACATAACAGAACAAGTTAAGTATTTTTTTACAACTATGGGCAAGGATTCAGTTAAATAAGGGATAGAAATGATATGAAAAAATAAACTAGATAATTTCAATTACATGAAACTGTGCATTATGAAAATCACTGTAACTAGAATATGATCTATGAAATGGGAAATAATTTTTGCATCTGGGATTTCATTAGAATCTCTAGAAATTGGATGAGGAAACTAACTCTACAAATGCAGATTGGCTTCTCTACAACTTAGGGCCTTGAGATTTGTCTAGAACAGTGAGAGGATGAGTGAGAGTATGAGTCAGAGAAAGTACTCAAACCCCAATCTTCTAGGCTTTAATGGTAGATATCTATTCACTATGCTATAGATAATTTTATGGATATATATGGAATTAATATGATACATAAAGCATGCATTACCATTCTCCAATTCAACTCATGTTACCAAAATCCCCAAAATGCTATCACCAAGATGAAAAAAGTCATCCCTCCTCTCAAGGATCTCACAGTCAAAGGGAGGAGAAAACATGTCTGTGAATAATTAAGATAAACATGTGATCAGTTGGAGATAATCAACAGAAAAAAAGGCACTAGCATTAAGGGAATTGAGAACTTTGGGTTCTTTAGAAGGGAAAGTAGGTAAATAAAAAAAGTATTAGTTCAATGTAGATTGCTATTGGAATGGATTCCTTAATATAATACATCTTTATGCCTATAAAATGCTACTCTCTAATGTCCACAAGTCACAAAGTTTTAGAGTAAATGTAATGGACCAGTTGGAGATACTATATTTAGCAGAGTACCAGAGAGATATATATGGCAAACAATTATGAAGACAAAGAAACATTTACGGGAGAAAGCAATTTCAAGGAACTTTGCTAAGCAATTAATAGTCAAGCTAAAGAGAGAGATGGATTCAGGAAGCCAAGATGAGTAGCTTACTCAAGAGAAACATTGCACATGAAGGGAACTCTGTGAGAATTCTACAGAGAGAAAAGATCTCAAAACCTTAGTTTTGAATTCTTTTTGCTGTATGTATAGTTTACACATGTTCCTCACTGCCATTGTATTTTAAATTTGAATCAACTCTTCTAATGTATTTTTTTTTCATATTTGTGGAAGAGTTCTCTAAAATTTGGGGAAAATGTTTTTTGAGCTATATAATTTTTACTATGCTATCTCAGTTAAATTCCTATACTAGGAGTTTGGTGTATTCAGTGTCTATTCATTGGAAACATAATAGTGGAGGCTCATGAGCTATAGAATAGATTCTTGCCCAAGGTAGCAGTAGCTGCTGCCTACCCAAACAAAGAGCATTAGTAAAGTAGCCTGAAGAAGCTCTCCGAATATATAATACTAGGTTTAATTACCCAGTAAATAAGTGGTTGAAATAGTTCTTTTTACTATTATCTTTCATGGTTGTTAATTTATATCACCAATAATAAGAGAGATTAATATCTAAACAACTCTGAGGTTTTACTTCATATTTAACAGAATGACAATTATGACCAAATATGGAAATAACTAATGTTAGAATGTCTGTGGGAATCCATAGGATATGATGATGCTCTGATAGAGCTATGGATCGGTCCAACCATTACAAAATACAATTTGTAGCTATGCTAATAAAATGACTATAATATTCAAATCCTTTTTACCAAGAGATCCCAGTTCTAGGCATATACCTTAAGGACATCAGACATAAAGGATCCAGATATATGGAAGCATTTATGCAGCATTTTTTTGTACTAGCAAAAAAGTGGAAACAAAGTAGATGCCAGTTGATGGGGGAAATGGTAAAATATGAATCAGTGTTCCATGACTTGAAAATATCAACCCTACTCTATTGAGAAACTGTTCAGTAGAGAAATCCCTGATATGTGAACCCTCATAGAGAAAAGAACAATGTTCTTGCAATAATCTTGATAAAGCCAATTAGGCCAGAAATATGTCTTCCTTTATCCTTTACAAGATTTGATCTAAGTGAATTTCCAGGATATGACAGAATTTATGTTTCATCAGTCTCTCAGATGCAATGGAAAATCTCTGCTTCATTGTCACATTTTTAAAAAATACAGTATTACTTTTTGTTTTTAGTGATCTTTCCACTTAAATTTTTATTGTTTTTCCTTGGTTCTGCACAGTGAACTTGAATCAATTCATAGAAGTCAATATGCATCTCTGAATACCTCATAATTGTTGTTAACTATTTCCTATATTCCTGTATGACAATAGATGTAGTTATTTCCCAATCAATAGACAGGTCCAACTGTGAACTATGAACTGTAATTCTCTCTCTCTTGGAGCTTCCACATTGGGACCCTGAAAAGTGGAAAAGTCAATTCCCATAGGCAACCCTAGAAGAAAGGACTGTTGCTTTCAGTCTTATGGGGAGATAGAGCCAATGCACTGGCCAAGAGGATTATCTGGCTTTGTTGTTTTTTTTTTTTTTTTTTTGTTAATCTGTGATTTTCCCCCAGGATAAGAGTGTCAGGTACCACCAAAGGCAGCCCAATAGTGCTCCTGACTTACTTCATTATTTTCCCTATATAGGACAACAGAGGTCAGGTTCTAGTTGTAGTAGTTATATTACTCTAGCAGAGTTAGCACTTTCTCTGGCTGAGAGACTAGAAGGCAAAGATGTGGGTCCTAGGAATATATCTGGGGACAAGTGAGCACTGACATGTGTCTCAGTGGCTCTGGTTGGTGGGACAAGGGTACTGGAGACATTGGCCAGGGGGCAATAGTCAGAGACTTGAGATCAATGGTTATGAATGGAGGGAAGACAAAACACGTTCCAGCATCAATCAATACCATTAGGCAGACATCTATGTCCTAGCAGTTGTTGACAGCAGCTCAAATCCCCCCATTATTGTCACAGAAGGGTGGGTTGGTATATTCAGTAGGAAAAGGTAAGTCCAACATATCCCTTTCATTGCTATAATATAAAACTGATTCTCCCTTCCATATTTCTATCAGTATAATACCCAATGATCATGGGTTTTATTCTTGCCTAGGAAAGGCTTGAATGACCAAGGAGCAGCATTGTTGGTAAAGAGATACTTTAAGGCAACAAAAAAATTAAAACAAATTTTTAAACATTTATTTCATATTTAATTTATGAAATGAAATATGAATTTTCATTAGAGTATAAAATACTATAACAAAATATTGTACATGAAATTGTTAATCTACTATTTATAATGTGATATTTCTTTTAATATGCAACAGTTATTGTGTAAATTTCTTTTTTCTTTTTTCTTTTTTATACCCCTTCCAGAGATGACCACCATTAGACACAAATAGGTATACACACATACATAATTATTCTATACATGCTTCTATTTATCAGATTTTTCTCTGGATGAAGACAGCATCTTTCTTTATATGTTCTTTGAATGAATTTTTGGTTTTTATAATAGTCAAAACAAGTTATTTGTTCAAAGTTATTCTTTTTTTTTTTTGAACTTCAACAACTATTTATTAAGCACCTACAATTCAAGCCACAGGGGCAAGGATACAAAGATAAAGAACTGAAGAGTGCCTGTTCCTCAAAGAGCTTTCATTTTTATGGGGGCAGGGGACAAGGATGGAATTTTTTTTTTTAATTATTGCAAGGCAATGGGATTAAGTGGCTTGCCCAAGGCTACACAGCTAGGTAATTACTAAGTGCCTGAGGCCAGATTTGAACTCAGGTACTCCTGACTCCAGGGCCAGTGCTCTATCCACTGCACCACCTAGCCACATTAGAATGGAATTTTAGCAAGTACACGTGAATGTATAGGGTTGAGGAAAAAAATTAATGATGGAGGGGAGGGTCAAGAAAAAAAAGGGGTTAGTAGAGATTAAGTAATTAAATGAAAGAGAACATGGAGATAGCCTGGGCTGAGGCACCAAAGCATTAGAAATATCATTTACAGGAAGGGGAGGGAGATATAGCAAGTGACCATTTTGACTACAATATAGAAGGAGCAATTAATGTGAAGTCAAGTCTGTAAAGTTAAATGCTTTAAATGGTAAATTAAGGTTTATCCTTAAAAGCAATTCTTTTTTCATTAATGACTAACTTGAAAGTTATAGGGGTTAAAAGTCATAATTCTTATTGTAGGTATTTGATGCCTCAGGCTAGATAGTTTTGGGGCCTCCAAAAACTTTAGTGTCCTAACTTTAATTTTACAGCAAGGGAATGTATGTTCATAGAAGTAATTAACTTATTTTTAAAAAATTCCATAAAA
This sequence comes from Macrotis lagotis, assembly GCF_037893015.1. Classification (NCBI taxonomy): domain Eukaryota; kingdom Metazoa; phylum Chordata; class Mammalia; order Peramelemorphia; family Peramelidae; genus Macrotis; species Macrotis lagotis. The sequence goes on from NC_133666.1 coordinate 210,558,064, forward strand.
ATGAATAATTTAATCCCCTTTGGAGTCACTCATGAAGCTAACAGAATGACTAAACTTATTATTCAGTGTTCAAAAAAATTTATTTGAAAATAGGGCTTACTTGGTAGTATGTACACATAGGCACATATAATGAATACCAAAAAAGGTTTTTCATAGAAAGTATCATTTCTTCTATACTTCTAAATTGGTGTGACTATAGTAATTGCCTTACTCTGTTCCTTTTACACCCTCTTCATTGACTGCGTAGTGACAATAGGACTGGAGCAGATGTGGTGCAAAAATGACACTCAGTGTCCTCTCTCAAAAACTCAGAAGATGGGTGACTGACCATCAGTCTCATTAGTAGTTGATTGGACCAGGTTATTCCAAGAGCTGGAGAAACTCTCTCAAGTACATTCAAATTAGTGCCAGCAAACCCTCTCTCATCCATTGTACTGGTTATCTGATTGATGCACAATACTGGACTCTGGAATCGCTACTTAATTGGTGTAACTTTGCCCCAATGGTCTGTAAATATTTGGCTTTTGTAATGGAATGCTGGATACCAAATTCACAGCGAAACAGAGCAGCAATAGAGTCAATGATGATCAGTCGGACCATTCCCCGAGATAGCAAGATGGGAACCTTCTTGGGAATGCACTCAGTCAATGTGTCTATGTCTGCTGCATGCTCAATGAAGACAGAGTTACCAAATTTAATTTTCTTGATGATCTCCCGTGGAACATCTTGTCCTCAGTTGATGCTGTAAAGCTATTAACTGCTGCAAACGCTTATCTGGGAAAACATCCTCTGTACATATGTAGATCACACCTGACTCTAGTCCTCCATACTCATAAGGGTACTGCACACAGAGGGAGAGCTGCAGGCCAATCTGAGTCTTTCCAGCTGAACTCTGTCCAACAAGTTCTGTAATTCCTACCAGAGGAAGACCACCTCTTAAAAGTCTATTAAGTACCCAACAGCCAAAGCTGAGTTTCTTATGCTGTGTTGGAAATTCCTCTTTCTGTAAATATATCTGAAGTGCTGTCAAAACACAGTTGTTTCTTAGTGCTAATGAGACTGTTTTCAATAAATGCTGGACATCAGTGTTGGACAGTTTTGTTAGTCTCTGCAAATCTGGTCCAGAAAGGTGAAAAACTTCTTTTATTGATTTTAGTTTGGCTTTCTTAATTGCAGCGATAACTTTAGGATTCAATTCTAGTTGGTCCCAATCCATTTCTTAAATGTATATACAATAAATTCAAGTAGTCTTTCAGCTTCCGATTGCATGAAAAAGATCACTTGATTGATGCATTTTCTGTATCCTCCAGAGTGATTTTCCTTAAATTTGTCTCCATGAAATCTCCATTCCCCGGGATGCCAGCGTCCCCGTCCGGGCCTCAGCGTCCTTGCCCGCGGGCTGCGATATTTATAATCTTACATGAAGGCGGGGGATTTTTCTGCGGTTTAGTCTGGGGGTGGGTAGAGGGCCCGGGAAGGGAGGGAGCTTCAATCGTTCCTCGGTCCCCGGGCGGCCTTGGCCGGATTCCCGGTTCCCTTCAGCCGGCCGCGGGAGCTCCGGGGCCCGCCTAGAGGGCTGGCGACCAGACGCCCCGGCCGGACCGTCCTGGCACGCACCTCAGCGGCCCCAAAGTTGTTCTTGAAAAAATTGCTGTTACTATATACACTGTTCTCCTGGTTCTGTTCATTTCACTCCTCATTATTTCATGCAAAATTTTCCATGTTTTCCTAAAATCATGTTTCTTATAGTACAGGATTCTATCATAATCATATACCACAACTTGTTGAGCCATTCCCCAACTGGTGGACATTCCTGCAATTTCATGTTACTACAATGAGAGCTGCTATAAATAACTTAGAACCTACAGGCTCTTTTCCTTTTTTCTTTAAACATCTTTGGAAATAAACCTAGTAGTGGTATTGCTGGGTCAAAGTTTAATAACTCTTTGAACATAATTCCAGATACAATTCCAAAAATAATGAATTAGTAGTCAATTTTTCTACATTCCCTCCAACATTTTTTTGCTTAGCTCTTCAATTATTTTTAATTGAAGGTCTGCATAGCTGTTGTACTGACCCTATTGTTGTATGCCTGTGAAACCTGAAAAATATACCAACACTGAGCCAGGAAGTGGAATTTTTCCATTTGAATTCTGTTAGAAAGATAATGAAGATTATCTGAAAGTTTAAGTTACTGGACTGATCTATTCTTGAGTTGAACTGCTAAGAATTCAAACTCTACTGCAGAGAGTTCAATTTTGATGGGCTGGCTATATTGTTCAAATGCCTAATATAGGTTTGTTTGCCTAAAAGACTACTTTATGGAGAACCTACACAGAGATCAGAAGAAGCAATACAAGGACACTTTCAAGGTTTCTCTAAAGAATTAGAGTGACATAGAAATGCCCAGCATAGCCTACCCACGTCAAAAAAGCTCTATGAATAAAACCAAATTGTAGTAGCTCAAAGGAAGCAGATGTGCAAATTTAGACATCTCCATTCTAGATGTTCATGTGTTCAATTTGGGTTTGACCTGAGGAGAGTTTTTTGAACTTGTATTGGTATGAATATCCACAGTCAGACACTTTGATTTAGTGGTGTCATTTTGGACTTCTTAGGGAACAAAGTACAAGCACAACCACCAATCTGGTATACATCTAAGATGAGTAGATCTGAGTTCAAATATGGCCTCAATCATTTACTAGCAATGTGACTGGGCAAATCATTTAATCTCTGTCTGCCTCAGTTTCCACAATTATAAAATGGGGGTAATCAACACCTCACATTCTTGTTAGGATCAAATGATAAAATACAAATAAAACTTTAGAATGATAAATAAATTTAGTTATAATTATTTTTATGCCTTTTTTGTTAACCGCTAAATGACCTATAAGTGTCTAAATTTGTTCTGATGTTAAAGAAAGACCGGAATCAGGCTCATCTTAGAATATCGTGGAATCCCCAAATTCTTTCACTTTAGGTGAATGTACCTTTTTTTGTCCTTTTTCCCCATGTTGATAAGGAAACGTATTTCTAACACTTGAAGAGTGTGCAAAGAATCAAACTAAATCAATAGAGTTACAGAGATGGGACCCCCCATTGTTAGCCCTTGAAATACAAGTCTGAAAAGTTGTTTTTACTGATTATGATCAGTTGGCAGCATAGATTTGGGGTCAGGATGATGCTGAATGAGAACTTTAAGTAACTCAGTTGTCTGTGTTATTGCATGGAGTTTTTTATGCAGTTTGACATATTATATAGTCAGTTTTTATTACTCAGTATTTAGAAAATGTCAGTTACCTCATCCTCACCTTATCCCTTTCCTTAAGAAATTGGATATGGATTATTTCACCTGGGAATAGCTCTAGCAAAAACATTATATATGTATATTTTTAAAAAAATGGACTAATGATGTCTATATCAACATATTTCTACCCTATCAATTCTAATTGAAATTTATAGGTGTTATGAAGCTTTTCTAATGATTCATAATGAACTTTGAATGAAAATCACTTTTTACTATATTTATAAAGCTTTATTTTATTAGTAAATGAGCCATATTAAGACCCGTGACTTACTGTAATAAAACTTTGTTAAAAATATAAACCTTAATTCTTGTACTCCTAGTCAAATGAAAAAATCTGTTTTACGTGCATGGTGGATGAGCAGTAATACATTTAGGTTACTGTTTTTTAAAGAGGGAAATTCTAATGAACCTAGAGTGACAGAAAACCAGATTCAGCATGTGGTTCAACAAGTCATGAATAAATTATATTTTTACATTATTGCTGGTGTGGTTTTGGTCCAGACCTTCCTAGATGCAGGGGAAAGGACTAAATGTCATCTTTTTCCTGTTCAAATTAAAAATTCAATGTTTCCTAGTGTAGGACACTTTTTTTTCTCCTATTTCCCCCCTCCTACACCCAAGCCCCAAACCACAGTGAATTTCATTTCCTTTTCATATTGGCAGGTCAAGTACCCAGTTGAAGACTGAATACATCTTCCTATAGATTTAGAGTATAATCCTAAGAATTATAAATTCTATTACTATTACTCAAAGTCTTCTACCAGCATGCTCTCTTTATCTTAGGAATTTAATTTGCTTTTAGAAAAAATATTTAATAAATAGTAGAATAAAGCATAAGTACAAAAATAATAATACTCCCCTCCTTCAAACTGAGGGCACACATAGTTAAGAGTATGATGGTAGTAAGAAACATGGTAAAAGTATACTTCACAGCTCTTGGTTACTCAAAGACCTTTTCTCCTTTTGTAGAGCTCCCAATAATTTGTCATTGTTATGGAATTTTCTTTTTTGCTGCTCCCTTAGAATTTGTGCCTTTTTCCAGTTCACAACTGACTTCTCTCCAAAATAAAGAGTTGTTTCCTGAAGCTATTGCATCATCATCTTGGTGTACTTCCTTCACTCTCATTCATTATTGCTCTAATAGCTGCTCTAATAACTATGATAGTAATAAAAACAACAACAACAATAGTGGTTAAAATTTATATATATATATGCATATATATGCATATATATATATATATATGAAGTATTAAGTACATTGTTAAGGCACATTGTTATCTCATTTGGCCCCCACAACTATGGTGGTTGATGTTGTTAGTATTTTATTATTATTATTATTACTATTATTACTTGTAAGTTAACCAGAGTCACATAGTTGTTAAATGTCTACTGTCAGATTTGAACTTATGTCTTCCTAATTGCACTGAAATGCTATTGTGTCCCCAGCTGATGGAATCTTTGAAGACATTCCCAAACTCGAAGAGTTTTCTGAGAAATAGAATAGGAAGAATAGCTTTCTTCTTCCCCCAAGCGATTCCAACTTAGTGACTGATGGTACTTCCCTCCTGCTACATTGGTCTAATGCTGAAGTCAAGCTCCCATACTGGTTTCCTTTTTTAAATATGTTCCTATGATGTATAACTTATTCTTTTCCATCAATTATACAATATTTCGAGTGTGGCATCATATATTTTCATTCAGTGAACAAAAATTCTTGATATTCTTTCATATTAATTCATTTAAACTTAATTATTCATATTTAGCTTTTTATTTATACCTAGCTTAGTTTGGATTGAATGATTCAAGTCTGGATATTTAGTGATTAATTGAGGGTGGGGTAGATTCCAACCTTTCTACTAAGATCCTAGGAATTAGAGCTATAAGGAATTTTGGGGGTTCATTTATTCCACCCCTCATTTCATCAATAATTAAATTAAAGTGAAGTGACATCTTTTTTCATACAGAGATAAATGGCATAACTAAGATTTGAAGAGAGGTCCTTTTACTCTAAAAATCCAGTGTTCTTTCCAGACTATCATGTTGCCTGTTAAAAGTCCAATAATTAGGTATTTTCACAATATTATAAAATTTTAAAATATTTATGGATTAAAGAGCATTTAGACCAGACATTTTATATATATATATATATATATATATATATATATATATATATATATATATATTTTTTTTTTTTTTTTTTTAGGTTTTTGCAAGGCAAATGGGGTTAAGTGGCTTACCCAAGGCCACACAGCTAGGCAATTATTAAGTGTCTGAGACCAGATTTGAACCCAGGTATTCCTGACTCCAGGGCCGGTGCTTTATCCACTGTGCCACCTTAGCCACCCCCAGACATCTCATTTTAAAGGTATAAGTAGTTCCAACAAGGAAACTTCTTTCACTGCAGACTGACACTTACATTGCAACTTATTGAGAATTACTTTAACATAAGAGGTTATGTGATATAAGATCACATAGTCAGTGAGTGTCAGGGATTGAGTTTGTCTTTTTAGAAAATTAAAAAAAAATTTCCCCCTATTACATGCAAAAACAAATTTCAACATTCACCTTTAAAAACTTGAGATCCAAATTCTCTCTGTTCTTCCCACCCCACACCCCATCATTTAGAAAGCAAATTATTTGAAATAGATTAAAGATGTATAGTTGTGGAAAACATTTCTACAATAATCAAGTAAAAGTAAACATGACCCCACCTCCTAAGAGAAATTAAATAAAGAAAAACAAAGTAAAAAAATGCATGCTTCAATCTGTATTCAGACACAATCAGTTCTGTCTTTGGGATGGATAGTCTCCTTTATCATGAGTCTTTCAGAGTTCTCTTGGGTCATGGCATTGTTGAGAAAAGGTAAATCATTCACAGTTGATCGTCCTACAACATATACTTTGTATATAGTCCATTTATTTTTGCATCTACTCATATAAGTTTTTTTTTTTTTTTACTGAGAGCACCCTGTTTATCATTGCTTATAATAGAATAGCATTTCATCTTAATCACATACTGTAAGGGGATAATAGATAGAGTATGTGGCCATGAGGAGTTCATCCTGAGAGTCATTGAGACCTGGGACAACAGGAAGGTCCATACCAGAGTGCTCTGAACTCAGGAAGGAACTGTGGCCCTTCTCTCTCTCTTTGTTCTCCTGCCTTTCATCCTTATCTTGTTGAATATTCTCAGGAAGGACCTTTTGTCCTTATCCCTCTGCCTTTCATCCTCATATTGTTCAACTGTCCCAGGAAGGAGTTCTAGTCCTTATCTCTCTACCTTTCATCTTTATCTTGTTGAAGATTCCACATTTTTCCAGGATACAGACCTTTTGTGGCATGCCCCTTATACTTCCACAGGCCTGGAGATGAGGGATGCTGATACAAGGGGACTAGGCTTATATATATACCCTTATTTCAACTATGTGAGTCGGAGATGTAGCATATACCTGCAATAAACTCCTTGCTTATCTCTCACTGGCTGACTTTCATTATTGAACATGTGGGACATGTCCGGCAGAGCTCCCCGAAGAGTTGTGTGAATTAAACTGAGACCTGGCTGCCCAGAGTGGACCACAACAACATACCACAATTTATTTAGCCATTTCCTAATAGATGGGTATCCCCTCGGTTTGTCTTCTTAATCCTGAAGCCATGGTGTTATATTCATGATATAGATAAGTTATAGATTATTATTAATATTTTAAAGGTTTCCTCACTGTAAGTGACCAACAAAACATAATTCTGTCCATTTCCCCCCAAAGGCAAGTTAGAAAAGCCTTTTTATTTTTATATGTGAACAAAGATCCAAAATACTTTTGGTGTATTATTAATTTAAATATACTTGTCTTATTAGAAAGTTTGAAGACTAGTTTATTACTAGATCCTAAGCGACATAAATGACTCCTTATTTGACCACTTGTTGACCTGCCTACCTACTAGAAATCAAATAGTTTAGGCAACTTCATTTAAATAGTTATGGAATTATGCAGGAGCTCTCTTAATAATTATGCTTTTGTGATGATAAAGGGGGTTAAGGCTGGGCTGCCTATTGAAAGATTGTCCCAAAGGGATTCATTTCATTTGGTTTCTAAGAATCTGCTATGGAACAACAATAGAAATAAAGATAGACTTAAAATTCTGGGTTTCTGATAAGGTTGGAATATGTTCATTCATATATTTCTGAACCAGTGACCACATTTGCCCTTGGAATTGAACATCTGAAGAGTCACATTCTTGTATGTTTGTTGGTAAACTGTCTCATATGGTTCTTGAGTGGTTGTGTTCCTTCTTAATAGTTCAAACCATGATTTCCTCTCACTCTGTAATCTTTTATTTAATGCCAATTATATGAAAAGAATTATAGTAGGGAGTCCTGAAGTAATAGAATAGATTGAAATAAAATAATACCTCCCATAAAAAGCTTGAAATTAAATTGGGAGAGACAGACTAGACATAAAAAAATGATACAGAGTAGGAAAAATATGGTGAGTGAAATGTACATGTTAATGAACTCTCAAATAATGGAATGATTAGAGTGGGATGAGAGAATTCTTTAAAGGAATGTTTCTTAAAGTAGATCATTTTTGAATTGAATGTTGAAGGAGGTTACAGACATAGGATGTTGGAGGGTTATAGAATGTTAGAGTTCAAAATTATTCAAAAATCATTCTTCAGTTTAAAAGGATCTGTGTTCTCATTGCCCTTTCCTCTATCAGAGAAGATAATTAGGCTACTCTCTACTGCCCTCTGATGATATGAAGTTTTAGTATTTTGGAGACTAGAACTCTATTACTTATCCAACAGAGAAAATAAAGTTTAATTGACATGTAAATAAACATTGTAAATGTCACAAATCTATTAGGAGTAATGAAAACATTGTAAGTGAGTCTTGGGCCAAAAAAGTCATGACAAGGTATATCACTGGGCTAAATAAGATGAAATTTAATAATCATAAATGTAAAGTTTTATATATGGATTAGAAAAAAGAACTTCAGAAGGGTAAGCTAGGGCAATTATAGTTAGACAGCTGCTTAAAATATAGCTGAGCATTTTAGTGGCTTGAAATCTCAGTATGAGTCAGTAATGTGATACTGCAACCAAAAAAGTTAATGGATTATATTGAGAGGCATATCTTCCAGGAATAAAGAGGCAATAGTTCCTCTGTTGGTCCTATGAAGACCACCTCTGAAGTATTTCATTCTATTCTGGGCTCTGCAGTTTGAATTCACATTATATGGAGATTAATAGGGTCAATTATGTTTATAATTTTTCTAAAATTGAACCAATCTGGCATTCTGGTATAAATTGAACTTGGTCATAGTATATAGTCTTTTAATATGTTGACATAACCTATTTGCCATCAAAAAATGAATTAAGGATATGGGTTTATATTTTATCTGTTGTTGTTTTGACTTTCCCTGGTTTATGTATCAAGATATTTGTATCTTAGAAAGAATTTCATATAAGCACTTATTTTCTATTTATGAAAAGACTCTTTAATAGTAGAATTAGCTTTTCTTTGAATTTTGATGAATTTGTTTATAAATTCATCTTTCCCCACTCTCACCCTCTTGTTTTTCCCTCTGGGAGTTAATTTATGACTTGTTAATTTTTTCTTCCTGAGACTGAGATGTTTAAATTAACAGATTCTTGTGCTGTTAACATGGATTTTGAATGATTTGTGGATATCATCCATTTTATTTGTTGATTTTATTTGCACGTATTTGGACAAAATAATAATAAGATCCTATAATATTTTTCATTTCTGGTGAATTCTCTTCTTTTGTTTTTGATTCTTGAAATTTTTGTTCCTATTTTCAAAAAAATTAAACTAGCTAATTACTTATCTATCCTATTACCTCTTTAGAAATCAAAGTTTTATTTAATAAAATGTTTTATTTGAATCATTTCTTTTATTTTTAGAATTTCCATTTTCATATTTAATTGGTTTTAAATTGAATTTTTTTTTTAGGTTTTTGCAAGGCAAATGGGGTTAAGTAGCTTGCCCAAGGCCACACAACTAGGTAATTATTAAGTGTCTGAGACTGGATTTGAACCCAGGTACTCCTGACTCCAGGGCCAGTGCTTTATCCACTACGCCACCTAGCCACCCCTAAATTGAATTTTAAATATAATTCAATTGTAAATTGTGTTTTTCATGTTTTGTTTAACATATTCAAAATTTTGTTGATTAAAATGTTTAGAAATATAAATTTTCTCATAAGGACTGCTTTGGATGCATCCCCCCAGTTTTGGCCTGTTGTATCACTATTGTCAATATCTTTATTTGTATGCAGGTATATAAGTATCTAATTCATCTATAATCCCTCATCTATCCTTTGGGACTGGCATTATCTATTTCACTCAGGTTGCAAGTATAGTGACCCCCTCATGAGCACCAGTTCAGATGAAAGTAAAGTTCATGTGACATGAACTTGTTCCCATTTATGTAGACTCTTACTTGTGCAATTATGAGTTGTTTCCCCATCATTCCTCTCCCCATCTTCCCTAGGATATTCCTTTCCCCCATTTTCCTTTTTCTTTTAAGAACCACAAACTACAAAAAAAAATCACAACACTCCAAGAATCTTAGTTTTATTTGATTCTTTTCCTGATAATATTGTTTCTGAGGGGACAACACGGTGCCTTTCAATGGACTATAAATACTTAACCCTTATAAAGCCTCTTCTGAGTGATCTTGACTTCCATGTTTATATTTAACATTTTTCCTCAGTTCTGGTCTTTTCATTAACAAAACTTGAAAGTCTATTTTGTTTTCCTTCTGTCCTCAAGGTTCTCTTTATATATTGTGTTCTTCAAGGATTGCAGGGATAGGGAGCTACAAATTTTTTGAAAGACTCTATGATTTTGTCAAATAGAGGGCAGGGAATGATCATTATCATATAGAACTTCCTAGGCTCCAGAACATAACTTGAATCTAGACAACAGAACTACTGATGTCCTTGAGAAAAGCTCCTGTGGATCGCTGAGGGACCCAGCTCCCATTAGCTAGCAAAAAGGCATTACAGATTCAGATTGGCAGTATTCCTGCATCCACGAATCTGCTTTGGCGTTAGAGAAAGAGCTTAACCACTGCAAGTCTACCTTTGTCTTGAGCTTAGGGCCATTGTGTGACCCTCATTTTGAAGGACTACGCTAAATTGAAAATTCTGTTCCTGCCCATTTTAAACCAAAGACCAGTTAACCACACACCAAGATTTAATTCCAATAAATTTGACTTCAAATATTTATGCTTTGTGTTTAGGTTATTTTCATTTTTCTAGTGTAGCTGACAGCTTACCACAAAAGACATTCATTTAGAGGGCATTTACTGCAAATGATGGAGAGCAACTAAGTTCATGAACCCCATTTCAAAATGTTTCCAGATCACATCAATTTTCCAAGTATTTCCTCCAAAATTGATGGACTACATGATCACTAGTGATGGGACTGAAAGTGTCAAGTCTTGAAGGAGAAAAGGCAGAATCCTAATCTAAATTGAAAAACCCTCATCATTTTTGGAACACTTATTAGCAGCATTACATTTGAGAATTTTTTCTGGGTTATCTGTATGTATATGTATAGGTATTTGTATGTTTTGAGGGGAGAAGTATGAAGGGAAACCAAAGAGAAACAAGTAAGAAATAATATCTCTATAATAATTAAGAGAAACAAGAAATAATATCTCTATAATAATTGTTAATGATTAACTTATGACAATAGGGGAGATAATTTTCATAGTCATGGCTTTAATAATTGTTGACTTTAATAAATTCTTTAAAACATTAGCACATTTTTATTTAAGATGCTTTTTGTATCTTACATTTTTACTTTGGAAAATGAGAATGTATGCTTAGTGACATCTCAGATTTTTGATGTAATTTTGGGTAAAAACTTTCAACCTTTTGTTTATCTATTAGCATAAGTTATGTGTATATACTAAATACAACATATATGCTAAATGTGATTATTTAAATATATGCATGTGCTTATATGTATGTGTTCATGGATACATATGCATATGTGTGTACACAAATATATGTATATATGCATATAGCTATGTATGTATATGTGTACATGTAGATGTGTATGTCTTTCTCTATATATGCATATGTATATACAATTGTATATATCTGAATTGAATTGAATTGAATTGAATTGAAATCTTGCTTCTAATACATCCAGGCTATATTATCCTAGGCAAGTCATTTAACATCTACCTAATTCTCTAAGATTATAATTTGTAAAGAAAGTGCTGACCTAAATTGTTAGAGGTAAATTCTTTATGTGGAGACTCCAATATCAATTAAATCATAGGGTCAGTCCTGATCCCTGTCCTTAAATGCAAATAAGTACATATATTTAAGTGGGCATAACTATATAAATATGTGCACACACATACACACACACATATCTATATCTATATATCTATATCTATATCTATATCTATCTATATCTATATCTATATCTATATCTAATCTCTCTCTCTATCTCTATCTCCATCTCTATCTCTATCTCTATCCATATATACTGTTTTTAACTATATAACTCCAGAGAAGCTAAAAGTACAAAAATACATGTAACTTAACTTGTATTCTATGAGGGATCTTTTGAGGATGATAAAGATGATTCTAGGAAAACTTGTTAGGATCTTCATAAGACACTAGTGATAAATTATGTGATTACTATTATACCATAAAATAAAAAAAATCTTTATTCTTGGCATCAATGATAACTTCTCATTAATGAGATCATAGAATGGTATAAATTTGCATGACTATACTTAAAAGAAGGTCAGGGAGGGCAGCTTGTCCCTCCCATACTTGGAAAAAATAAAAAATACAGCAGTAGATTTTGTGCATAGACTGATGAAAGAAATCTATCAGTATGTCACATTGTTAATTAGCATATAAATAGCTGCCACTTAAGGTTCTGCCCCTGCATGAATCACTACAAAGCACATCTGTAAGATATTCTTGCTAATTTGATGACATTGAATCACATTATAGATGATGCTCATCTTTATCAAGACATTCAAAATGTAGCTGACATCATTATTAGACAAATAATTTTTTATGCTTTCTACTTTCCTCTGACCTGAAGTATCTTGGGATATGAGAAATGATTCAAGATAGGAAGGGTAATGGGAATGAATGAGTAGTTACATATTGTGAACAAATTTACATATTGTGAATTAAACTGGAGATGGATGTAGTATTTACAACAGATCCTGGGTAGTGACATTTTACAGGAAATCAATTCTCCCCTAAATAGAATATGGAGCAGTACAAGATCCCTACTACCATACAGGATGATTGAAAAAATAGTAACTGGCAACCTTAGTAGATTATTTTTGGATGTATTTTGTTACAAATCATACTGCCTTAAGATACTAGATGATAAACATATGATAAACTAAGGAAAATTTAATAAAGTCATTAATGGTTAAAAAAAGTACCATTTTTAAGAAATTATTTTTATCCTGGAGCATAGGGAGCTTTATTATTAGTTAACCAAAATACTGCAAAATCTTTATTTAAAGAGAGTGGGATTAAATATTCTAATTTTGAAAACATTTAGTTTTTAAAAATTAGTTGCCTTGAAGGATGCCATTATTGTCAATCTACTAAAGATAGAGGGACAGCTAGGTGGCACAGTGAATAGGATGGTAGACCTGGAGTCAGGAAAACTCAACTTTGTGAGTTCAAATCTGGTGTCAACTGTGTAATCCTGGGCAAGTCACTTAACCCTGTTTGCCTTAATTTCCAATGAGCTGGAGAAGAAAATGACAAACTACTCCAGAATCTTTGCCAAGAAAGTCCCAAATGGGATAATAAAAACTTGACTGAATGGCTGAATAACAATTAAAGATAAATTTCAATAGTTTATTCATAGAGAATGTCATGGGAGGAGCACACAGACATAACAGGAATTGAGATTAGGAATCATATAATCAAATCCCTTCACTTTTACAGATGAAGAAACTGAGACTCAGTGAAGTTAAATAACTTTCCCAAGGTCACATATATCTTTATCTATCAATTATGTTTTTAAAAATTTATTTTATATAATTTTGAACTTTGAGAAGACTGTATAATTCCATCTTAAATATGGAATAGAAGTATACTGCATTTCAGAAGGCTACCTGTCCTCTCCTTATCAAAAAACCTTTTTTTTTTTGGCCAGGCAATAGGGCTAAGTGACTTGCCCAAGGTCACACAGCTAGGGAATTATTAAGTGTCTGAGGCAGGATTTGAACTCAGGTTCTCCTGACTCCAGGGCTGGCACTCTATTCACTGCACCACTTAGCTGTCCCCCAAAACCCTTTTTTTAAACAATAAAATAATCTGGGTATTTATTTAGTGAAATGTCTATTTGCACTTTTGGGCTTTGGTCTTCCTTAGGTAGAACTCAAGTTTCGCCTTCGAATACTGACCTGGCTTTGATTCATTACAGGTAAGGAGCTTGCCCTATTGGAATTGTTCCTTCAGAAGTGAGTTGATTAAGATCTTAGCATTCTTCTTCAGCTCCTCTTATTTCTTCTGGACTTTTCTTTGACCACTTCTTATTTAAAATTTTTTCCTCCCTCAGGAGTCAGCTTTGCTCCCTTCCTCCATGTTCTAAGCAATGGCAGGGCATAGTGGAACTCCTACCTTCAGTGTGCTATCAATGAGCACAATGCAGTTCTTCATCGGTGTCTTGGTCCTGCTAACCAATGTTGTATGCATTGTAGATCACATCGACAATCCTTGTCTTTTGGCTCAGTTATCAGAGCACCAGGAGAAGTTGCCTCTGTCCAGCCTCAGCTCCTGGTACTTTTATGACCTCCTGGGACTCCCATGGTGTGGATGCAGTGGGGTCTTATCTGGGTGTTGGTGGGCGGGGGGGTCCAGCTCATATTGAGCTTCTTGTGGTAGGGTTTGTGATTGCTCTCCATCTCGTGGAGCCATACCCATGGTCCGGTAGATACCCATGGTCTGTGCGAGCTACAAAGAGCCAAAACAAACCCTTCTACATGAACTTCTAATCCTGCTTCAACCCAGAAAATTGCCCCCTTTATTATCTCTTTCAGTAATTTTTTTCAGTTAGGTCTGACTTTTTTGGGACCCCATTTGAGGCTTCATTGGAGAAGATACTGGAATGGTTTGTCATTGTCTACTCAAGTTCATTTTATAGATGAGGGAACTGAAATAAACTGGATTAAGTGACTTGCTCAAGATCACAGAGCCAGTAAGTATCTGAGACCAGGAAATCAGGAAGATTAGTCTTCCTGAATCCAGCCTGGCACTCTATCCAAAGTGCTATATACTTCCTATCACCCTTATTCTCTCACCTCTTTCCCTGTCTAATGGATTCCCTGCTACTTATAAAAATGCCTGTGGCTTTCCAATTCTTAAAAAAACAAGCCACTAATATTCTGTTTATCTCTTCTAATTAGCTACTCTCCTCCATTCTATGGTTAAATTCCTTGAAAAAGTGATCTAAAATTGGTACTTTCATTTTCTTACCCTTTGTTCTCTTTCTAAACTTTTTATAGACTGACTTCTAGCTTTATTATTCAATGGACACTGCTCTGTGAAACTGTAATCATTGCCAGATCTAATGATCTATCCTTCCTCATCCTTCTTGACCTGCCTGTAGTATTTGTCACAGTTAACCACCGTCTTCTCCCTGATCCTCTATTCTCTTTATAATCTCCTAACATTGTTGGCTACTCCTGGTTCTCCTACCTGTCTGACAGATCCTTCTCTATCTCCTTTGTTGGATCTTCATCCAGATTGTTACCATTATCAATCAGTGTACCCCACTGAAGATCCTTCCTGGGCTCTCTTCTTGTCTCCCTTTATGCTACTCCACTTGGTGATCTCATCAGCTTCCATAGACTCAACCATGTAGATGATTCTCATATATAAGCCCTTACATCTTTTCTGATTTCCAGGTTTGCAACTCCAACTGCCTCTTGTGCTTTTCAAACTGAATGTTCTATGAACATTTTAAACTCCTTGACTTTCTTCCCAAAGCTCCTTCTTTTCCAAAATTCTCTTTATTATTGTTGAAGGTACTGTATTCTGTCAGGAAATCAAATCTTCAACCTATGTGTGATCCTCAGTTCCTCACTCTTACATCCAATCATCTGTTGCCAAGTCCTTCCCATTTCTATCTTCAAAACATTTATCATAAATGTTCCCTTATATTCTCTCACCATACCACCAACCTAATGGAACCCCTCATCACCTCATTCCTGTAGAAGTATACTGCTTGGTTTCAGGTCACAAGTCTCTTCCCACTCCAGTCCATTCTTTACGCAACTGCTAAAGTGATCTTTCTAAAGTATATCTGACTATTTATACTACTACTAATAAACTCTTATAGTTTCTTATTACTTTAAGAATAAAACATAAGTTCCTTTATTTTGTGTTTAAAGTAGTCACTTTCTAACTTTTCAGTTTTTCTGTATAAACTACTACTCAATGATTCTAAACTCTTACCTTACCTCTTATATTAGTTTCCACATCCCCTGTGCATTTTCACTTGCTATGTCAAACTTTGAATACACCTGCTTCTCACCTCCATTCCCTGGCTTCATTATAGTCTCAGCTAAAATCTCACCTTCTTCAAGAATCCTTTCCCCCATCCCCTTATTGCTATCATTGACTTTCTATAAAATTATCTTCAATTTATCCAGTGTATATATCTTTATCTCTATCTCTATCTCTATCTCTATCTCTATCTCTATCTCTATCTCTATCTCTCTCTGTCTCTGTCTCTGTCTCTGTCTCTGTCTCTGTCTCTGTCTCTATCTCTATCTCTATCTCTATATGGCAGATTATATGTAAGTAGCCAAGTACCAATATATATATTGGTATATTATATACCTATCAGAAAGGCATAGACTCCCCCCCCCCCACCCCGCTTTGTATTTCCAGGGTTAAGAACATGGTAAAAACTTTATAAATACTTGTTGATTGACTGAGCTGATACACAATTTAGCTTCATGGCTATATCTTTGGGTAATTCCTAGTTTACATAACAATAGTTATTTACTCTTAGCAATTGATTATCACCGGTTCTATCTCTTCATTCATTTCCTTCATATGAGGAAGCTAAAGTACTGAGAAATGATTGCACTTCCCCAAGATCATAAAGGAATTCCATCACTTTACTGGGATTTGAAATCAAGGCTTTTTTACTCCAAATCCAGGGTTTTGCATCATATTGACTGACTAGGTTCATTCATGAAGGGAAAAATGGTATTTTCTGGATAAGAGGATGTCTAGTCCTCTCTATAGTTAACATCAATAGTTTTTGAGAGAGCAGGAAACATTTAATTTTGTACCCTAAGATGCAGTTACACTGAGAAATTCCATCATCAACCTTGTTTTTATTTTGGTAAAATCTTGGTAGTTGCAGTTTGCTATAGAATTTTGTTTTGCTAGTAAATGGGTTCCAGATCATTTTGTATCATGCTATTTTATATTTTACTAATTCAAAATCTTATTTTAAATGTGATGTTTTTGACTCCACTATAAGTTTTAGGGTTGTCAGCATTTTTCCTTAAATCATTGTATATATAGGCTTGATTCTTGATGCATTGATGATTATTAAAATCTTGTTAAGCATCTATTAAGATTTTTCACAGTAACAAGTTTAATTCCTGTATCTTTGACTTATGTACACTAGAAAGGGTATTTTATTAAAATCAGAGGGCCAGAATTTGAAATCAAGATTTGTCAGTGAATAATTGTGTATCTTTGGGCAAATTACTTACTCTATTTGTAGTCAGTTTTCTCATCTCTAAAATAAGAGAATTAGTTGAACCCTTTACTTCTCTTTCAGTTTCAAAGGTATGAAGTTATAACTTCATCCAAACCTTCCTTTTGACTCCAAGAGGAAATTTCATCACATTCCACAAAAATATTTTATATTTGCATAGTTATTGTCCTTCCTTTCTTCAAAAGCATATTTTTAGTTCTTACTTCCCTGAAGACCTCTTCTATATTTAAAACATAGTATGAAGTGGATAGTCATTTAATCTAACTGCAATCATCAAAGCCTTGTCCTCTCCATCTGTGCTCTTGATGCTATTACTCTGAAACTAGAAGAAAAAGTAGTTAAAGATTTTAGATATAAGAGATAATTACTCAATTAGTCTTCAGAAACGACAACTTAATCAATGACTTAGTTATTAGTAAAGCCTAGTTATCTTCATTGAATCAAATAATCAAAACCATTTTACTATATGAGAAAAAGTCCTTTATCATTTAGGAAAGGGGGAAGGCCTCTGGAAAAATAAAATGATGCCACACAAGTAAGTGCATTTGACCGAAGAAACTTCTGTGAATTTTATATAAAATAGCAGACAAGCTTGGAATTCATCAAATATCAATAATAACACTTCAGAGAGCAGTTCCTGTCAATCCTTTGAGAAGGAATGACTTGTTAAGTGGAATATGACCTTGTAAACTTTGGAAGCTCTGAGGATATAGACTCCTTTGACCTCCCATCATACCCAGGGCAAGCAACAGTTGACCACCTCAGTGCAATGTTTCTATTGAGGGGTAAAGATGAATTAGAAATACAAAAGAAAGAAATCTTTAAGATTTTAGAAAGACCTATCAGAAAGCTCCAACATACTTAAATTGAATTTCATGAATTCTTTATAAATGGAAAAAAAAAGGATTGTTGTTTTGTTGTGGGAGATGATGTCATAACAAGCAAGTGAATTAAATTTGAATGAAAGAGTGTTGCATTGTCATCTCACTTTCTTTTCTGGCATCATATGGATCCAGTGGCCAAATATGAAACAGGACAACTGGAGATGGCTCTAGGTGAGCGGCAATCAGGGCTAACTTTCCCCAAGGTAATAGAGTTAGTAAATGTCAAATGTCTGAGGCTGGATTTGAACTTAGGTTCTTCTGACTCAGTGACCAGGGCTCTATCTATTGTACCACCTAGCCTCCCTGTCATCCTTCTACCCTACATACTGTCCAATAGTGAGCCTCTTTTACCATGGACTCTATTATGTACTTGGGGGAAGAGTTATCACAGACCTTAGGGAGTGTTTTATATTAACTGATTTTACTATGCCATCTTAGTAAATACCCATTTCTCAAAGCTACTTTAATCTGGTTCATTAATTTTTCTCACTTGTTAATTCTTAATTTTTTCCCTTCATTTTCTGTCTTTTTTTTGTTGTTGTTTTTTTGTTTTTCTTTTGCAAGGCAATGGGGTCAATTGACTTATACCAGTCACACAGCTAGGTAATTATTAAATGTCTGAGACTGGATTTGAACCCAGGTACTCCTGACTCCAGGGCTGGTGCTTTATGCATTATGCCACTTGGCTGCCCTGTCTTTCATTTTTGAAGAAGACCATGACATCAGGGAGGTGATGCCATGACAAGTACATGAATTATATTTGAGTGTGTGTGTGTGTGGCGGGGGGGAGTCCTGTGCTAAATTACCAGTCTCACTTTCTCCTCCAGAGCCAGATATGAATCAGGATGACTGGAGATGGTCCTGGTTGCCTGGAAATCAGGGTTAAGTGACCTATTCAAGATCACACAGCTAATAAGTGTCAGAGGCTAAATTTGAACTCTTTTCTTCCTGATTCTAAGGCTAGTGCTCTTTCCACTCCACCATCTAGCTGGAACACCCAATAATCATTAAGAAGGAGCACACTGGTGTGAGTTCACAAGAAGTAGAAAACTATTCTCAACCTCTCAGGTTTACTTTCAGAAGTCTGTCAGGAGATGTAGCAGCTGTCCTCTGGGATGCAGGCTTCTTTTTTTTTTTTCCAAGGCAATGGGGTTAAGTGGCTTGCCCAAGGCCACACAGCTAGGTAATTATGAGGTTGGATTTGAACTCAGGTACTCCTGACTCCAGGGCCAGTGCTCTATCCACTGTGCCACCTTGCTGCCCCGGGAGGCAGGCTTCTAATATGAATAGGGGTTGAGAAAGCAGCTATAGAGTCAGTGCTATAAAAGAAATAGACCTCTGCATGTTCTTTCTTTAAAATGTAAGTGTGTAAGCAGAGTCCAATATGGACACTTAATAAATATGAACATTCCATGTGTTAAACATTAAAAAAAGTCTCCCAAGCTGTTTTACAAAAAAGAAAACTATTTTTTCTGAGGCTGGAATTTTGGGATTTAGTTAACTCATACCCTCACACTTTGACTCTTCCTGGAGATAGCACATGGGTAACTTTATTATTTCCTCGGCATTTATTGCTTTCCACTTTTAAAAACTATTCCCTCAAAACCGAATTCAAAAGAATGTTTCATGAAGAATATAGCTTGTACAATTCCACCTGCCTTGAATGCTGGTAGAACAATTTCAATGTTTTTTAGGAACATTTGAAGAAACCAGTCAATATTTTTGTGATAAAGGACAAAATAGCTGCACCTCTCTGTAATGCCTGACCACATCAATTCCTATTACTTCAATCTGCTAATATGACATAATTCCTTCAGTAGGCAATGATGTGTTCTATTTTATAGTATTTTCTTTAATTTTTTTGTTTATGAAAGTCAAGGTGGCACGATAAAAAGTTTTCCAAATTCTAGTAACAATGAATCAAGTGATGCTACTGTGAAAACTTCACTTGCATGTTAAGATCCATTCCTATTAATCATTCATTCAAAAAATATTTCATGTGTTTACTATGAGGAAAGCAAAGGTATCTAGTGCCATGACATTGACTGCTACCCAATATACCATGCCTCTGATTACCCTTCTGCCTCTGATTACCCTTCCTTGGAAAACCCATGTGCTTTCTCACTTGCAGGGATTCAAACATTAAGACTGTTTGGGTGTTCATTTGTCAGACGTGTTTTAGGAGAGAGGATCTTTTCCAAGGTGTTAACTTGGCTACTGTGGAGTTCCAGTTGAAGAGAGATGCCCTATAGACAGATGATAAGGTTTTCCAGAAGTATTTTCAGATGACATTGTTCTTGTTGAATGAAATGCAAGAACATCAAACATGGGAACAGCAAACATAAAGAATATTGCATGGTTGGACTTATATGTACAAAAAATATTCATAGTAGCTCTCTTCTGGAAGTAAAAAATTAGAAATTGAAGGGATGCCCATCAACTGGTGAATGTCTGAATAAATTGTTGCATGTGATTGTGATGGAATACTATTCTGCTATAAGAAATGATGAGCAGGATACTCAGAAAAACCTAGAAAGACTTCCTTGAACTGATGCAAAGTGAAATGTACAAAGTTACAGAAATATTTAGATGATTAGCTGTGAATGACTTAGCTATTCTCATCAAAGAAATAATCCAAGGCAATTTTGAAGAACTCATGATGAAAAGTGCTATTCATCCTCAGAGAATGAACTGATGGTGTCTGAATACAGGCTGAAGCATGCTTTTTTAACTTTATTTTTTGAGGGATTTTTTTGTCTATTTTTTTTCACAACATGACTAGGATGGAAATGTTTTGAAGAACTACATATTTGCAATGTATATTTTAATTATTTACTTTCTCAATGAGAGTGGTTTGAATGGGAGGAAAAGAGAGCATGGAACTCAATAATTTAAAAAGAAATATCAAAATTGTTTTTACATGTAACTGGGGATAATAAAATATTGAAAAAATAAAAATTACACAACAACCTATATATTTACAGCTATGAAAAGCTGTTTGTCCTAATAATTTATATAAAAATAAATGGTTGAGTAATGTGTATTGTTTAGAATATGAAAAATAGTTTATATATATGTATACAATTAGAGACTTTATCAATAAGTACCTTAGATAGGGACTGAAAATTGTCATTGAGTTGAATCTTGAATTAAATAGGAAGAGGAATTATATTACATATTACCTTTGGAAAATTATAGTACTCCTTTAATAATCCCAAGTTTATCCTTGAAAAAATGATCATCTTTTTGATATCAGTATTATCCTGGTATTATCACATGATTTATGAGTCTTGGGACACTATAGATTCAAAAGAAATTAATTTGTATTCTAGACTGAGAGGCAAATGGTGGCTATGAACATTCTGAAATACTTGCCAAATAAAGAATTCTGATGGACAAATGGAGCAAAGATGTCAAAGAAGATATGATTTTAAAAATGAACTGACCTCATGTCAAGATTAGGAAATAAACATTGTATGACTTGTATGCTATACTGGTATACTTGTCATGTAAAGATAAATTAGAGAAAGCCCTCATCCAGTTGGGTATACTCCCTGTGGCAGTTATTTGAAAGGACATAGCTAAGAGTCATATGTTTCTGTGGAGGGACTAGCAACACCATTGAAGTTTCAGGTCCATTTAAATAGTTGAGAGATGTAGATGGAGTAATAATGCAGTCATGAATTGGAGCAGACTACCTGTGAGGAACATTATAATTCTAATGTTTCATCATTTCCTCTGCCCTCACAAATTAAAATAATAAACTTCTAGGATAGGAAAGATGATGGTTTATTATCTTTCTTCTCTTCTATTTTTTCCTTATTGTAATAAAGCATATTTTTTTCCTCAGATTAAATTATTTTCAAAGACTTACCTACATTGACAAGGGCATTTATGCTTCCAGTATACTTGTGTTTTGCTAGTGTGTACCTAATTGTTTCTCGACAGCATAAAGAATTTTGAAGTATACAAAGAAAAAAAATGAGGAGCATTGCTCCTTGCTCATTACTATAGTTACTTCAACTCTCTATTATGTTCAAAACTTAACTTTAACTTTCACTGTAGAATAACAAAGTAGATTTTATAAGGCACACTTTGGGCAAACTTAAGCATGGAATACCCTTGAATGTTAAGCTGTGACAACTAAGTGAACAAGAAGAAATTGGGTGTGGAAAACAATAGAAATAGCATACTGGATGTGTTTCCATGAGTACAGAATTCATTTTTTTTAGAATTACTTGTGGTATTGAAGAGTAGGCTGATTTATGGTTCATTGGAATCTGCAACAGTACTACATAAATACCTCATGAAATATCCTATTGAAAGTATATTTTGAGGTGAAGTAGAAATTATTTATATACATTTCCCTGTGGTAAACATTTTTTTTTGTCAGTAAATATGGAGATGTGAAGTGCTCGTATGCTTTGTTTATTGCTACAAAATCCTTTTGGGGAATTTAGCAAATAGGGACTTTGCCTGTTGAGATTCTATTTGATCAGGAGTGTAATTGGAAATGTATGTCTCCATATTTAAAGGATATTTGAGGATTAGCACTTTGAGGAGAAAAAACACTAAATGTTTAGTGCTATGATTGAATTCTGATGTTTAACAAGGCTACTAATCTTTGCTATGATTGAAGTCTGATGTTTAATAAGACTACTAATCTTTATGATTGGTTTGATGCTATTCATCTGTCCCCATCTTTCAGCTAAATTTCACCTCACTTGTATCTACTTTCATGTCCACCTTGATATAATAATAATAATAATAATAACTATTTATATAGCATTTTAAGATTTGTAAAATACTTTGCAAATATTTCTTTTTAATTGTCATAACAACTTCAGGAGTTAAGTACTATTTTTCAGATGAAGAAATTAAAGCAAATAAATCTTAAGTGACTTGGCCAATATTATATTCCTTATAATTAACTGAGACTTGATTTGCATTCAGCTCTTCCTGATGCCAGGCTCAGATCTGTAAGTAGTGTCACTTAGCTGCCTATGAATTAGGGGGAGATTTACTGAACAACAAATCAACAAGTATATATTAATTCTCTATCATTACTAATAACACTCTCAAATTGTATTTGGCTCCCAAAAGAATTTTTGATGATGTGCCATCACTAGCAGAAACTTTTGTTTATTTTGACATTTGTCTTCTTCTGTCATTGGTAGAACCTTTATGTGTTCCAAATATAAGTTATGTTTTGACCCCATCTATGGAGGAGAAATAATTTGGAGAAAATGAGTGGGATAAAGATCTAACACTTTTTGATTTTCAATATACATCAAATCTAAGAAATACATTTTAGGGGGGGCATGGTACTTGAAATGGGATATCAAGTACTACTTCACTTCTTTTAATGCAATCCTGCAATCATTTCCCTTTCTTTTGTCTTTATCTTTAAAAAAGTATGATTTTGTTTAGAAGTTTTTTCTGACTTGTTTCATATACTTCCCTACTCATTTCTTTTTTTTTTTTTCTTTTTTCAGGTTTTTTGCAAGGCAAATGGGGTTAAGTGGCTTGCCCAAGGCCACACAGCTAGGTAATCATTTAGTATCTGAGATCGGATTTGAACCCAGGTACTACTGACTCCAAGGCCAGTGCTTTATCCACTATGACACCTAGCCGCCCCTTCCCTACTCATTTCTATTGTCTTCTCCACAGTTCCTCTGACATCCAGCCTTTGCACTCCTTCCAAAAGCAGTAAGAAGGTGAAGCAAGAATTCTGGATTTCTATGCATAAATATGTACTGAATTTTTCTGAAAAAAAGGCCTAAATTTGTATCTGTAAGACAAATACCCGAATACCTGGGAAAATGGAATCTATAATATTCTCCTACCCTATAGAAAGAACAGATTATTCTCTGTTAAACTATTTTTCCTTCTTACTTTCCTGTCTATAAGTGGCATCACCATTCTTACAGTTACCCAGTCTTGAAAACTCTGAGGCATCTACCTCACACTTCTCACTTTTTAGAGCTATTGAGTCAATAACCTTTATTATTTTACCCCCCAAACCCCTTATCTGTTCCATCCTGTCTATTCTTCCTCTACAATAGTACAATCTCTTCTCATTAAGTACTTAGAATAATATACTAATATTTTAGCTGGTCTTTCTTCTAGCCTTTTCATTTTGTAATAGGTATTATTTGTATAGCGCTTTCTTTACAACCATATATATAGAGAGAGTGTAAGTCCTTTTATTCTCCATTTACATTAGGAAATTAAGACTGAGAAGCCATTGTTTCTTTCTTAATGCTGTGTTCTATAATTCCTCACTGGGTGAGATATCTCAATTTGTTCGTCGCCACTTGTATCTTGTCAGTTTGTCTCTTCTGACTTCTACCATCCCACCCTCCACTGAAATTTTCTCACCTTTGCCACCTACTGACCCTTGATTATAGTCCTCAGTTGAGGCTCTAACTTTTCTATCTCTTTTAATGAGAAAAGGGAAGATCTTTACAACCTCAGTTATGCTGTTTTTCCTTAAGGAGAAAGAGGGACCTAGTTAATGTAATATAAATTTAGACCTCTTTAAAAAAAATTCAGTACATATTTAAAGGAATTTAGTTTCTGAGGTCAACTCTTTTGTACCACAGAAAAGTCAACTTGTTAGAACTCATAGGCATCCCTCCCCACCCTTTTTTTAAACTCCCCTTTTATTACTCTTAGGGTCCTTATTCTAGACCTCTATTATGACTCAGGATTAGACAGTTATTATTAACTTGCATAATTTCTGGGTTATCAACCAGAAATTGTTCTTATTCAAACCTTTTTTGAAGGCTTCTAGTAAATCACGAAGGAATCACCTTTCTCATTTCCTTCATCCCAAATCCTCTTATGTTCCATGTAAAGGTTAGTGACTCAATAACTCTATAAGAATGGATCTTGATAAAATAGAATCAAAAAGATTAAGTGAGACTATGAACTTGGAACTCAGTTTTTCCTCTTTTAATTTCATTTTTAGATTAATTCTTGACCAGGAAAAAAAAAAACCTTTAAGACAGAAATTCTCAACTTTGTTTGTCATAGAATGATGAATCCTATGGAACATTTCTCAGAATGATGCTTTAAAGTACATAAAATATTATACAATGGAGTTCAAAAAATTCAATTATATTGAAATATTTATCAAAATATTGTGGGGGGAAAAAGTCATACAAGTTGAATAGCCCAAGTTTGAAATTCCTTCTCTAAGGTTTTGAGCTGTCCTTACAAACTAATAAAGCAAATTTGGGTAGAATGAGTTCTACTTTATGCCTTACACATAATGTCATATTATAAATGTTGAATGGATGAAAAAATTGATACCATTATTGCTTTTAAAAAGTTTTTCATAAAAAGTTTCAGGATCTATGACTTAAATTTTGATGAATAATCCCATAGCATTCCTCACTAATGATTATGGTTCAGAATTTCTTTTATAATTAAAATGTAAAATGGAGGTATTTGAATAATTATATCCAGGAGGCTGCAACATCAAGTAGCTCCATGTGGAGGCAATAAGAGAAATACGAACTAAAGATTAGACTGAGAATTCCCTGGGCACCTAGTCTCACTTAGACAATTTATTCGGCAGTTGTGTTACCACATTCTGTTGGTTCTGAGAAAAGTTCTCACAAACCTCTGGTTATCCACATTTTTCTAGTTAGTAAGATCATAAAGGCAATAAACATGCTGACAGTGCTTTCTAGGCTTGGTGCTAAAAGCTGTGATTTAGGGAAACAATCAGCATTTAGAAGGAGGAAATTAGAAAATAAAATAACTCTTGTTGTCCTATAAATTATTTTTATGACATACTACTGTAGCTGTGTTATGCATGGACATGTTCTCATTTAAATTTGGGTTGTTTGAATATTGTTTATGCCTTCACAATTTGCATATTTTTTTGCTATAAAAGGATTCTTAATTTTTTTTTGCATAATCCATAAGCACTTCCTATGGTGCTATTAGTAATAAAACATGGACTTAAAGGTTAGAGGAGTGACTATAAATCTGTGATTATGTCCCCCTCTTTTAGTTCTCACAAACCTCTATCCTCCAGGCAATGAATTTGTTAACACAGCTAACTGCAAATGACTGCCCATTGCACAATCTCACTGTGGGGTTTGAAGTTAGGGCATCCTGATGTTATTGCTATTGAATAATACTATCACATGTCATCTGTCAATATCCTATTCTCATTAATTCTTCCTTTTTCTTACAGCGGGATCTCCTGGAATCTCTCTAGTATTATGAAATTTAAGAATTTATTCAAGAAGCAACAAAATTTTATCATAATTCTAATAACATTACTAGGCTTTCTTAGATGTACAACTACCCCCCAAAAGTTTCAGATAACTCTGGCAATCTTCAGGATTTATTGACTAATCCTAGCTTTCAAGAGGCTACATATTATAGTAGAAGAATCGACTCTTTCTGGATTCTGAGGAGCTTGGACTCACATCTGTTTCTGTTACTTATTTGCTAGCTTGTGCCTTGAGCCATTTAGCTTAATTATGCATGTAGCATATGTTATCTCTGAGGTTTGTGATTAATTCTTAGAAATATAATTGAGATATTTGTTTTACTTTATATAAGTTTTATTGGATTTAGAGCTGAATGGGGTCCTAGTAGTCACTTACTTTAATCTCTTCAGATTATAGTTGAGGAAACTGAGGTCCAGAGATATTAAGTGATTTTTACAAACTTAC
Organism: Macrotis lagotis; assembly: GCF_037893015.1. Taxonomy (NCBI): domain Eukaryota; kingdom Metazoa; phylum Chordata; class Mammalia; order Peramelemorphia; family Peramelidae; genus Macrotis; species Macrotis lagotis. The sequence goes on from NC_133666.1 coordinate 210,584,730, forward strand.
ATAGCTACCTGTATCTTCTCAGTTAGGAACAGAGTTAGGATTCAAATTCAGGTCTTCTGATTCCAGATTATAGTGATCTTATTGTATAAATGATATATTTTTATTTCAATCTGACCACTTTTATTGCTTTTGAAGAAGTTGATTCATTTGGATAGAATTTAGCTACTACATTAGAAAAAAGATAAACCTTAGATTTGGTTTTTACTCATCTGCCATGTTTAAAAAATGAATAAATATTTCAATAACATTTGATTCAAAGAGCATATTAAATGCAATTTAACACCTATTAAATATCTATTTAGGGCATCTAAGTAGCAGAATGGATACAGTGCCAGGCCTAGAGTCAGGAAGTTTTGATTTGAAATCTATCCTCAGACACTAACTAGCTGTGTGACCCTGGGCAATTCACTTAACCCTGTTTGTCTCAGTTTCCTTATCTGTAAAATGAGTTGAAGGAGGAAATTGAAAACTACTCTACTATCTTCACCAAGGAAATTACAAATGGGGTCAACGTGGGAGGGACAGAACTGAAACTACTGAGCAATAGCAAAAAAACATCTATTTGAGATACCTTCTAGGTTATAGAGATCACAGATTTGGAGGTAGGGTGTATGTGTGGGGGAAGTGGGAGGGAATGTTCAAACATTTAAAAGTAGCATAGTGAAATTATCCATTTCTAATATATAAAGTAAAAAGCTTTCAAAGGGTGAAGTTCAGAGAACCATCATCATGCACAGTGAAATCATCCATGTGCAAAAATGAAATGTACTTATACTCATAGGAAAAGCAAAATTTTCATGGAACATGTATTCTCATTAACTTAACAAATAATTTCTCCATTTTAACTTTATATTGTCAATTTGTGTATGTGAATTTAAAGATTATTTAAAAAGATTTCAATGATTTTTGATGATATTTAGGTCATTAATAAAGGATGTTGATGAACACAATACATTCAACTTCTAGTTCAGAGTATCTTGTTGAAGTGATGCTAGATCCAACCTCATCTTCTTAGAAAAGAAAGAGAGCTTGGAGATTAGTGGAGCTCCCTAGTTGTTTAGGGAAGGGGCCATTCAGTATGGAAACCATATAAAAGCTTTTATAATATTTTGTTGGAAAGCACATAGGGCTCAGAAATGAAGCTGAGGTAAATAAAGTTTAAGGATAGATAGATCACCAAGGCAGAAAACTGGCACAGAGTTGCTTCCTCATAATAAAGAAAAATGAACAACTTCATGACAAAATGAAAAAATATGACCATGTTACAAGAAATGAATTGAAACTCCTAATGAAGAAGAAAGCAAAGCATTATTAATCTTGTGCTGATTTTAGATTATATTTATGTCTAGCATATAGTAGGCATTTAATAATTGCTCTCTGAGTTGACTGTTCAATCACTATTTACTTTATCTTCTTCATTATTTAGTAGGCAGCATCCTAACTCATTTTTTAGCCAAAAACCCTTCAAAGTATATAAACATAACTCTTCCCCTGGCACTTTGAGAAGTCAGGGAAGCATGGCATCAAAAGTTCTTGCAAAAGGATTTTATCTAATTTTTAAAAAAATTTCTTTCTACATTGATAATACTCCTAGAGTGGGAAAAATAATTTTTCTTACTCATAGAAATGGCTCAAGAAATTTCCAACTTTGTTCTTCCTGGTCTCATCTTTTTTCACTTCATGATGAAACTGAAAAGTAATATACCAAATACAGGCCCCAAATGTGAATCAGTATTACATTATTTTATTTCTAGTCATTGGTTTCCCTGGAAGCTAGCTTCCCAGTTGCTCTATAATCTCCCCTTCTCCTCCTCATTTTTCTAAAATAAACATAAAATGAGTCTCTTTAGCATCTGTTGCAATATTCTTATTAATTACTTACAAGCACCCAGCTCACTTCTATATTTGCTTTTAATGATTAAAGTGCTAAGACTGTTTTTAAAACAAATTTTAAATTTGCATTTAAAAAGAACATGAAGGTTTATCTAGCTATCATCTATCAGCAATGTATCTATGTATTTCTCTATCCTCACACATATTTTTATTTATATCTAAAAACTTGGAATTTCATGAATAATAATAATAGATCAAGGACTGGATTAAAAGTATAATTGCAACATGGTTATTAAATTTTCTTTACATGTTAACAACTGTTGCTCCAATCTATGGCTAATTATCTCTATAGAATTTCTTTGATTATTTTTTGAAAGGGACATCAAGAACTGCATTCCTGGGTCTGAATCTTGATTCTTCACAGGCAGTATCGAACTCAATCTAGGGGAACTCTGACCAGACCTGGGAAACTGGATTGAGCTCCATAGGTGAGAAGCACACCGCTTTTTAGATCCTAGATTTTTAGAAAAGTGGGAAAATTATTGGACCTCTAGTCCTCCTTCTGTATTTCCCTTTTCTTTTTGGCCCGACAATAAAAAGGTTGAGTTTGTGGGGAGTCAGCTGAGGTGTGGTATCAGACTTGACTCACGCTCTGATTCCATGTGGTGTCAAATAGCCCTTATGTGGGCCTGTCCTGTGTTTTTTGTTCACTGACTGGTGAAGGCAGTCCTGAGGTGTTTGGTTTATACCCCACTGTGGAGTGAGGGTTGTCATTGAAGAATATTTGACATATGTCCAATTGATGTGTTTGCCTATCTGGAAGTTTAGGAGAGTTGAAACAAAGGGAAAACTTGGTACCGAAGATTCCCCCCTCCTTCCCCCCCCCCCCCCCAGGTTGTTCACCATTAGCTATTAGCAAAACACCTGAACTCCTAGAAATTATCCTTGGGTAGAACTCTCTCCCTTTCACTTTAAAATGCTCTCTCACTCTCTGTTGACTCCCACCCTCTGCAGGGAGGGGGAACGGGAAAAGGAAAAATCTATCTTTTTAGAACTTAGAAGCCCAAACCTATGTTTCAGATGGAATGCATGCTTCACTACAGGAAGGGTAAGATTCCCCCAAAATTTGTTTTAGCCTCATTGCTTAAAATAGGGGAGCTTCATGCCTTCTTGGTTTGGGGAGGAGGTGGGCTGGGTGGAAGACCACATTTTCCTTAGACTACAGATGTTTATCAGTTCCAAGCCTCTTTCTCTAAAGGTATTAGCTGGACTGAGAAAGCCCCAACCTTGGGAGGGGGAAGGGAAAAATGGGCAGATTGACTGAGAAGCCTCCTGATCAATTAGTTAAGGGAAAACAGAATAAAAGGGGGAAGATAACTTTTTCTGGAACTAGGAAATTCAGATTTCATCTTTTAATTAAGCCTATGCTAATAACTAATATCTCTGTAATAGAGTAAATGGATTTGAACTTTATAAAGTACCTTAAAAATGCATTCAATTTGAACTATTGATTGGCTCTTTCAAAATATTAATGAATATATATATATATAATATATATATGAGATTCCTCAAGAAATTCTGATTGATTCTAAAAATTATTTTTTGACTTGTCTAAATTAGTACATACCAAAAAATTATAATATAAAAATATGTGTGTAAATGTGTATATGTGTATTTAAACATCAGTCGGATGTTTTCACATCTCTCCACTGGCCTGGAGAGGTGGGAAAATATTTCTCTATTTTGAGATTTTGGTGCTGGCCAGGTTATCCAAAAATCTCATTTGTAAATTTGAAATCTGAAATTTGAAAGAATTATCTCTGTCTTTGTGTGTGTATGTGTAATTCATATATGAAATAGTTACAATTACCTCAGTTAAAAGTTACTCCTTTTAGTTTGGGTTTTGCATTTAATTGCTTGAAAAACAAGGTCTAATTTAAAATTCAAGGAGTTGGAATCTGAGCCTACCCACTTACCAGGGCTAAGCTTTTTTTGACCTAAGATTGATTGACAGCTGTATTCAACTTATGTTAATTGAGACTTTAAGTTTAGTAAATGTAGACTTCCTGCCCTCAAGAGGCTTTGCTAGAGAAAGGCCCCCACCTTGTGTTTAAAAAAGGAAACTATCTGAGAGCTAAATGAGAGTAATTTAGTCACCTCTGAGTTCAAAGTATTTGAAAGTTGTGTAACAAGTCTGAGAATTTATATGTATTATGAGGAAGGAAAATATAATTGGGCTAAATTGTATGTCAAGGAATTTGGGAATATTGAATCATATCTAATTATTATGTTTACTGTTTTCTTTTGGGAAAAAGAAATATTGCACTAAATTTTGTAATCTGATTTTTTTTATGTTAAATCAGTATTATAAAACATTGTCAACAATCTCACAAGGTCTTATGTTGATAAAGGAAGAAAGTTTTTTATTAATCTTTGTCTCTTATCACATGTTTATGGAAGGGAATGTATATGTATGTATATATATATATATATATATGTGTGACTAAAAGTAAAATCTACTTAACTTTGATTATTTGAAAATTAGAAAATGTTTTAACATTATCTAGCATTGATAGCATTTTGCTTTTGTTCTAAGGGGAATGAGTTATTTAAATAAGAATTATATTCAATGTAAATTAATAATGCATGTTTAATTCTGAAGAAGTCAAGAATGTGGACTTTCTCATGGTAACTGCAGACAATTGATTTGTAGAGGCTCTGACAGTTGACTGAACATAGCAATTGTGTGGTTCCTCTGTAAGGTAAATTATTGATGAGTAAGATGTGTTTGTCAGTTTTGTGATTCTTTTGTAGTTGCAAAGAAATTATATTTACAATATTTGGTCATCTCATACAAACATATAAGATATTTGAATGTGGTAATATTAAAGCCTGGAATTAACATATGATTGCTTTGAAGGGGTGATAAGGGAAATATCACAAATTATGACCCCTTCTGGGATACATCTGTAGATTCATGCATAATATAATGATAGAAATATTATTTTGTAACATTTAATAACTCATGTGTTAATTGACTTGAATACCTGGTTGTTTTTACTATTGTTTTATTGCGTTGGAATCAATAACACATGTTAGAAATTTAAAGCTATATAAGATGTTCTAATGATTTTTAAAGAATTCTGCAATTAATAATTTGTATTTTGAAGATGGCTAGTAGTTAAACATATATGTATAGAAGTTTTTAGCTATCTATGTAAACTGGGACTAAACTTTGATTATTTGCTTTGTTATTATGACAATGTATTATTACCTATGTAACATGAGGAAGATAAAATAATGATGATAATTTGAAACTTCTCTGTGGCAATCTCCAGTCAGTTGTTATGTGAGGAGTATGGAGATGATGGGCAACCTCCTAGCCAGAAGGAGATGTTTAGTTATTTTAAACATAGTTAATAACTAAATGGGTTCATTGAAAAAAAGTTGATTTTATAAAAAATATGAATTAGGATTATTGTGTTTTTACATATCAAAATCTGCTTTATTGCATTTCATTTACAGCACTGTCATTAGGTATATGAGCAACAATTGAATTATTTTCCCCCTGGATTTCTTATACTAAATTACAACCTGGCACACTCTTGATTCTCCTTAGTACTCAAGTCACCTGAAGCTCTGGTTATAGGTAATTGCTATATTACAATGTATTGATAATTGATCTGTCTGACATCAGGTATGTTAAAATAGAAAGACAATATGCCAATGAAGCCATTAGCCTGATTGGATTTGATGTTAAATGCTGCAGATGGAGTAAGTGACCTTTGAAAGAATGACCCTAGCCTCAACCTGGTATAGGAATCCCTCACCTGGCAGACCTGGAGCCTGGGTCATTGAAAAGGATTGTCTGTATGACTTCATAAGGGAATATGTCCTCGTGTCCATCTCTACAATAGCAAATTGCCATGATCATTCTAGGTGTATCATAATTAAGTATGAGAGTGAGTCACTGGAACCCTATATTCTAAAGTTTAAATAATTGGCAAGCATTTTTGTCTTGCCTTTTAGCATAAGATGTGACTTTTTACCACCACAAGTTCCCTTAAGGAAAATAAGTATCAGGATAATGCCTATTGGTCTATTTTTAAAAACTGCTTTAAAGAGAGATCTGTTCTTCAACTAGAATTTTTGTTCATTCTAAACATGGCCAAAGGAAAATGAAAAATGTTCATGCAAATTACCTTTGGCACATGTGCAGTTTAAAATGCTTATTTAATACATTTATTTATACTATTTTTGAGCTTTTGGTTACAACTTAATGTAGCAAATTTATATATCTGTGTTATATTGGAACCCATGTTCTTATGAAAAGGTATTCTGTTACTGGCTTAGATTCATAAAGTATAATTCGTGCTCTTTATTTTTCCTAATTATTGTACCTATGTTAAATAGCCTTCTCTGTTACAATATCTCTAGTTTTTTACTTGTTCAATTTTTTTCTTTTGAGTTTTATTTCTTTTAGCTGTATAGCTCCAAGGCTAGCCTCTACAGGGTGCCAGTCAACTTGCCAGCCAACCAATCTCTGGACCCTGCCTCAATGAAGTCATTACTGTAATGCATTCATCTCCAATTGGACTCTGAAAGACACAGAAGAATCTGGGTCCTGAATAATTTTTGGGGGGCAGGATGATTCAAGGAAATGATATAAAGAATTGTGAACTAGCAGAAACAAAATCTTTCAAGTAGGTAGAGATCTCTGCTCTTGAACTTCTGCTTCCCTTGGACAATATTTATATTTCTATCTTGACCCTGTTAATCTTGGCCTGAACACTGGTCCAAGGTGAAAAGACCACACCTCAAGAACCACCTTGTCCAGCCTACAATGGAAGGGCATTTAAAAGGAAAGGCTGCCCCTTTGGGGGGCTCTTGCTTCTTCTGTTTTCCATCCAGAAGAATGGGCTGTCCTTTGGCTCTTTCTCAAAACCACAAGCAGCTCCAAGGGCTTCACCATGTGACCAAGTTAACTCAAGCTTCATGGCTGCTGCCCTTTTCTCCTCCTCCTCTTCCTCCTCCTCCTCCTTTCTCTCTCTCTCTCTCTCTCTCTCTCTCTCTCTCTCTCTCTCTCTCTCTCTCTCCTCTCCCCCTCTCCTTCTCTGTCTGTCTGTCTTTCTCTTCTCTTTTTCTCTGTCTCTATTTGTCTGTCTGTCTTTCTCTTCTCTTTCTGTCTCTGTCTGTCTGTCTCTATCCCTTTCCAAATTTCAGTTGAGCCTGCCAGCTGACCTGCTAAGATTAATTAGCAATCCATGTGGTCTTTTCCTTAAACTCTTCTTAACTTTCCCTTCACTTTCTTATGTGTTGTAACTTCTTTTAATAAATCTATTTACTTCCACACCTGCATTGGGGTCTGAATTGTGATTTGTCACAGGCAGTATCGAACTCAATCAAATTGGCAACAATTTTTCTTATTGTTGTGGTGTCATTTCAGTTATATCTGACTCTTCCTGATCATGTGGGTTAAGATACTGAAGTGATTTGTCATTTCTTTATCCAATCATTTGTCAAGACTTATTAATTACAATGTTTCTTATATCTTAAACACCATCTTTCTTCTCACATAGACTTCTTGAGTTCCCACATAGACTACTTTTCTTGCATTAGCCTACCTCTGTATCGCTAATCTTTCGAATCTTCTAATTATTCCTACTAATATCTACTCATCAAACTTTCACACATTTGACATTTTCCTTAAACATATATTTGCCTCTATTAGACACTCTTTTCCCCACATAAAAAATCTTCAATTGCTCCTCATTATGTCTTTGATAAAAGAACAGATCGTTAGCCTGACATTTTAAGTTCTCTTTAATCTGACTCCTGTCTTTACAGTCTTTTTTCCTACTCTCCTACTTCCTTTTTTATTTGATCTGTCCTGGAAATTGTTCTCTATACATAATATTCCACCTTCTGCCTCTGTGAGTTTTAACAAGTGGTTTCCCTCAGGTCTGAAATATGCTACTTTCTCACCTGAACTTCCTAGAATGTTTAATTCTCATTTCCTAGAAAACATCATTGCAAATGCCTCCTTCTACTAGAAACTTTGTATGATTCCTCTCAGGTCTTTTTCTACTAGAAATTGTTTTCTATTACTTTGCATTTACTTATATAAGTGCCTAACGTAAGCACCTAGATGAAAGGGACTGTTTTTGTCTTTGTATCCTGGTGTCTAGAAGAATGAATTTTATGTATTGAGTATTTTATAATTGTTTGTTGAATTCTTCTGGTTTCTACTTATCAAATAGCTTGTTCAATTTCTGAATATCTCTAATCCTTAAATTGTCTTTAATTAGTCAAGGATTTATTAAGTGCCTATTGTATTCAAAGTATTTCATGTAAGAGTGTATGCAAATCATAGCTTTATGTTATTTTTCTGTGTTGGATCTAGAGAAGTTAATTTAGGTAAAATGTTTGTTAGTATATTGAATTAATCCTGTTAATGTTTAGAACAGCTGTATCTTGAAAACTTCTAGTACAAGTAGTTTGAACTTGTTTACAACAAATTAGTTATATTTCTTGATGAAGACAGTTGATCTCAACTCCACTTTAATTACCAATTATTCAAATATTATGATAATAAAAATCACCTCAATGTAAAATTTTAAGTTTAAGTCATTCTGCCTTCAGACACCCTTGTTATGTATATAGAAAAATTATCATTATTCTCATTTTATAGATAAGAACTGAGACAGAGAAATGAAATAACTTGCCCCAAATCACAAAATTCTTAAATGCCAGAATTTCTAGTACCCAGGTTCTGAATGTTTCAAAACTCCTGTGAAGAGAATTGGAGTTAAATCATTTTGAGCAACAATATATTTTCAGCCTGACTTTCAGTGTACTGCATACATTCTAGTCTGGGATTTGGTATCAGGAAAGGTGCACAGATGAGAATGCCCAGAAAGATAACGTGACTGAAATATAGGAGAGTAAATTATTTTAGAAAGGTAGGTTAGGTCAGACTGTAGAGATCCTTGAAAGTCAAGCTAAGGATTTGGAACTGTTACTCCATAGGTAATGTGGTCATTGGATTATTTTTTTAGTAGAATAATCACAGGGTGAATATCATGCTTTAGGAAGATTAATCTGTTTTTGTTTCTTTTAGGTTTTTGCAAGGTAGTGTAGTTAAGTGACTTGCCCAAGGCCACACAGCTAGGTAATTATTAAGTGTCTGAGGTTGGATTTGAACTCAGGTACTCCTGACTCCAGGGCTGGGGCTCTATCCACTGCACCACTTAGCCGCCCCCCTAGGAAGATTAATCTGACCAAAACATTTAGGACAAATTTAATGAGAGACAAACTGTAGATAGGTTGGTTAGGATGCTTTTTTGCAATTTTTCACTTTTTTCCTGTCCCTGGGTTTCTTTGCAATTGTCCTGACTTAGAAACAAAAAGTCTTGAGCGGACAATGCTTGCCGGATAGTGTGACTGTTCATTCAACCTTTACATTCCTCATTCTCTTTTCCTAGTTTTTATTCTCTGAAATAATTTCTTAACCTTCTCCCCATCTCTGTCTTTTTTTGTTGAAATTCATCTGAACTGACCAACTTCAAGAGTCAATTACAGTCTCATACTTCAAAATGAGCTAGTTCTGTACTTGAATATTCTGACACTCAGAATTTAAAACATACAGTTTTAAAGTCACAATAGTTGAATCCACAGCCCCATTTCTAGACATGTTGGCAAGGCAGGCATCACTCCTAATGTAGAAAGAATGACTTCACATCAAAGCAGATGGGAAAGCTCTCATATTTGAAGTTTCAAAGTTCCTTATTTTTTACTTGGGACTAGATTTAGTCACATCTTTTTAATTTATAGAGCGATCCATATTCAATTTGAATGTCTCTCTCTAGAAAGCAACCTTACTTGAACTTTCTGATTATTGCCAAGTGTTCAGAATATCAAATTAGGTTGAAGAATGCAGAATTTTATGAAGGAAGTATGGTTATAAGATAATGAAGGAAATAGAAACTTAACAATAGAACTCCATAATTGTAGTAATCAACCACACAGTGTTTTGAATTATTAAAGGACTGTTTGTATATTTTTTGGTTTATATTCTAATCTAAGTTGTTTTTTTTTCCAGGCAATGATAACATTTTTTTAATACAACAATGATATTTCAGGCAATAATAAATTTTTTTCAGACTTTAATAGCAGCTGTGTTCCTAAAACATGAATATATTTTGTTTGTATTTTTAATTTATCTGTAGTAGAGAATTGATAAATGAACTCTATAAGTGAGAATACAGATGAATCATTGTGGTTGTGCCTCATGGAGAGAGGATAGAGGCTTATCTTTACAAGGTCACATAATGTTAATAGTGATGGTATCAGGGCTGTTTTGATGCATTGTGAAGTGAAATATTCTTTCACTTATTCCATTCAGCAGAATTTGTATTAAATTACACATCTGGTTCATAGTTCTTTTAGTGTTTATGGTTCAATTAATGATTTTAAATTTTCAGGATTGTCAGCTGCACTATAGGAGAACAGGGTAAAACTACATTCTGGCTTTCAAGAATATTACTTTTGTTCTGATAGTAACATAATTAGGATATATCTTTATATTATCTATATCTACCTATATCTATCTCTATCTTCTCTCTGTCTTAGTCTCTTGTCTCTCTCTGTCTCTCTGTCTCTGTCTCTGTCTCTGTCTCTCTCTCCATATATAGTTATGGTTGACTCTTGTCCTTCATTATCAAAGAAGACCAAAATGATATCACTATGTTTGAGACAAATTACAGTGTGTCTCTGACTATGGCTGATCAGACCAATTCATGCTCAGAATGCTTTACCACATGTTGGGCACAAAGAGTCCATGTGAACACCTAAATTTATGAATATCACATCTCTTTTAAGATGCTTCAATCCTGTCTCCCTCAAAGATTGCAGCACTCTCACAGATGAGGACACGCCATCATGCCATGTGGGGCAGTCCTGTACCAGTGTCTTCTATGCTGTTCAATCAGTTCTAAAGTTCTTAAAAGAGACCTTCAGAGTGTCTTGGTATTGCTTATTCTAACCCCTTGTGAGTGCTTGACTTGTGTGAGTTCTCCATAAAATAGTTTTTTTGGCAAGTGTACATCTGACATTCTAACAATGTCCAGTCCATCATAGTTGTACTCTTTGTAGTAAAGTTGGAATGCTAGGCAGTTTAGCTCGAGAAACGAAATTAGTATCTAGTATCTTCTCCTGCTAGGTGATCTTCAGAATCTTCCTGAATTGCTAAATACCTTCCATATGTGTGTGTGTGTGTGTGTGTGTGTGTGTGTGTATTTTCACCCAGATGATATTTTCATTAATCTATTATCAATAGATTGTTGATGACATATGTTTCTTCCCACTGATATTGTTGACACATTACTTTCCTTCCTTTTCAACAAATTAATGATTACTTCTTATATAATTATAGAGTACTGTGTTAGGTGTTTTGTATAATAAAAAGTTTAATAATATCTTGTCTTTCATGGAGCTTATTATCTATCAAGCAATCTATTCAACAAGACCAACAAAAATTATTTGTTATTGTTAATTTGAAACAAGTTTTTGCTTTTGGATACCAAATAAACAATACAAAGGTCAAATGTTTGAGGTTGAAATTATATTTCATAACTCACCTATAGCCTCTTTAATTGAATCACGTGTAAAAAATTATTGAGAACTTTTAATGTTTTGCAAACTTTCTTTTCTTTTCTATTTCTTTCAAGACTTAGTATGCTAGGATGTCAAAGTCTGAGTTTTGATTTGAGTGTGCAATTATATCCATATGTTGTAGATATATTTTGGGAGGAATGAAGAGGGTCAATATTCATCAGTCTAGGTTCTGGAAAATGGGGTCAGATCTTAGTAGTAAGGAGTCAATTAAATGTGATGTAAGAAATCATTTATTTTGGAAAGATGGGGACAGATACCAAGAAGGAAAGCACCTACAATGATATTGGAGGGTCTTTATATGCAGATTTTTTGGGCCTAATTCATAAGCTAAGTATTATTGGGTGCAACATTATATGAAATGAAGAAAAGAATGATGACTATTTGTTATATACAGGTAATTATATTAAAAAAGAATCTTATTCTTAATGGAGAAAAATGTATATTATTAGGTGCAGGAATTAGACAAGGGGATTATCATCTAAGTGGAACTAGAATCATTAAATCAATGAAATCTGCCTTTTGGGCCAGACATGTTCTACTTTCAATGACTAAGTCTTTTTTGTACTTTTCAGAGGTAAAAAGCAGACTCCGAGGGACAATAACTTTTGCATCTTGTCCTGTAGTTCATTTATTAGGGTACATTTATAAGATGGAGTCAGTATATTTTAAAGCCAACTGTTTCTAAGGAAAGAAGGGTCTATGTGTTACATGAACATTTGAAGGAAATTTCATGGTGCCATAATGGGGAGCTGGGGTGGGTAAGTGGAACTAAATGAGAGCAGTAAGGAGGCTGATGGGAAACTTAGGATACTTGGTAGAATCAATCTCTGAGGGTGATTTGGGGAGTAATTTTGTCTACTACAATGTATGAATAAACCTAAAAGGTCATTTTACTAATGCTATTATATATGCTGATTTGGTAGCTTTGTATTTGTCACAAGAACATTATATTTGACTCTACATTTTTCTATTAGATGTCAAGAACCTGCTCTTCTTCTGGATGAAAAAGATGTATTAATTATCCTTAAGAAAATATAGACCCAAATAGTCTATTGATGTTACATTTAATAATCTGAAGTGTCTACTATGGGAGACAGGCATCTGGAAGTCTACTAGTGCCTGGAAGGGAGCATGTGTTGCTCCTACATTGTATTTTTTTAAATAGTTTTTTTATTTTAAACTTAAATACAAAATAAGAAAAAGGAAAAAATGGTGCTAAGTGCACAGTAGAACATATGAGAGGTTTCAAAATATAAAGCAATAAATTTCCAGTTCAAGAAAGACTATATAATGCTAGACACCGTGTTCAAAATTGTCCATCATTTCTTTGCTCTGCCATGCATTTTTTTATTTCCCCCACCTTCTCCCTACCCAAGAAGGCTTCAATTAAGCACAGATATATGTGTGCATGTGAATATATATATATTCATTCATGAATATGCATATACATATACCCATACATACACACTCATATAAACATTTCTAAATATAAACATATAGACTTATTAAAACATACATATATATGGACATGTATATTCATAGATTAGATATCTATAGTCTAAAATATAATGAACATATATATACATACACATTCATGAAAGTATATAAAACTCGACTGTTTATTTTGACATCTGTTTTTCTGAAGGTAGATAGTTTCTTCCTTCATAAAACCGAATCTTTCCATATTTTTATAAATCCACCAACTCTTCATTTCCTCCACCACAGCAATATTTCTGCCCTATACCTAATAGTGTAAAACAATATTGATTAATATTGCTAACATGTAGTATAGTTTCCCTATCTTTCTCTTTTGATTAAATCGATTTACTTTATCTATTTAAATCTATTTAATTTTATCTGAGATCAAAGTTACTTCTGCTTTTTTAACATAATAAATTCTAACCCTGATCTTTATTTTATGTTTGTATGTATGTCTTATATCATTTCCTGAAAGTAACAACCCCATCTTACTCTTCCTTCTACCTGCTGCCTTGCTCTCCTATTCTTACCTCTCCAAGTATCCCTCCCTAACACAACCTTCTATATGCCCCATTCCCATTGATCTACATACCCTTCTATATCTCCCAACCTATTCTCTCACCCTCTTGCAGTACACTCCCTATCTATTAGCCTTTTATTTCTTTCTAAATGTATATCTATCTATCTATATACATACACATATATAGTTTATACACATGTATCTAAATATGTTTGTGTGTGTATGTTTATATATTGTTAAAGAGGGATCAATATATATACAATGCATCGCCTTCCTTCACCATCTAATTCCTCTGTATCAGTTCTTTCTCTTGCACCTCATTTGCCTGAGATAATTACTATTTTTAATCTTTTCCCACACCATTTAAATTTTTTTGAATCACATCATACTCCCAACCTTTCTTTCAAACTACCCAATTAATGGCCATCTTATACTTATGGTTTATATTTTCACATGTGAAAAGTAAACATTTGTCCTTATTGAGTCCCTTATAATTAGTCCTTGATGTTTACTTTATTTGTCTTGGATCTTGTATGTCAAAATTTGTCTTAAATTTAGGTATTATGTTACACAAACTCATTTATCATCTATCTATCTGTCTGTCCGTCTATCTATCTATCTATCTATCTATCTATCTAATCTATTATCTCTCTATCTCTCTGTGTGTATATGTGTATTCTAAAACTTATGAATTTTTAATGTAGCCCACTTCTAGGTCTTGTGTAATTCTAATTGTGGCTCTGCCCTATTGGAAACTGTTTTTCTTTTTGGTTATATTATCTGAAAACCTGGGAGGTTTCAGAATTTGGTAAGATATTCCTATTTTTTCCCCCTAGGATCTCTTTCAAATAGTGATTGGTGATTTTTCCCCCTATTTCTGCTTTTCCCTCTTGTTCTACCACATCAGGACTATTTTCTTTAATTAATTATTTCATGTATTATTGTGTCAAGATTCTTTTTTTGATCACAGCTTTTAGGTAGTCTGATTATTCTTATGTTTTCTTGATGTGTTCTCAGTTATTTTTTTATGAAATGTTTTGTATTCTCTTCTGTTTTTTCCTTCTTTATATTTCATTTTATTATTTCTTGGCCTCTTTTAATTTCACTGACTTCCCCTTATTCACTTCTAATTTTCAAGTAGTCATTTTCGTCCTTAATATTCTGGATTTTTTCTAGTAGGTTGACTTTCTTTTCATGATCTTATTTTTCTTGGAGTTTTCTCACCAAAAAAATCCCCCTTTTCCCTCAATCTCTTTGATTTTTAAAGTCTTTTTTTTGAGTTTATCTATGAATTCCTCTTGGGCAGGTAACCATTTGATGTTATCTTTGGGGTAGGGAAGGCTTTTTTTTTTAATCCTCCTTTGAAGACAAGCCCTACACAGTCTGAGAAGTGAGAATTCCTGTGGCTAAGGCTGAAGCCACCTCTCAATCCCATCATCCCCAGGGTTTACTCCTGGCTGTTTATTCTTCATTCAGGCTGAACCTTTACCCACAACTCTTTTTTTCAGATCTTTTTCTGGTTCTCCCAGGAAAACTACTGTGCTGTCCCAAATCTTGTTTATTTTTGCCACTAGATGCTCACTCTGAGGCACTTTTTTGTCTTGTTTGTGGAGGAAATCTGGAGAACCTGGAATTTTCGAATCTACTTAACCATCTTTTTTAGACTCTTCCTCCTGCATTACATTAAGACCAATGTGTTACTTTCTTAGTCTGAAATCTAAAGCAGAAGCTTTTGTGGCAAGCGGTGTGTGAAAAGAGGGAAAGGACAATATGACCTGTACAGTAAACTTGAAAACAAAGAATTTTTAAAAGGAGAAAATGTGAATGTTAATTCTGTTTATTTTCATTCTCTTTTAAAAAGAACAGGAGCTGGTATATTTGCATAGAACACATAATTAAGAACCATGCATGGATATCTAACTCACAAAAAGGATATATGATTAAGGAACAGAGATAAAGTATATATAGCGAGCAGAGTCAATTGTGTTAAGGAAACATACATGAAGTGTTACATACATCAAGAATCTGTGTGTAATGAATGCACATAAAACCAGGGCAAATCAAACTTCTGATGATGCAGAACCTCTTGAGTGAATCTCTTTAGTGTCTTTTCCATCTATTGACATGTCTTTAATTTTTCTGAGATACTTTAGTATTATAAGAAAGGAGTCTGGAATTTTCTTATTGATACAATTAGTATAAGGTCTATAACAGACTGGCTAAAATTTCACTAGAAGTTACTGTAAATCATGGGAAAAACTGATCTTGTAAGCAGAACTGGATTCCCTTTATGATATGGGTTACAGCATTAATTATTTGATTCCTTGGAGTAGTGACTTAATATAATTTGAGTTTCAGAGTCTTCCTGTGTTAAATGGCTATGATATGGTTTAAATATTTGCCTCAAAGGATTACTATGAGATTTAAATAAGTTACTCATGTAAAACATTTAATAACACTAAAATGCTAAGTAAATATGAGCTATTATTAGTACAGGCCTTTACCACTAGTAGATATTTTCAAAATGCATATTTAATTAATCATTGGGATGAAAATATATATTTTTAATTTAAGTAGCAAATAACTCTAGAGTACTATTTATCCTTTCTTCCCCACCTCCCAATTTTCTGCTGATCTAGAGGAATAATTCTTGGATTCTAAATGTAATGCATATCAGGACAAAAATTCACAAAGCTAGTATGGTTAGATTTGAACTAGATCTTTTGACTTAAAGTCTAGAGATCTCTTTTGATTAATAAAAGAAGGGAAAACTCATTAAAACAAAATCCAGTTTTCCCTTCTTTTAATTTCCTGAAGAGAACAAACTAGTTACTAACATTAATATGAAAATTTGTGAGCTGGCCTATTTATAGGATTTGCAAGCAAGATTGAATGGGTTTCAGGGGCAGCTAGGTAAGGCAGTGGATAGAGCACTGGTCTTGGATAGGAGTTTGATTCCAGCCTTAGACACTTGACATTTCCTAGCTGAATGACCTTGGGCAAGTCACTTAACTCTGATTGCCTCACATCTAGGACCATCTCCAGCTGTCCTAATCATATCTAGGCAACTGGACCCAGATGATTCTGGAGGAGAAAGTGAGACTGGTGACTTAGCACAGCAACCCCTTATTAAAATCCAATTCATGAGCTTGTCATGGAATCACCTATCCTGATGCATGATCCTTCCAGAAAGAAGGACAATCATCATGAATGAGCTTCAATCTGAATCACTGGGGATGCCATTCACATTAATGAGATCACAGATCTGGAGTACTAGAACTCTCCCTATTTACTTGTTGTATAGGTTCATATAGTAGAGTAAAATTCATTAATGATAATGCTATTTTTCTATTGAATGTGTACATCTAGACATTTTGGAGCTGAAATTTTTGTTACGTGATTTATTTTATTATAACTGAAATATGCTCTTTAAAACAATTCACATTATTAGTTAAAATATTTATAATAAACTTATATCAGTGTTTGATGTCATCAGAATGATATAGGATTCAGGTTCTCATTGATTTAATTGTTCCTTATTAATCTTAATCCAGATGAAAGCATTTTTTACTATAGCTTTTCCATTTTAAAAATGATAATGTCTTTCCCATAAATGTTTCCCTGAGTAAATTCTAATTGTTATAGAGAGACTCTTAAAAAATTACTTAAATATTAATGTAATGCTTCTTTTCTTCCTCCCTTCATCTAGTTTATAATTGGAGCTATTTAGAAATTAAATCGTTGGACTCTAAAGAGCAAATGGGAAATTATAATTGATAAGTTAGAAAACTAATTCCTTTTCATATTTATTCAGTGTTTCAAAAATCTGTTGTGTCATTGTTTGTGAGTACTTTCTCCAACACTGAAGAGTGTAGGACCCTCATGACTTAATATTGACTAAGAAATAGAGTGGCATATCAAAGGATTAGATTAGGTTCACAAGAAACAGTAGTAATTAATAACACTAATCTATTGTTCCATCACCCAAAGACATCAGCTTCTGGGATAAGAATTCACTACTTGGGGGAGCAGCTAGGTGGCACCAGCCCTGGAGTCAGGAGTACTTGAGGTCAAATCCAGCCTCAGACACTTAATAATTACCTAACTGTGGCCTTGGGCAAGTCACTTAACCCCATTTGCCTTGCAAAAAAAAAAAACCCTAAAAAAAAAAGGAATTCACTACTTGACAAAAACTGTTGGGAAAACTGCAAAATAGTATGGCAGAAATTAAGCATGGACTGACATCTTCACATAATATACAAAGATAAAGTCAAAATAGGTACATGATTTAGTCATAAAGGGTGATACCATAAACCAATAAGAAGTGCAAGAAATCATTCACCTATCAGATTTATAGAGAGAAGGAGAATTTATCACCAAAGAAGAGACAGAAAAAACTATGAAGTGCAAAATGGTTATTTTTGATTACATTAAATTGAAAAGTGTTTGCATAAAGTCAATGCAAGCAAGATTTGAAGGAAAGCAGAAAGTTGGAAACAATTTTTATACCCAGTATTTTTTTAATTTTTTTTATAAAAAATATTTATTTATTTTTCCAACTGCCTACAAAAGTAGTTTTTATCAATCATTTTTGCAAGGTTGAGTTTTGCATTTTTCTCCCTCCCTCCTTTCCTTCCCCTTCTATGTAAAACAACATAATATAAGCTATTCATGTCAGACCATGTTAAACATAGATCCATATTAATCATGGTGTAAAAGAATCCAAATAGAGGAAAAACACATAAGAGAGAAAAAAAAAAGACATAATACATAAAACAACTTAAAAAAATTGAAGATAGTATGCTTTGGTCTGCATTTAAACTCCACAGTTCCTTTACTGGTTAGAGATGATATTTTTCTATCACAAGTCTTTTAAAATTATTTTTGCTAGAATGCATAAGTCCATCATAGCTGATTATCACTCAGTGGTGCTGTTAATGGAAATAATGGTCTTCTGGTTCTTCTCACTTCATCCTGCATCAGTTCATGTGCATCTTTCCAGGCTATTCTGAAGTCCCATTCCTCATGATTTCTTGTATAAGTGCTCTGTCACATTCATATGACATAATTTGTTCAAGCAGTCCTCAATTAATGGGTATCATTTCAGTTTCCAACCCTCTGCCATTATGAAAAGAACTGCTATAAATATTTTTGGACATGTGGGCTTTTTACACATTTTTGTGATCTCTTTGGGATACAGACCTAGGAGAATAAAGCTAGCATTTCTGATAAAGGTCTCATTTCTAAAATATAAAGAGAATAGAATCAAACTTATCAGAATACAAGTCATTCCCCAATTGATAAATAGTCAAAAGGATATGAATATATAATTTTTAAATGAAGAAATTAATATTGTCTCTAGTCATTTGAAAAAAATGCTCTGACAATTAATTAGAGAATGCAAAATAAAGGAACTTTGAGGTACTCCCTCACACATATTAGATTGGTTAATAAAATAGAAAAGGGCAATTATAAATTTTGGAGGGGATGTGGGAAAACTGGGATAATAATGCAATTGGTGGAGTTATGAACTGATCTAACCATTCTGAAGAGCAATTTGGAACTTTCCCCAAAGAATAATAAAACTATGAATACCATTCAATTTGGCGATATTACTAGGTCTATATTCCAAAGACATCACAAAAAAGGGAAAAGATACAAATGCGTAGGAATATTCAAAATCCCTCTTTTTTTTATGATGGCAATGAATTACAAATTGAGGGGATGTCCATCAATTGGGAAATGACTGAAAAAAGTTGAATATATGAATGTAAATGGAATATATAGATATAACATGAATATAATGGAATACTATTCCTCTAAAAATATGCAGGCAGATTTTAGAAAAATCTGGAACTGCATGAACTGATGCTCAGTGAAGTGAGCAGATTCAGGAGAAATACATTGCAACATTGTGCAATGATCAACTATGACTGATTTTGGCCTTTCTCATCTGTACAGTGATCAAAAACAGTTCTAAAAGACCTGTGATAGAAAATGCCATCCACATCCAGAGAAAGAACTAAGGAATCTAAATGCAGATCAAAGCATACTATTTCCCCCTTTTTAATATTGTCTTTTGTTTTTCCTTTCTCGTGTATTTTTTCCTTTTTGGTTCTGATTCTTCTTCACTGTGTGACCAATATGGAAATATGTGTCATGACTGTACATGTATAACCAACATCAGATTACTTGCTATTCTATGGTGGAAGGGAGAAAACTTTACAAAAATGAATGTTGAAAATGATCTCTACAGGGGCAGCTAGGTGGTGTAGTGGATAAAGCACCGGCCTTGGAGTCAGGAGTACCTGGGTTCAAATCCGGTCTCAGACAATAATTACCTAGCTGTGTGGCCTTGGGCAAGCCACTTAACCCCATTTGCCTTGCAAAAATCTAACAATAAATGATCTCTACAGATAATTGGAAGAAAGAAAGAAAGAAATGATTTTTTAAAAAAGATCCTCATGGCTTAAAAGAGAGTAAGTTATCAGATGTTCAAAAATATTCCTCATTTGAAGTCCTAGCACTATGATGATGAGTCTTCTTGAACTTAGGCTGGTTTCAAGAAGATAAATATATCTTTTATTTCTGGATCATATTAAAAATCTTTCTAACGCGGAAAGATCTTATGTTTTTCTTCTATATCGTTCAAGAACACTGGATGTATTCTACTACACAATGAGATATTGGATTAGGACGATTGGGAAAGATTCTATTACACAATGATTTGAAATTCTAATTTTTTTCTATTGTTTCCATTTACTTGAGCTTAATTTATTCTCGAAAACACAAATTATCAGAGCCAAATAGTTGAAAAAGATCTCAGTGGATATCTGTAAGAAAAAGAAACCCAACTCAACTTATTTAATAAATGACAGCTCAACTTTTTTGAAGGAACTCACCTCCTTATTTTTGGATGCCTCTAATTATAGAGAACTTTTCCCCTTTCATTTCATCCAAATTTGCCTCTTTACATATTCCATCCAATAATTTTGGTCTTGCCTATGGGTCTAAATTTTTTCTCCACATGACTCCAAACCATGTTTCCCCCGCCCCATACTTGTGAGGCTGATTTTCTTTTTTTGTTTCAATGTATAAGAATTTATATTAACCCTAATGAAGTCTGTCTTCTTAAATTCAGCTGTGTTCTATCATTTCAAAAGTTTTTTGATTCCTGATTCAATTTTTTAGTTGGTTGGCTATTCCCTCAAGCTTTATATCATCTGCAAATTTGACAAATATTTAGCCAAATCATTAACAAAAAATATTAAGTAGCACAGGACCAAGAACATATTTCAGGGGCACTCTACTGGGCATCTCAAAACACTAATATTGATTAATAGTTATTCTGAATCTTTCATTCAACCAGTATTGAATCCATTTAATTATTTAATCAGGGCAACTAGAAATCTCTGGACAAAATACTGAGCCTGGAGTTAGGAAGACCTGAGTTCATATTTGACCTCAGATACTCAGTCACTAGCTGTTTGACACTGGGCAAATCATGTAACATCTGTTTGTCTTAACCAACCAGAGAAAGAAATGGCAAAAATTCCAGAATTATTACCATGAAAACCTCATGGACAGTATTGGTATGTTATGGGTCATGGGATCAGAAAGCATCAGATACAATTGAATGCCCAAACAATTATATTATCAATTATTATATATATTTCTTCCATCTTTTCCACAAAATTAGTATGAGATATTTTATCATAAATATCCCTAAAATCCACTCACAATATATTAAACATTTCTCTCAAAGGAAAAATAGATAACATTTGTTTATGAAGTGCCTCATATTTTTTCACTCATTTAATTCTTACAACTAAGCTGTGAAGTAGTTTCTATTATTATTCTCAACTTACATATGAGAAAATTATATTTTTGGAGAGGCTTTGTGAGTTACCTAGGGTCAAACAAGTAAGTAGAGACAGGAGATTAATTCAGTTCTTCCTGATTCCAATTTAGGTTATTCTGAAATGGTTGGTTTTTAGACTTTTAGAAAAAATTGAATATAGCAAACATCAAGTTTAAAAAAATGCAAAGTAGATGAGAAAGAGAGGATTATATGACAAACTTTTATTCTCTATTATATACAACTTGTTTTTCTTTTAAGCATATAATAAATTCAACATGCACTATAATTCCCCATTTATAAGACACACCCTGTTCTGAAAAATCTAAGATCTAAAAACTGAGTGTCTTATACAGTGGTTGTAGATTTTTTTACTAGTATTTCCCTCTTTTTTGTGCTTTTTGTCTTTGTGCTCATAGTTTTGCATTTGTTACTGGCATATTAGGTAACCTTTTGTCACGTTCTGCCCAGAAATGTCTCAGAAAAGATTTTTGTACAGTGTTGAATTCAAGTTCAAAGTGATGCAGTTTGCAAAAGTGAATGGAAATCGTGCTGCCGAAAGTCAGTTTGAGAAAACAATTCAAGACTGGCTACGGGGAGAAGAAACCCTACTGAAAATTGCCCCAGCACAAGAAGACTATGAGAGGCAAGTCAGCGAAATAGCCCGAGTTAGAGAGGGAATTGAAGAAAAGGATTGAAGAGCAAAGGGCCAGTGGAATCCCTGTGTCCACAAAGATGGTTCAGCAAGAGGCAGGAAGAATTGTTGTTGAAAAAAAAAGTGACTGATTTCAAAGGACACAATTGATGCTTCAGTTTCCTGGAAGGGAATGGACTAAGCATGTGTTCATGCCCTAGACTTGCCCATGGAGAGTTTGTGTTCAACGCTAGATCAGAGCACAGGCAGGAGTGCAGTCAAAGTCTTTTCTAAGACAGTGATGTGTCAAGAAACACAAATTAGGAAAAGCTAATGGATGGGAGTTTTGACAGTGATGAGGAGTTGTATGAATTTTATGGTGAATAAACCTTGAGTTCAATAACTTTATGTAACACTTTTTTTTTCAAATTTTCAGCCTTAAAATTAACGTGTGTTTTATACATGGGGAAATACAGTAATTTTCAAAGTTGTTTTGCTTATCTGTTTTTCCCTTTGACCTTTTCTTCTTTTCCTCTGTTCATTTTCTGAAAGTGCTTTGTTGACTTCTTAATTTTTCCTCCCTCTTTTCCTTCCTTCCTTCCTTCCCTTCCTTTTTCTCTTTCTCTCTACTTTTGGTTTCCTCTATATCAACAACCATCCCCAATTGGCATAAAAAGGAAATAAAAGAAAAAAGTTATTATAATAAATATTTATAGGCAAAAAAACCCACAACCCAATCTTCCCCATGTTCATTTCCAAAAATGCATACCTCTTTTTACCTAGAACACCAAAAGTGGGGAGCATCATTGTTCTTATGTAATATTGATCAATCATTAATCAAAGTTTAAGTCTTTAGAGTTTATTTTTTATAATGTTGTTGATTTTGTATAAATTGTTCTACTGTTTCCTGCTCATTTTAATTCATTCAAGTTTTCCTATGTTCCTTTCAAAAGATCCCTTTCACAATTTTTATAACCAAATAGTATTTCATTGCATTCATGTACTATAATTTGTTCAACTATTTCTCAATTAATGGATACACTTATAGTTTCTAAGTTCTATTCTATAGTAAAACTGCTATAAAAGTAATTCTTTTTCTTGTATATTTTATCTCCTTTGGATATAGGTTAGTAATCATATCACAGGATCAGAATATCCAGTCATATGAAGTTTTTATGGTTACAAATTTCCAGAACAGCTGAACCATTGCTCTATCTGTTTTCCCTCATCCCATTCAATGTTTATCATTTTGCTTTTTTCTGCCTTTTTGATTTGTGCCTTTTCTTACCAAATTGATAGGTGTGAGATAAATTATTTTTTAATGATTTGGATACATTTTTAAAAAATGAACTATTTCTAGTTTAGATTACTTCTTTTGCAAAGTACTTTTTCAAAGTCTCATTTCTCAGATATGTAGAGAACAGAGTCTATATATCAGAATACAGGGCATTCTTCAATTGATAAATGATCAAAAGATATGAACAGGCAGTTAAAAAAAGCAAAGCTATTCATAGTCATATAAAAATGCTCTAAATCATTATAGATTAGAGAAATTTGAGGTACCATCTTATATCTAGCAGATTGACTACCATGACCAAAAAAGGAATTGATGGATGTTGAAGGAAATGTGGGAAAACTATAGCACATGCAGTATTATTGGAGTTGTGAACTTATCCACCCATTCTGGAAAACAATTTGGAACAAGGCCCCAAAGGCTATAGAAATGTACATACTCTTTGATCCAGAAATATTGTTACCTGTATTTGATGACTCTATTCCAAAGGTATCAAAAAAAGGGGAAAGGATCTATTTGTACAAAACATTCTAACAGTCCTTTTTATGGTAGCTAAGATTTAGAAATTGAAGGGATGCTCATTATTTGGGGAATGTCTAAACAAACTGTGCTATATTATTGCAATGAAATACTCTTGTACTATAAAAATGACAAGCAGGATGATTTCAGAAAAGCCTGGAAAGACTTACATGAAAAGCTACAAAGTGAAATGAATGGAAAACCAGGAGACCATTACATACAATAACAGCAATATCGAATGATAAAGAAATGTGAATAAATTAGTTATTCTCAGGAATACAGTGATCCAAAGGATTAATGATAAAGCATACTATACACCTTCAGAGAAGGAGCTGTTATATTTGTATCTAGACTGAATCTTGCAAGTTTTCACTTTTATTTCTTCTTTTATTTGAATCTTCTTGTACAAAATGAATAATATGGAAATATTTACATTATTGCACATGTATAACATATATTTGATTGCTTACCATCTTAGGAAGCAGTAAAGGGAGACAGTGATAGAATTTGAATGTCAAAAGTTTAAAAAATCAAATTTTAAAACATTGTTTTAATATGTTATTGGGACAAAGAAAATATATTTAAAAATATTAATTATAAATATATCTCAATTGACAAATAAATCTAATTCACATTCTCTTACCAGTGCACTCAGTATCTGGAAGCATACAATTACAAATCTTATAAGAAGAACATTAGTGAGGAAAGCCCATTTATTCATATACCAAAGAAACATGATCCTTACATTTTTTGCCCTTCTTTTGTTTCAGGAACTGTTCATAAAAATTTCTTGATGAATGTAGTATCTGACTAAATGAACACTTTTGCTGCTATGTGAAGTTGATCCTTTCTGTGATTGAGTAAGACATGACTGGACATGACATTTTGACCAAATTAGATAAAAAACTGAATGAAATCTCAGATTCTTAACTTCCAATCTGTTCCTTTGTTGAGCTTATGATTAGTAAGA
This sequence comes from Macrotis lagotis, assembly GCF_037893015.1. Classification (NCBI taxonomy): domain Eukaryota; kingdom Metazoa; phylum Chordata; class Mammalia; order Peramelemorphia; family Peramelidae; genus Macrotis; species Macrotis lagotis. The sequence goes on from NC_133666.1 coordinate 210,609,512, forward strand.
AAATTCAGTTATTAGGAAAATTACATTTTGTTCTATAATCATAAAACTACTCTGGTTTTCATATTTCTCCAGTTTTCAGTCTAAATTTAGGTGAGCACACTTGACTTGTCATTTACAAAATGAGCAACTCCTTTCTCAGATCTCTCAGCTAGTAACAGCTTCTCTTAGAAATCTGAATGAGGGGCGGCTAGGTGGCACAGTGGATAAAGCACTGGCCCTGGAGTCAGGAGTACCTGGGTTCAAATCCAGCCTCAGACACTTAATAATTACCTAGCTGTGTGGCCTTGGGCAAGCCACTTAACCCCACTTGCCTTGCAAAAAAAAAAAAAAAAAAAAGAAAAGAAATCTGAATGAGTCTATGTCCCAAACAAGTAACCTGATAAAGTAGGCAACTTGGCAACTATTTTCTGGAGAAGCAGATGTATGCCTCAGATAAATAAATTGTCACTCCCTTAGATTTAATGTTGAGTTAAAAATCTACCTTCCTGATGCTTGTGCCCAATGATTCTAGTTCTTCCATCCACTGCCAAGTATAACAAACCAAATGCCTTTTCTACAAGGTGGTGTTTCAGATAATTGAAAATAGTGATAATATCTTCTCAGAGATTTCTGTCCTCCTGACTATACATTCTCAAGTCTTTCAAATTGTAATTTCTTGACATAATTCTCAGTCCCCTCATCATTATCATGGTTTTCTTCCTTTGGTTACTCTTTAGCTTCTCTACTTTCTTCCTAAACTGTGGTGTCCCAAACTGAATGTAATATTCCATATGTAGTTCTCTCTCTCTCTAGATAGAGAGATATAGATATTTAGGACAGAAGAGCTCTGCTTATTGGACTGGATGCTTTGATTTTATTAATTCAGTTTTATGATTGAAGCAATTACTTTCTCTGCGCAGGAGGTCCCAGGAAGGAATTTTCTCAAATGATGAAAATGGGAATTTTCTCTAAAATTGTTGTCTTGGGCCCTGCAGCATTGAGGGGTTGTGACTTGTCCAGAGTCAAACCCCTTCAATTAAGCTATATGTTTTATTTGTTTCTGGGATGAAGTACAACATTACAAATATAATATGAATATTATTAATTCTTCTGAACTTGGAGTAGGTAGTCTTAGTTTTATTTCAGATTTAGAAACTGCATCACCTTGCCCAAAACACATTAATATCCAGACCTTTTATTTTTATTGGTAACAATTGATAATGAAATCTGTTTTACTGACTATATAGTTTGTAGTGGGGACTAGATAAATAACAATTTCAAATGCACCATGGAACCTATAAAGCACAATGCAAACTTAAAGTCCTTATCTTTACAATTTTGCTGGAGAATTGGGCTAGATATGTTAAAATTATTGATTTACTCAACTTTGATGAATGAAAGAATCTTAGAACTGGAAGAGATTTCAGTTTGGGAAAAACTAAATCTAGTCAGATCATGTAACATATAAAGAAAGTGAACCCTTGAGATTTGAGATGACTTTCCAAGGTCACACAATTTGTTACTGATATAGCAGAAATTATACTAGGTCTTACATATAGGCAGGCATTTTTTTCCACAGATGTCATTTCATCAGTATCCTATTAGTAGTAAAACTAGGATTAGAGCCCCAAATCCTCAGAATTTTCTTTGACATCAGACTCTTCTAGGCTATAACTGACCCCCTGACTTAATGAAATATGGGATTTATCTATAATTAAGATATATGCATTTAAAGACAAAAAGAAGAAACTTGGGATACTTGAGATAAAAGTTTTAAAGATCAGAGAAAGATAACATGGTCTTAATTTCTGCACAGTAGGATCACTGGGTTTCTACAGAGCTTAGGAATCAGGTTGAATGATATGCTTTATATTTCTCTTCAACAGAAAGGTCAACTCACTATGAATCTAGTATATTTGTTTTTCTGGCATTTTTTTTTTTCTGATAAAAATTATTTTTTCCCTTGGACTAGCACTAATTAAGCAATAGTTTTCATATTTTGTTATTTACTTAGCCATTTTCAAATCTGCATTTTCATCTTAAAATGAGTATAAGAATCATATTCTTATTTAAAAATACAATCTTTACCCTTCTTTGTGAGAAATGTTGCAAGAAATGAATTTTTTAGAATATTGATTTATCTAACATATAATTTATATGTGGATCATTTCAAATTGTAATTTAATAACTATAATTATCATATTATTGGCCACATGAGATTTAGTTTTGGGAGGTCTGAGTTCAGATTATTCCATTTGATCAAATCCTTTAATCCCTCCTCTTCTGTAAAATGAGGGGTTTGGGTTTCATACTGCATGATGTTTAAGATCTCTAACAACTTTACATTCTATTATGTTTTGTAGCTCTGGTGCAATGCTTTAATGTTCATTTTCTTCAAATATCTATTGAAATATGGTAGTTATATGTAACATTAAGTTGTTTCTATAGTAATAAATCATAGCTAAACTAAGGGTTTATTTGTCCTATGCTTATTTACTGAAAACCTATGCAACACCCATGGCTTCTGTTTACCAAAACCTCAGAATTTGGGTGTATACATTCTATTTTCTTAATAATTTGGCTAGATGTTGATGAAGAGATGAATTTTGTTATGGATTACAGTCTTTTTTTTGGTATCTTTTTATGGAGAAAATTAATGTAATTATCACAATAAAATGAGAGCTTTCAATGGGAATTAAAACCCATTGCATTGAGTATAAAATGTAATATCTCTCTGTTGGTTTTAGAAGGATAAATCATTCTCTTTACCCATAGTATGTCTTATGCCATTTCCTTGTATACCATTTCCTTCAGAGACAACTAACATACTATGTAATTCAATATATTGTAAAACTTGTTTTCTCCTAGGGAAAAAAAACTGATTATCTACCAAGATGCTGTTTTGTGGAGTCATAATTGTTTTTCCTCTTTTTTTTAGTAGCCAAGGCAAAGAAGATTCTAGGTTCTTCTTCCATTCCATATTTTTAGATTTGGCTGTGTATGAAAAAAAAGCAAGATGCCTTAAAGGGATTTAATCCACAAAGATCCCAGACCACCAGGAGAAAAATTGCTACTGGCTAATTGATATATGTTGCAATTACAGGCATGCCACACTTAAGTCCTTTTCAACTGTGCCCTTAGAAACTTCAAGGTATTAAATCATGTGCAATGGTATAAGAAACCAAGAAAGAATAGATTTGTTAAAGGATTTGGCAAGTGACTTTCTATTTGTTAAAAAAAAAAAAGTTGAGGGCAGCTGGGTGGTGCAGTGGATGGAATACTGGCCCTGGAGTGGGGAGTATCTGAATTCGAATATGACCTGGGACACTTGGTAATTGCCTAGCTGTGTGACCCCATTGCCATAAAAAAAGAAATACAAAAAAAGTTGAAGCCCCTTGAGAAGTCTCAATCAGTTCAAAATTGTACCTATTTTTAGGGGATCATTTTGGCTTCTTTTGCTTTTGGCCTTTTTTTTGGTCTACTTATACTGTTGGGAATAGTATACCAAGCATCTGGGATCTTGGATGCTGACTCAACACTAAGAAAGCCAGGACATATCAGTGAATTAAAGGAAATGCACAAATTTTGCATAATCAAAACCTCTTGCTTAGGACAAGGGGAACCTAATGTTACTCCCTTGCAACAGTAAATGTCAAGTGAAAAAAAAATGTGAACAACTAGATTATGCTCATAGAAATATTTAAATGGGTTTAGTAATGTCTGTTAATCTATGTTTTGAGGCCTGAGCTTTGAAGCCTTGATAGAGAATCTACTTACTCAAATTAAGAAAGAGAAGGGTTATAGTTATAACTCTGATATATTCTGTGTTAAGTCATTTAACCTCCCAATGACAGACATTTCTCTAAGGCAAATTGCAGGGTAGCTGCTAATTTGCATTGGTAGAGGGTATTTCTTCACCATCAATAATATGCTGGAGTTCTTAACCTTGGTTCCAAGAGCTTAAAAAAATCCATAACTGTATTCTAATATAATTAGTTTCCTTTGTAATCCTACATATTTTATTTTATGAATTTAAAGCAGTTTTCTAAGGAGTCCACAGATTTCACCTTGAGTGCTGAAGTTATCAACCTGAAAGGAAATTAACGAATTCTCTTTTAAAGCTCTTAATTAAAGCTATTGAATCTTTAATAGATTAAACTTCACTAAGACAATTAAATGTTTTAATAGCTTAAACTTCACTAAAGACTCTGGCATTTCCTTTGTTTTGAATTAATTTGTACCTAGAAATTTTACCTAAGAAAACCCGAGTTCAAATGCCTCAGACACTTACCTAGCTTTGTGACCCTGGGTAAATCACTGAAAGATATATTTGCCTTGTTTTTCTCATATATAAGATGGGGATTAAAAATAGCATTTGCTTCTCAGGTTTGTTGAAAGAATAAAATGAGATAATGTAAAAATAATAATAATAGCTAACATTTATACTGTGTTGTTTTTTAATTATCTCTTTTGATAATAACTTTAAAGCACTCTCTCTCTCTCTCTCTCTCTCTCTATATATATATATATATATATACTAGCTATTATTATTGTTATTACTACTACTATGACCACCAATACACCACTCCTCCTCCCCCCCTCCTGATCTAATCTCTAGACTCCCCACTTCTGTTTCTTTCCAAGATGAACATGAATTGGGAGCATTCTCATGTTGTTCGATTCTAACCGAATGATTCAGAGGCAAAGTGGTACTGATATTTAAATCATTCATGTTAAGCTACTTAATAACTAAGAATAGTAATAAGAGATTACATTTCTATAATACTTACTTTGTGTCAGACACACTGTTAACACATTACAGCTACATGAGCCTCACAATCCTGGGAGGTGGAGGGCTATTATTATTCCCATTTTGCAGATGAAGAAACTGAGGCAAGTAGAGGTTAAGTGAATTTTCTAGGGTATCATAAAACTATTATGTCTGAAGCCATATTTGAACTTAATTCTTCTTGACTTCAGTTTCATCTGTTTAGTGAAATAGAAATGAAAGACAAATTAATGATCTTTTAGGTTATTTCCTTGTATACACTTGAAAACAAGTCATTTTATCTCAGATATTTTAATTAGTTATTTTAATATTTAAAAAATACTTAACTATGTATTCTAATACCTTTTGTTTGAATCAAATAATCAGTACTAAGTGTCAATAGGCCCTGTGAACCTCTGAATAAATCAAAGTTTTTGTGTGAGAGACTGCTCAAGCCCTAAGCAATTTGTATGAAATAAAGGATCTACTAGAACAAAGGTAGATGGGAGTGGGGGTGGCAGATTCTGATGTTCAAACTCAAGAGACTGAAGCAAGCCCAACATTTCAGCAGATTATTTTCTTTATTAATTAATTTATTTTTCCAATTACATGCAAGTAACATTAATCCTTTTGCAAACTATTTTTAAAATTATTTATTTATTTAGTTTGCATTTTACAATTTTCCCCCAATCTCACTTCCCCCCCACCCCACAGAAGACAGTCTGTTAGTCTTTACATTGTCTCCATGTTATACATTAACCTAAGTTGAATGGGATGAGAGAGAAATCATGTCCTTAAGGAAGAAAAATAAAGTATGAGATAGCAAAATTGCATAATAAGATAACATTTTGGTTTTTTTTTTTGGTCTTTGTGCAAACTACACAATTCTTTTCTCTAGATACAGATGGTATTCCCCATTGCAGATACCCCAAAATTGTGCCTGATTGTTCCACTGATGGAATAAGCAAGTTCATTAAGGTTGGTCATCACACTCATGTTCAGCATATTATTTTTAAAAATAATATTTTCATGTCAAGACAATTTTTTAGCATTAATTTTTACACAATTTTAAGTTCTAAGTTCTCTCTGTCCTCTTTTTTTCCTAAAATGGTAAGCAATTTGATACAGGTTTTATGCATATACTATCATGTAAAACATGTTTTCATATTAATCACATTTGCAAAAGAAGGAACAATAAAAATAAAAAAGTATAAAGTAAGAAAAAATATGCTTCAATCTGCATTTAGTCAATCAATTTTTTTAAGGTTTTTTTTTGCAAGGCAAATGGGGTTAAGTGGCTTAACCAAGGCCACACAGCAAGGTAATGATTAAGTATCTGAGACAGGATTTGAACCCAGGTACTCCTGACTCCAAGGCTGGTGCTTTATCCATTATGCCACCTAGCTGCCCCATCAATCAGTTCTTTATCTGCCTGTGGAAAACATTTTCCCTTGTGAGTCTTTTGTATTTGTCTTGGATTATTGTGCTGTTGAGAAGAGCTGAGTCACCTCTTCACACTGATGATGCTGATACTGTGTATAATATTTTTCTGGTTCTGCTCATTTCACTTTTGAGCACTTTATACAAGTCTTTCCAGGTTTTTCTGAAAACTGCCTATTCATAACTTCTTACTGTTCCATTCCATTGCATTTATATAGCACGGCTTTGCTTAGCCATTGCCCAGTTGATTGACATCTCTTCAATTTGCAATATTTTGTCCCCACAAAAGGGATTTATAAATGTTTTTGCTCATATAGGTTCTTTTCTTCTTTTGGGGGACTATCTTTAGGATACAGTATTGCTAGGATCTAGTCTTGCTAGATCAAAGGATATGCAATTATTTGGTTGTCCTTTGGTCAGACTTCCAAATTACTCTCCAGAATAGTTGGATCAGTTCACATCTCTACCAACAATGCATTAGTGTTCCAATTCTCCCACATTCTATCCAACATTGATTATTTTCTCTTTTGTCATATTAGTTAACGTGAGAGGTGAGAGTGCTATGGCAGATTTGTTTTAATTTGCATTTTTCTAGTCCAAAGTGATTTAGAGCTTCTTCATATGCATATAGATAGCTTTGTTTTTTTTTTTTTTTCTCTTCTGTGAACTATCTGCTTATATACTTTGATCATTTGTCAGTTGGGCAGTAGCTTGTATAAAAATAAATAAATAGATGAGAATAAATTTTACTTAGTTCCTTATATTTCAGAAATGAGGTCTTTATCAGAGACACTTGCTGTAAAGATTGTTTCCTAGCTTTCTGTTTTCCTTCTAATATTGGCTGCAACAGTTTTATTTATTTTAAGACAATCCAAGTTAGCTGTTCTACATTTTGTAAGAGTTTCTTATTTGATCAAGAATTCCTCTAGATTCCCTAGATATGACAGGTAGACTATTTCTATGCCCTTCTAATTTGCTTATGATGTTATTCTTTATGTGTAAATTGTGTGCCTATCTTGACCTTAGTATATAGTGTAAGATGTTGGTTTATACCCAGTTTGTATCATATTTTTTCCCAATTTCCCAAGCAGTTTTTGTCAAATAGTGTGTTTTTATCCCAAAGGCTGGAGTCTTTGGATTTATTGAACACTAGGTTACTATGGTCATTGACTATTGGGTCTTGCATACCAATTCTTTTTCACTGAACCACTACTATATTTCCTAGCCAGGATCAGATAGTTTTAATAATTACTACTTTATAATATAGCTTGAGAACTGATATTGCTAGTCCACCTTTCTTTGTATTTTTTATTAAATCCCTTGGTATTGGGGTGTCTAGGTGGCACAGTGGATAGAGCACTGGCCCTGGAGTAAGGAGTACCTGAGTTCAAATCTGACCTCAAACACACTTAGCTGTGTGGCCTTGGGCAAGCCCCTTAACCCCATTGCCTAGCAAAAACCTAAAAAAAAATATCCCTTGGTATTCTTGATATTATTTTCTTCCAGATGAATTTTGTTTCTATTTTTTAGTAGTTTGATTTTTCAACACTAAATAAGTAAAATAATCTAGGCAGAATTGTTATTTTCAATATATAATATATTCATGTATACACACATAATATATATACAAAATATTCGCTCTACCTACCCAAGGACAATTAACAGCTTTGCAATTGTTTAGATCTGACATTATTTTTGTTAAAATTACTTTGTAATTTTGTTCATATAGTTCTTATCTTGGAATGTCAAGAATTTTATGTTCTATGCTTGAAGTTACTTTATATAGAATTTCTTGTCTCTTTTGCTACTGGACTGCATTGGTAATAATACAAATGCTGATGAATTATGTGGGTATATCTGATATCCTGCAGCTTTGTTAAATTGTTAATTATTTCAAATAGTTTTTAAATTGATTCTCTGGGGTTCTCCAAATATATCATCATATCATCTGCAAAGAGTTTAATATTGATATGTCTTCATTGTCTATGATACCTTTAGCAAGATGTAGTTTCCTTTCTTATCTCTTAATTGATGCTTTTTTTAGGTTTTTGCAAGGCAATGGGGTTAAGTGGCTTGCCCAAGGTCACACAGCTAGGAAATTATTAAGTGTCTGAGGCCAGAATTGAACTCAGGTCCTCTTGACTCCAGGGCCAGCACACTATCCACTGTGCCACCTAGCCGCCCCAATTGATACTTTTTTTTTTTGCTTTTATTTTGAGATTTGTATTGCTACCCCTGCTTTTTTTTTAAATTAAGCTGAAGCATGATAGATTCTGCTCCAGACCCTTTTCTTTTGTGTGTCTTTTCCCTTCCACCCTTTTCTTTTGTGTGTCTTTTCCCTTCAAGCATGTTTCTTGAAAATAACATGTGAGATTCTAGCTTTTGATCCATCCTGCTATATACTTCCATTTTATGGGAGAGATCATCCCATTCACATACACAATTATGATCAGTGACTGTGTATTTTTCTCCATCCTATTGTTTTTCCTATTTATTCTCTCTATTCTTTCACCTCTTCTTTCTCACCAGGGCTTTCCTTCTGTCTATGACCTCCCCTGAACTGTCCCCCCTACTCATCAATCTCTTCCCCCCCCTTTACTTAATCTCCTTCCCTCTTACTTCCCTAATGGGTAAGACAGGTTTGTATATTCAACTGTGTGTATATTATTCCCTCTTTGAACCAATACTGATGAAATTAAGATCCAAGTGATGCCCATCACCCACCTCCCATTTTCCCCTCCATTGTAATAAGTCTTTTGTACCTCTTCATGTGAAATAATTTACCCCTTCCTACTTCTCTCTTCTTCCTGCACCTAGTCTCTTTCCCATGCTGTATTTATTTTTTGACTTTACTTCAAATTCACCTTGTACTTGTACCTCTGTCAATGTATATTTCTTTTAGCTATGACATAATTTTTAAGAATTGTAAATATCATCTTCCCATGTAGGGATGCAAATGCTTTAGCTCTATTGAATTCCTTATGCTTTCTTTTCTCTTTTATGTGTTTAAGCTTCTCTTGGGTCTCATTTTTGTTCAGTTCCGGTCTTCTTATGAAAGTTTAAATTCTATTTCATTGAATGACTGTTTTTCCCTTGATGTAATATGCTTATTTCACTAGATAAGTGATTCTTGATTATAGTCCTTGCTCCTTTACCTATCATCTTCTCTCATTTCTGATTTTTTAATGTTGAGGCTACTAAATCCTATGTAATCCTAATTACAACTCCCCAATATTTGAATTTTCTTTCTGACTACTCAAGGTATTTTTCTTTGACCCAATAGTTTTGAAATTTGGTTATAATATTCCTCAGAAACTTTATTATGGGATTTCTTTCCTGAGGTGATAGATGGATTCTTTCAATGTCTATTTTGACCTCTGGTTCCAGGATATCACTCAGGACAGTTTTCTTTGATAATTTCTTGAAAGATGCTATCTGAGTTTTTCATATGAATATGACTTTCAGATAGTCCAATGATTCTGACATTGTCTCTCCTGGTTCTATTTTCCATTTATTTTCTTGAGGGGGAGTTTTGTTGGCATGCTTCCTGTCCTGAATGGTGCTTCCCTTTTATCTGAGTGAGACAGACCTTTCCATGTTTCTTGGATGCAAAGCTTGTTTCACCCGATCTTTTTGATTTTTTGAGCTATTTTATTCTATTTTTTCCATTCTTTTGAATTTGTTTGATTCATTCTGATGTCTTATAGAGCCATTAATTCCCCCTTGCCCAAATGTAACTTTTAAGGAGTTGTTTCCCTCAATTAGTTTTTGTGCTTTCTTTTTAATTTGGCCAATTCTACTTTTCAATCAGTTGTTTTCTTTTCCTAGTTGTTGACTCTTTTTCCATAATTATCTTAGATCACTCTCATTTCTTTTCCCAATTTTTCTTCTACTTCTCTTATATGATTTTAAAGCAGTTCCATGAGTTCTTTCTGAGTTTGAAACATTTTCTGTTTTTCTTTGGGATTTTGCCCATAAGTGTTTTGACATTGTCCTTCTGATTTTGTGTCTTGATCTTCCCTGTCACCATAATAATGTTCTACGGTCAGATTCTTTTTTATTGTCATTTGCTCATCTTTCTTTTTTTTCTTTAAATTTGAGTTATTCTTCAGGAATTGAAGGGACACTGTCTTAGGCTTCTTGTGTCAGGTGTTGTAACCCCTGTTATCTAGTGTTGCACTCATATTGCCTTAAGATCAATTGCCCTTAAGACCCCTTATGTCTGTTCCTGTGCTGGAGAGTCAGGTAAAGAGTGGTTGGTGCTACTGGAGGTCATAGGGGATCTGGCAGTTTACCTGGTGCTAAGCTGGGGTCCTAGTGCTGATGTCTGGTTTGTTCTGAGGTAAGTAGGTATTTCTGCATTTCCCTGGCATCTCTCTGGCAAGCACTTGGTGGTTTGTTCACTGGCAACTGCCTGGTTTGCCCAGGGTTATGCTGGCTACATTGAAGCACTGGCGGTTTTCAGAACTGGAATCTTTCTTTCCCCATGAGTATGTCTAGGAATGTGAAATGGTCCTGGTTTGCAGGTCCCCCACCACACTGAGGTTCAGGAGCTACTGCTAATTTGCTGAGGAGAGGTTTGTTGGCATGCTTCCTGTCCTGAACAGCACTTCCCTTTTATCTGAGACAGACCTTTCCATGTTTTTCTTGGATGCAAAACTTGTTTCACCCCATCTTTTTGCTGGTTTTATTATTCCAGGATTTTTTTTGAGAACTCTATTTTATGGTTGTTTAGAGGGGAATATAGGAAAGTTATGGTGATTTACTGCTTATTCTGCCATTTTGGCTCCCCAGACTCCCAAAGTACACTTTGGAGAAGCAAAGGGATGACAGAACTTTGGCAAAGAAGAGAGATTCAAAAGAGACTCAGAAACTCTATAGTTATTTTTGGAGAGGAAGATGTAGGTGATCCCAAAAGGTCAGCTCTTTACACACCTTCTCTTCTTGATGAGGAGTCCATCAGAAGACACTCTATTATGAATGGCTGTTTTGTTAACCAAACATTTCTAACAAATTGAATTTCATTTCTACTGCAAAGAGGTCAAAAGTTAACTGGAAGTATAAATAGATATACCATTAGACAGTCCAATCTCAGTCTAGTTGTTAGGACTTTTCTTATCTGGGTCAGAGAAATTGTGACTGAGCCCAGAAATTTTCATCTAAAATAAACTCCCTAAAGCTGAAAAGAATACCAAGGAAACCTTAGATGATATTATATTCCCCCTCTCCCCAAGCCTGAGCTAATTATTATAATAGGATGTTATACATGTCAAGAAGTCCCTTTAAATCATAGTTTCACTAATTGGTGACTGTTTCTCCATTGTGATAGCAATGTAGTTCCATCAGAATTACATTGTCAGAGGGAAGGCTTATACTTCTCCAACTCCTGCTGATTCTTCCAGTACCAGTAATAACACTAGTGGTACCTGTTTCAAAATATTGTGAAAAAAATAAAAAACTGAATTTATTTCAAGGCCTAGGGGGGCACTTGTAAGAAGACTGTCTCAGATTGAAGATAGTCTGTGGGTCCACATCCATTTAAAGCCACATCTTGCTGATGTGTTTTCTTTTTCTAGTCAGTCAGAGGACATTACTAATTCAAAGGAAAGAAAAAATATTGAGAAAAGTATCAATAAAACATCAGAGTAGCTAGGTGGATAGAGTTCTAGGTCCAGAGTTAGGAAAACATGAGATCAAATCTGGCATCAAGACACTTACTAACATCAAGTGTCACCATGGGCAAGTCACTTAATTCTATTTGCCTTGGTTTCTCCATCTGCAAAATGAGCTGGAGAAGGAAGGAAATGGCAGACCACTCCACTATTTCTGTCAAGAAAACTCCAAGTAGGACCCTGAAAAGTTTGACATTATTGAAAACATCCAAACAAAACAAGACAATAGAATATTTCCTTTATAAACTTTGTGTATACTCTCCACAAGTATAATACCAGTGAGAAGAGTAAACTCAGGTAGGGAAAAGGAGGGGCAGGCTGCTTAGTTATGAACACAAGGTGCCAGGGACTGTGTTGAAGGGCAGTTTAGTATCCTATGTTACTGGGCTGTTGATGTTTTCTGGTTGTGTCTTCAACTGTTCCCACTTTGTCCCATCTCTTTGTGGACTGCTCTCCTCTCTGAGGAAAACTTCAGTTCTATTAGATTACATTCTGCCTCCCACCTATGACTGCAACTCAGTGTCACAACATTGCTCAGCTGGTACCACCACAGCTGTTCATGACTGTTAGTGGAGCTCTTGTCTGCTTCTACCTTCTGTACTCCAATGTAATTCTTAGAGGTGAGATGTTAGCTTTTTCTCATAGGAATAAAAGTGACTCTTCAATATTTATGTTTTTGTTTATTTGTTGAAAACTTAAAGGACAACTTCTAAAATATGCAAATATCAGACTAGGAAAAAGCAAAACTAACCACACAAGCATCACTAAGGACAAGTTGTCCTAATTTGTATTCTTCCTCCCAAAGTCCCCCTGTTGACAGCTTAGTACTGATCTGACCCATTCAGGATCATTCATTACAGTTTGAGTATACCCCAATATATTGATTTTCCAAAAAATATTGGTAGCAAAACAGCTCTCTACCCAACTCATGACATTTCCTTTGCAGAAACTCTGAAAGGAAACCTCAACAAACAGACAGTTTCAGAGACAAAAGACAACAAAACGCAAATAAGTGTCTATGATTGGCCCCACTACAATGTCCAAATTGGACGTATAAAGACCATTACCTGGAGGAGCTGACTCAGCCTGGAGTGTCTATCCTGGAGTGAACTATCTTAATTGGTGAGATTAGTAAAGCTTTAGTTTAATAAAAGGCTTCCTCTTAAAAATCAACAAGTATTTATTAATTTCTTACTATTTATGAGTCACTGTTCTAAATATTGGGTGGATACAGAGAGAGGTAAAAGATGGGTTCTTTATCCCAGGTACCAAGCTTGCTTTTTCTGAAGTCAAAGCAACACAGGTTATAAGTGAACTCATGCTTAATGCTATTTTTGAAGTATATTTTGGGGACCTGAATGTTGTATCCTCATTTTCCTTGGAGATCTTTCAATATTTGAGGACTAGAAAATATATTTTCATCTTCATTTAGGGATTATATAGGATGACATTTTTTGGGGGGGAATGTTGGAATAGAAAACAAATGGATTTGATTCCTTACTGTATGAAAAAATTCCAACTTATTTTTTCTCTGTAATGCAAATGAATCTGTTTGAATATTCATCTTTCATATGTATAAGTACCAACAAGTCTATTTGGGTTTTGAGCCTACTCTACATCATTATTCTGCCAGAGGAGTTTTTGATTTTGTTTTTCTCCAAACTTTTGAAAGACTTAAAAATTTTAGAATGATAAAAATAACAGAAAAGCTATGCAGTGTCAAATACTAATTAAAAAGTCTATGATCTGGGGGACAATCCACAACTGTGTACTTTTTTAGGTGATAAGATCAGGAAAGTAGTAATTTCCTTACATCTCTGGAAACTTTGTGTTGGCCTGACCTTTGGGATTTTGTCCAACCTTTCTGTTGAAGTTATTAAAACTACATCTTTTGGACCTTAAGTGGGGTGGGAAGAAAGAGAGTAAAAGAAAGAATGGATTATATTTGTATTTATTTTATTATCATCATTGCCACATAATTTGTCACAAGGATTCAATACATTCTAATAGGAAGAGACAGCACAATATAAGAGAACTAGTAGGTAGAGAATGATATTTTGGTTTGGAATGTCACAGGGATGGTGAGTAGAGCAAGAAGGAAGATTTGATAATGCCCTTCCACCAAGCAATAGTAATATTGATTTGATTATTGTTCCCAGAGCAAAAAGTAGAACAGGTGTGAGGGGGTATGCATATATCTTCAGGACAAATAACAGGAAGTCAGGGGTGAAACATAATCCATTTGGGGCCAGTTAACTATACTAGTCTCACCTATTAAGACAGCCAACTCCAGGGTAGAAGTTCCAAGGCTGAGTCAGTTTTTCCAGGTAATGGACTTTATAGGTCTAATTTAGACAGCATGATGAGAAAGATGGGGAAAAAAGGATGAACAGGAGAAAGTATGATTGGGTTTGAGGTTAGCCTTGGATATTGATTTTTATTGTCTTTCTACTCATATTTTTGTCTTTTTTCTCTGAAAGAGTCTGTTGGGTTTCCTTTCAGAGTCCCTTCACAAGAAATGGCATGAGAAGCTATAAAGTTTCTCTGTGTCCAAATACTTTTGTTTTGTTGCCAATATCTTTTGGAAAGTCAACATGTTGGATGTACTCAGACTACAGTGAATGATCCTGCATAGATCAGATTATAACTGCTATGCTATCTATGTTTTGTAATAGATCAATTTATAGGTCATTATAATTTATAAGCAACTGTTTATAATGTATTAACTGAAATTTTATTTAGTGTATGGAAATTCAAATATCAAACCAGAAGGGGGCAATGTTAACCTGAATTTTTGAAAATTGTAACATATGAACTTTCCTTTTAAAGATGTAGGTACCATTCTCCTAAAGCTTTTTTGTGGACTATATGTGACAAACCATTTGCATTTATTTAGGATTCTGAACATCAGTTAAAATATCATTTTATTTACATTTTAACTAATAGAAACAGAAGAGTTATATCAAGGTTCTTATTTACTATTGTGAAATTGCCTGTAATAAAATTTCTTCATTTCTATTGTGGGTCCTTGATTTTTTATTCTCCTGAATACAAATCAAGAAATGACATTAATTTAAGGCAAAAATGCAAATTTAAACACAGAAAACATGGCATATTTGAGATGCTTTTCATTCATGCAAAGGTTAGAGTTCTAAAAAAAATTCATTACACCCATATTATTCATGGAACGTTGTGGGAATTGATGTTGCAACCACTTACAGCTATCCCTCAAGCATAATTAATGCTAATCGTGGGGCATGTTAATTTAGCTTGGATAATCTTTGAATTTCCTGACTCCTGCTTTTCCATTGTTAACATCTTTTCTATCATATTTTTCTCATTTAATTCCCTGGATCTATTCTAGAAAGATGGGGTTGTAAAACTGATGAAAAAGGTCACTTTAATTGCATGTTTTTGATGCCTTTCTCATGTTTTGGTACCTTCTTCTTTGTCCCATTTAGATCATCCATATAAAAGTTGTTAAACAGTTCCCTACACTAATATTTATTCTGAGAGCCTTCATTTGTCCAAGGTATCCTCTGTGTAAGGATGGGGAAGGTGATACTTAAATTTGAAAGATAATTTTCCTCTGCCTTTTGGATATTCTGGGAAATTAGTGACCTTGAATTCGGGAAGACCCATCCTCAAACTGCTTCCTCTTCTGAAGTGATCTCTTAATTTCTCTTATTAAGGTTAATTTGACCACATTAAAACAATATACTATCCTTCATTGTCATGCTCCACTCCTGTCTACTTCTAGTACAAAGCAGAAAGAATTTTCTTCTCTCTCAAAAAATGAACATAGATCCTTAAGAATTTGATCTATCTTCCAACATCAGATATTCAATGAGAAGAGGGAGTGAGAGTAGTACTAATTATGATGTAAATTTTCATCACCAAGGCCCTTGGGCATTATGAATTTTTGGAATTTATTTTGTGATCCTATATATGATCATTTACAGATGCAAAACTGAACTCTCTGATAATTGTGAATAGTGGTTCCTGGATGAAAACTTGATATCTTCAAATCTTCTTCATATTAAATGCTCTACCTTGTTTCAGGTACACAATTATTGCCAAAAATGCAAAATATAGTTTCAGGGTGAGGGTATGGCAAAGAGATAAAACAATAAGAGACAGCTATATGTAATTACTCCATATTTATGAAGTTACTCCATCACTTCATGCATATATCTCTTGGTAGATAAGTGCTAAGGATGAACTTGACATACAAAGAAGATGTAGAAGTGTTTTATCAGACAATCAGTTGTGTTTGAAAAATTATATGCAGTGAGATATCTCTGATTTCCCTTCTAATTTTTTTAGGTTTTTGCAAGGCAAATGGGGTTAAGTGGCTTGCCCAAGGCCACACAGCTAGGTAATTGTTAAGTGTCTGAGGCCGGATTTGAACTCAGGTACTCCTGACTCCAGGGCTGGTGCTCTATCCACTGCACCACCTAGCCACCCCATCCCTTCTAGTTTTGATACACTATTAGTCTATAAATTTTCATCATCTGATTTTTGAATAAATCTATTTCAGAATTAGAACTCAGAGGTTATCTTTTTAACCTTAGTCTTAAAAAAACCTATTCTCTATATTTGTAACCCAAAAGTCTTCATTTTATTCTTTCTTTGAAGATGTATATTCAAGAATGTGTTCACTGTATTGTAAGGTTTCCTCAGCCTCCAAGCATTACCCTAAAATGGTTAGTAACTACGAAAATAATCTTTAAGCACCTTACAAATCTTTCTATCTACATATTTCATTTTAGATAAAGAAATGGTCATTTATAGGAGTCTAAAAAGTTATAGTATTAGTGCCAAGAACAATAGTTCAATTTTTTTTATCCAAATTATTACTTGTCCAGGTGATCATTTCTTCTAAGAGAGGCAGGCCAACTTACTTGTCCATGTTCAATTGGCTAATGAGTAGTGGCTCTTGGATGAAAACTTGAGTCTTCAAGTCCTCTTTAAAAAAAATATTTATTGGGGTGGCTAGGTGGTGCAGTGGATAGAGCACCAGTCCTGGAGTCAGAAGTACCTGAGTTCAAATCCGGCCTCAGACACAATAATTACTTAGCTGTGTGGCCTGGGCAAGCCACTTAACCTCATTTGCCTTGCAAAAACCTAAAAAAAAATATTTATTTAAGGAAATGGGGTTAAGTGACTTGCTCAAGGTCACACATCTGACATTGTATTTGAACTCATGTCCTCCTGACTCCAAGGCCAGTGCTCTTTCCACTGTGACACCTAGATGCCTCTCAAGTACTCTTTTTTTTCTTTCAAGTACTCTTTATGTTAAGTGCTCTTCATAGAATACCACTGGACCAATCCACCTTGTTGAAGGTTCAAAATTATTTTCCAAACTGTAAAAGATAGTTTTAAGGTGAGAGCTTGTAAAAACAAGTTTTATTTAAAAAAGGTTTTATTTTAAAAAAAAATGAGCAGCTAGGTGGATAGAGCACCGGCCCTGGAGTCTATAAATGTAACCAATAAGTGATCATTTTAGTCTTTCTTTGAAGATGTATATTCAAGATTATGTTCACTGTATTGTGAGGTTTCCATTGTCTCCAAACATTTCCCTAAAATGAGTATCTGAGGTCAAATCCTGCCTCAGACACTTAATAATTACCTAGCTTTGTGGACTTGGGCAACCCACTTAACTCCATTTGCCTTGCAAAAACCCCCCCAAAAACCTAAAAAAAAGGAGTTTTCAAAGAGAGAAAGCAACAGGAGACAACCATATCATTTATGTAGCTACTCCAACTAGGATTGTCAACGCTGGTTTATGTGTGAAGGTTGTAGTAAAAAGGAATTATTAGAAGTATTAGTTGGTATAACAACTCATATTAGTGACTCACTAGTTCCCACATCAATCAAGACTTAATATATGTAATTAGTAAGTATGGATTCCAGGTCAAACAAAAGGGAAATATCTCTGGGTCAAATAGTCCAATCCTTTGTTCAAACCAACCTTGAAATGTATACAAGAACAAATCAAGAAAAATTCTAAAAATTCAGAGAAAATTGGACTATTTATTGTAGAGCAGAAGTGATAAATGTTCATCTTTGACATTCCCAAACTAGACTGAAATGTAATGGGAAAATATTTAACAAAATAATTGAAAATATAATAGAACATAGATAATGCTAGTATGAGGTTTTCTAAGCCAAAGCGTGGTTCACAGAGATTCTGGTTTGTGGTTCTTTTTAAGTTCAGCCTCATTGTAGAGATGTCTATGTTGCTGAAGGAATGAAAAGTTAATTTTGCGCCCCCTAAAGTTCAATGCTCTGGAGAATATCCTTGGTTTCTCAGTGTTATTTATATCTCTGACTAGACTTTTCTAAACATTGACACAGGTATGAATTCTATACTTGTCTCATGGCAATCCTGTGTACGTATTTTCTAAGGGAAATGAGAACTTTGAATGCATAGTTCATATTTAATGAATGTTTGCTATGACATTATACATTTCCATCCCCTATAGTTATACTTCTATCTGAAGATTTAACCTCTTTGTCTAAGTCTTCACTGATTGATATATTTGTACCTAATTTTCTTTAACCTTTAGATAATTGGTCATTTACCAGATTCATATAATGTACAATCTTTACATCAATTTTCAATCTTTTCTCTCATTGAAAGTAGGCTAAGAATGTGAAATAACATTCCCCACTCAGCCTGTCTTTTCTATTTTGCTTTTGTCAGACACACTATTCCTAGACACAGCAAGTATCATATTTTTTATTTGTAAATTCTCGTAGATTCCTCATTTTCTATAAAACTAAGTGGTAGCAATGGCTTAAACTGCCTTCTATTATTTCTACTATATCCAGAGGAGATGACCTCCTTGTTGCAGTTAGTTACATGTTCCTCTTCTAGTTAAATGTTAGATTTTTGTCATTGTTTTGGGAGGCAATTGAGGTTCAGACATTTGCCCAGGGTCACACAGTTAGTTAAGTGTCTAAGACCAGTTTTGAATTATGGTTTTCCATAGAGCTCTTCCAAGAGCTGGTGCTTTATCTACTATTCTACTTAGCTGCCCTCAGACATTAGATTATTAGCATTTCAGTGTTCCTATCTATCTTTATAAACATGAGACGATTGACCTGTGTAATGCATAATTTGCTAAGGGGCTTTCTTTATATGAATTATGTGGCAAATCATTGTTATTGTGAACATTATCATCATTAGCACCAACATGCTAAGAAGACTATTTGCTCAATAACCTCTGGCAATAATTCTATTGGCATGCATTATATGTTGACCCATTTTTAGACTTTCATGAGATTATAAGCTCTCTGTAGTCTGAGAACATAACTTTTTTAATGTATTATGTTTTATTCATAATGTCTCTGTCCAGCATAGTGTTTCTTCTTATGTTGATTTGACATTGATAGGATATATATATACCCTGTGACTTTACAGAATGTAATGAATTTAGTCAGTGTTGTCTTAGAAATAAATGAACCTTCTTTCACAGGAATAGTCCACTTAAGTTAGAGAAAGTGCAGACCATTTGATTTATAATTCTTTGGACATGATAACTCATTAACCTAATTGCTTTGTGCAAGCACTTTCCACATTGGCAGTTTAAATGCCCAAATTATGGAAAACAGTAAGAAACAAAAGTTTTAGACCATTTATAAACATTAACTTTGGAATTGGTAAGACTAAATATGAGATCTTTGTTCAGTAACCAGTTTACATACTAACTGAGGAGTCAAATAATATCAGTCTTGATACTTTCTCTATATCCTAAACAAAAAAAATAGAAATGGCAGCTTAAATGGAAAGATATCTCTCTTCTTCGAGAGACAAATAAAAATGTTGAAGCAGTTACTATTCCAAAGGAATAGTAAAGTATAATTTTATGGGATATTTAGTAATCTCATATTGCTTTATGAAAATGATTTCATTCTGTGAACCAACATTGGGTAGAGGATGAAGAAAAATTTTTGCTTTTTCTCACACATAGTTTCCTGTTACAATACCCTTGCACCAACTCTCCCCTGTGTTAGAATATATTCCTCTTTACCTTTACCTCCTAGAATTTATCTTCTAAATAGTTTAGGTACCACTTTTTTATCTTTAATTTTTGCAAGGCAATGGGGTTAAGTGGCTTGCCCAAGGTCACACAGCTAGGTAATTACTAAGTGTCTGAGGTGGGATTTGAACCCAGGTACTCCTGACTCCAGGGCCAGTGCTCTATCCACTCCGCCACCTAGCCATCCCTAGGTATTACTTTTCACAAGACCTTTTCTGATTTCCCTGCTCCCCAGATTTTGTTATTTCCTTAACCTTACTATAATTACCTTGTATTTCCTTTGTAGATATTTGGCATTTTCTTCTATATATGTTCATGCTCTCCTGATAGAAAGCAAGGTACATGGGAGTAGATATTATTTCATTTTTATCTATATTCCTAGTGCTAGCATAAGATCTGATAGACAGAAGAAATTTAATAAATGCTTGTGGCTTATTTAAAGATGATATTTTATCAAGAACTTGATAATATTCTTCAAATTAAATCAAAACACATTTTCATATTTGGTAATTTTAATGTATAGGTGGAAAAAGGCAACATTATAAAAACATGTTGGAAAATATAAAGGGATAAAGAATGAGAGGTCAAATAGTTATAGTTTACACAAAAGTTTCACAATTATGACTCCTTTCTTTTAGAAAAGAATTAGGCAGTATGTTGCAGTGAATACTGAATAAAGTCACAAAGAATGCAATTGAGTTCATTTTAATAGAGAGGAAATGGCACATTACTGAGATGGTAGTGATTCCTGAATCAAATGTCTTGTCCAAAGTCAATTCACCAATATAAGAGTTCAGATGCAAATTATATATACTACTGCAAAAGAAAGAACACAAATAAGAAGTTATGGTGTATAGTTGAAAAAATTCAATTCTAAGTAACTGTTTAAGAGGCATTAAATATGTAAATCATTTACCATAATAAGGATTATAAAAAAACTTCAGCAAGAACTTGAGTTAAAAGCCAATATTAAAAGTATGGTAGGAAAAACCAAGACCAGTTTACAATATAAATTTATTTGTAAAATATTATGGAGAAGGATGATGAAAGATTATAAACAACATCATCTCATACAGCATAGGAAAGCAGTGGAGGGTAAAAACCAATTTAAAGATAGCTTAGAGAGAAACCCAAAGCAAAGTCATGTTAAACATATGAAAATGAAGATGGAAGGACAACAAATGGAATAATGAAAAATGTTCTACAGAAACTTTTATTAAAAATATTTTAACTGGGATGGCTAGGTGGCGCAGTAGATAAACACCG
Source organism: Macrotis lagotis (assembly GCF_037893015.1). Taxonomy (NCBI): domain Eukaryota; kingdom Metazoa; phylum Chordata; class Mammalia; order Peramelemorphia; family Peramelidae; genus Macrotis; species Macrotis lagotis. The sequence goes on from NC_133666.1 coordinate 210,630,685, forward strand.
GCCCTGGAGTCAGGAGTACCTGGGTTCAAATCCAGTCTCAGACACTTAATAATTACCTAGCTGTGTGGCCTTGGGCAAGCCACTTAACCCCATTTGCCTTGCAAAAACCTAAAAAAAAATTTAACCACTGATGAAAGTGGAGTCACCACATCAAATACTAACATCATATTCCTTGAATGTGCCTATATATATATATATATATATATATATATATATATATATATATATATATGTATGTATATATGGTCGAAATTTCATTAGAGAGCATATAAGAAGAAAAATTAACTGAAGTCAAGCAATTAAACATAGAAAATATCCTTCCTGGTGGTGATGGAGTTGTGATAGCATTGAAGGATCAATTTATCTAAAGAAGAGGAATATACTAAAAGAAAAAACTCTTAGACCTTCTTAATTCTATCTTCCCCCAGAAAACATGACTGAAAAGGTATCTTTCTTGCCAATAAAGCAATTCAATATAGTCATATTGAATGAATGAATGAATAAATGAATGAAAAACAAGCTGAATCTGAACTAGCAAGGTTTAAATATACAGTAGAGGAATTTATATTTTTACCTTAGAGAAATAAGGAACTACTGATATTTCTCTGAAGGATAATAACTCAGTCAACATGCGTTCTTTATAACTGTCATTTTGGCAGCTGTATGGAGATTGAATTGGAAAAAAGAAAGAAGTCAGGGAGATCAATGAGGAGACTATCGTAATACTCCAGTGAGAGGTGATAAGATTTGAACCAAAGGGGTCGCTATGCGAGTGATGAGACTTTGAAACTGTTTGGACATCAGTTGGCAAGAACAAGAAATTCCAAGGTTGTGTATCTCAAAGGCTGAAGGGTGGTGGTATCTTAGATATGGAAAGTAGGTGAAGGGAAAGGGTTGGGGTAAAGTTAATGAGTTCCATTCTAAACCTAGGGAATTGAATTATATCTTAGTATTTTTAGCCTCCTTCAAAGTTCTCTACCTCCTATATTAAGTTTTTCTTGATTTCCTCAGCTGCTGGATGATGCTCTGAAATTATCTTATATTTGTTCATGTAACAGACCTATATTTTCAGGCAGATTACATATTATTCCTCTTAATACATTCTGTGCCCTAGCCAAATGGGCCTGGTAGCTGTTACTTGTCTACACATTCTATCCCTTGACTTCTTCCTTTTGTCTGAGCTATCTAGCACGACTGGAAGGCTTTCCTTCAGGACTTCAGCCTCTTGAAAGTTCTAATGCCCTTTGGTTTTCATGTATTACATTCTAAAAGAAGTCTTTCTTGATTTCTTTATTTTTTGCTGTCTGCACCTCTCTCCACTATATATGTAAAGATATAAAATAATAGTTTGATAGGAACAAGGTTATAGAATATGTAGGAAGGAATAGGCTGATAACACATATTAACTTCAGAAGAGTGGAGAATCACTCCATTATCTGAGAAAAGGAAAGTAGTAGGTAACAAAATAGAGAAATTTTGAATATTAAGTCAGATTAGGCTCCAAAAACATTTTGAGACAGGGAAGAAGGAAGGTAAGAGAGTTTACTGTTTATGTGTGAATTTTTAGTATTCATTTTATAGATTAGTTTCTGGGACTTGGCAGAAAATATTTTATTTCTCCTAGAGAAAAAAAAAATCACAGTGGAATTTTTACCTCTGCTTGAAGGTATAAAATTTTATGAATAGCTGAAATGGAAACATATGCTATCTATAAATACATTTGCACAAAGATTGTTTTTGAAACTTCGTATATACATTTTTTAATGCCAGGATTCATTCTCTGATGGTCTAGCCATATTTTTCCTTGTAGAAAGAAAATAATTACATTATTTGATATTTGAAATGATTATATTAAGATATAATTATAGTTTTGCCTATTTTAACAAAAGAAATAAAACACAGAAGGCCTAAAATAGTTCAAGTGTTCTTTAGTATTTTTGCATTTCTAATTTCCATAAGCATAGCAAAGTGAGACCAAGGTTGCATGCTCTACTTAACCAACTCAAAATAGTAGTAAGAATGTCAAAAATTAAACCTTAGTAAAAAAATACATTCTACTAACTTATATCCTTTGGAAACAATCATTTTTACAGACCTTGCTCAGATCTAGAAACCCATGATGTATTTTTTTCTGTAGTGGCAGCTGTAGCAGCTGCAAGAGATGAACAGTACTTGGGACCCTGCTGGAGAAGGAGTGGCTTTCATTGGTGGTATCAGCTTCTTTTTTCTGTATGTTTGGTTCCCGCCAGAACTCAGAGATTCACATTACATGATTACTTCTTGCAATCATGTCTGACTCTTTGTGATCCCATTTGGTGTTTTCTTGACAAGGATATTGGAGTGCTTTTCCTTTTCCTCCTCCAGCTCATTTTGCAGATAAGTATACTGAGGCAAACTGGGTTAAGTTACTTGCCCAGGATCACATAGCTAGTAAAGGTCTATTTGAACTCAGGAATGTGAGAACTCTTGACTTTAAACACAGCATTTTATCCTCTTAGTTCCCTAGCTCTGACTCTGTGACTGGAAGAGTATTTATAAAGACCTAGCAGGAACCAAGAAATACTAGTGAACTGGAGTCTATCAGTGGTACTGAGTGATTAACACACTGATTAAGTGTGATGCTAGTGATCCTAATAATGAAAGAAATAGATGGATAAGGTATGAATTTCAGACTGCTTTCTAACTAAGAATCATCTTATTAATGAGTTTGACTTAGAGGACAGCTGAATGTGCTGTGTTTCTGATAACGCTGACTACGATGCAATCAATACCTAGGAGTCATACACTGAAAGCTAGATTGGAATCAATCAGCAAGGCTATATATTTAAAATGAATAGCAAATTGTACATAATAGATCTGCAATTTCATGTGTAATCATTTTTAAAAATATACTGTTATGGAAATTCTTGTTTATTCCAGGAATTAAAAATAAAATGATTTTTTTTTTGAAAATCAGCAAGACTAATACCCTATCTAGTAAAAATATTTCAGGGAAAATGGTTCTGGCTATTAAAGTGGGCAAACCATGAGGATAAGTAAAATGGATTGAAGATATTAGTTATTTTTATGTACAAGGTCAATATCACAATAAAATTGGAATCTGATTTCAAGAGACAAATAAGAGTTTTGTACTGTTACTTGTAAAAATATATTTGCTTAAAAAGGGAAACAGAAAACTTGTATTCTGTTGACATAATGAATAATAGAATTTTATATCAAATGAGATACGTGAAATTCTAGCTCCTTTGAAAAAATAGAAAACATTTGACCTGAATGAGATCCATCATTATTGGTTCAAATGCTTTCCAGTGACACATGAATCATGAGCAGTGTGCTTAGCCAGTTTCTGGGGCTCAGATTAGAATCCTGGGGAACCATTTGTCTAAATTGTTTCAGTGAGCAGGCAGTACATCTAGTGGAACATATAATAGTTCTGCTACTGGAAGATTTGGGTTCTTATCTCATTTCTGACCATTACTACCTCTGTGAACTCAGTTTCTTTAACTCTAAAATAGAGGATATGAACCAGATGGACTCTGAGTTCTCTCCTGGCTCTGTGATCTTATTGATTGCTGCCTACACAGAAATGAGGTTAACTTTGTTTTCTTCTCTTACCATATAAACCATGAAACCAGAATGTCTTTGTTTTTGCTTGTAGAACTGAATCTTGCATAAGTATTTTTCTTCCCAGAAATTATATTCTTTTTCATCATATGCCTACTTTGTACTTAAGATTTACTGTTCCTCAATTCTGAGAACTCACACATTATCATTCCAATTTTTTTTTAATGAAAAATGAAAATCCACAAACTTTAAAAATGTGTTTTAATGTCATGAACCTGACGAGCAATAATATTAACATTTTCTTATCCAAAGAACACAACATGATTGCATGTGACAATATGATCTTTATAATTATGGAAGCTTATTTTTAAAGTGCATATTTCACATGATAGTTTCATTACCATCTCTTTTGTCAGTGTTCATATATATATGTATATACATATATATGTATATATAAAAGCACCTGCTGGTTTCAGGTCTATTTCTCAAAGCTGGGAGTTCCCTGGTTCAATGCACCTGGCAGCCTGAGCTGGTATTTGGTCTTCTCTCTGTGAAATTCTTGTCTTGATGTCTATTCCTGATTCTGTTTGGTTTTCCTTATCATTGTTCTCTTTCAGATATTTGCTGGATTGTGTGTGAGAAATTTGGGTTTCTATATGCATTAGTATCTGGAAATCTCAAGTTGGTTTTGAAAAAAAATGATTTATATTAATACATCAATATGCTTCCCCCAAACACTGCCCACCTCATTCTAATATCTTCCCACTTAAAAAATTCAGACTCAGTCTGGTGTTTGAGCTGTGAGTAAAAAAAAGCAAACCAAAAGAAATCTGGATTCAAGTCCTACCAGGCGACATGTATGGCATATGTGATCTTGGATATTTCATTTTACTTTGTGCTGATCCAAGGAATTTTAAATATCTCTGAGCAAGACTCAATCTGCATTGGTATATGACCTTTTCTTCCTGAGAGTAGTATCCTTTCTTGATTAAAATATTGATACAATCCAAAATAACAACAAAAACAGCCAAGCAAAAATGATTTAGTGCAGTTATATTTACTGCTAATACATTTAACTTCCACTACTATAATTTGCCATTTCATAATTTTAAAGAAGGAAGAATATTTTAATCTCAGACTTCTAGAACCATTATCACAATAGCTTTGATATGAATTCTGTTGTCTTTAATAGTCTATTCATTTATATTATTAAAGTCATTGGGCATATTTTTTAACTCTTCTTTCTCTTATCATAAATCTTTTTATGTTTCTCTGAATTTTTCATATTTTGCATGCCTTCATTTTATACAATTGGTTCATTTTCTTCCTCAATTATTGGATGCATAATTTGTTTACTGAATTTTACAATTATAAATGATTCTTCTTTGATTAATTTAATATAGATGAGACCTTTCTTTATATGATTAACGTCTTTGAGTATGAAGTCAGTTCTTGAATTGCTGGAAGGATATGAAGAGTTTAAGAATTTTTCTTGTGTAATGCAATTACATAGAAAATGACTTTCCATAATGGTTGTACACAATTCAACCAGAAGAGTGTCTATCTTATTACCTTTCTAGGATTGTTCTTCTCCCCTTGTAGTATCCTTTTTATGCCATCGCTTATTAAAAATCTTGGCTCAAATTTACACCAGGACATCTTCATGACAGACCATGAAATGTAACATGTAAATTCTGAAGGAAATATATATATATATATATATATATATATATATATATATATATATATATATATACACAAATTAGTAAACAAGAAAAATGGCAGGAGATTGAATTATGTATATTTTCCCTCACTTCCAGGTATGGAACCAGCGCTAAATGGGCTGTATTGAAATTTCCAATGCTAACAATTACCTTTCAGAAATCACTAGAAATCAGGACCTGAGCTATTGTTTTGTTGATGATCTAGCTTTGTAGAATAAATGTAAAAAAGTGTACGCATACATCCACACTCCCCCCACCCAGATGATTGTAAAACATTTATCAGTACACCCATGTATGTCTCTGCAAACATTGTTTGAATTCAGCCAGAGTCTCAAGTAGTAGAAGGTTCTGAGACTGAAGTCTTCCCCAAACTAAAGACTACTACTACTACTACTACTACTACTACTACTACTACTACTACTACTACTACTACTACAACTACTACTACTACTACTACTAGATATTAATAATACTTGACACATAGAACTTTAAACTTTGCAAAGTACTTTACAGCCAGTCTCCTTTCAACTTCAAGTAACCATTCTTCCAGTCAACTTTATATTTAGTTGGATGGCAGTTTCACCAGAGAGGGAGAGGAATACATTCAGTTCCAACTCATGACACCACTGAAACTTAAAGCCGGATTCTGCTCTGAGCAATCATGTTCTCTTCATTCTAGGCAGAGAAGACTAGAAAAGACTGACTCCTTGGGGCTGGATGAACAGAAGCTTCTTATCATAACTTTTGTAATCAGTCTCAAGGTTTAGAGAACAAACTTCAGGATGCCATGTTGAGATCTGTTTCTTCTGTGCCCAATAACACCCTGTTTTACCCTTTGGAAATCTTTACATTACCTTTTAAACATCCCATGTACTCCTTAATCCAATGAATCAATGAATGACACTTTCTAAGACCCAAGAACCACATGGAATTGATTAATTTATCCATATATCTAATCAAATCTTCTACATTATCATTCTTTGCTCATGTAATGGATGTTAGATGGTTTTGGTTTACTAAGTCACTAATTTAAGAAACTGGTTTCTTAAACTTATTGCTGCTAAACACATTTTTTTTTAATAAACTAGGATCCTTCCTTCCTTCCTTCCTTCCTTCCTTCCTTCCTTCCTTCCTTCCTTCCTTCCTTCCTTCCTTCCTTCCTTTTCTCCCTTTCTCCCACCCTTCTTTCCTTCCTTTCTCTCATCCTTCCTTCCCTCCTTCTTCCCACCCTTCCTTCCACAGTCCTTTATTTCAGTTAACACTAGCTGATATTTTGTAATTTCTTCAATGATATACACAGTATTTAGTATCTATAAAACAAAGTGTGTCTAATTATAAAATCCATAGTTCCTTGGGGTATTTAACAGGTATAGAGAGACACTTATTTCTCATATTTCAACTTTTCCTCTACATACATTCCTGCAGGTACATAAAAAATAATGGGGAATGGGAAGAGACAAATGTTCATTTGTAATATTTTTTTAATAAAGCTATTAAGGAAATGGTGATTGTAAGAAACAAAAGCTCAGAGCCATTTTCTATACTTAATAGTAACTTGGATGACTCTTCCAGTATTCTCACCAGAAAATAATTTGAAGAATGACTAAAAATTCATTCTAAATTCCTGAGTTGTGTGTCTTATGATTGGTAAGAAGTTAATGATTAAGGACTACTCTTCAAACAAATGTTTTTAAGTTCCCAGAATAAGCAGATAAAAAAACCTGTGATTGTTTCCAGTACTTGCAGGATACAGTCTTCTTGAATGTTAGGCCATTTGGGATTATTAAATCCCTCTTTGGCTAGCCTTCCTGCTGTGTATAATAACTTACTCTGTAAAGCAAGTACTTGTATAGCACAGCTGGAAACCAAGTTGAACAGGATTTCAGAGTCCAAAACATCCAAAAATTTCCTGTGATTTACCCTCATGCTCATTTAAGAATAGCACAGCCTCCTTTGTTCATCTCTTCTTGTACATGTAGTTTCAGATTAACTGACCACTTGAAATTCAGCTTCAAAAACATGATTCATAACAACAGCAGCAGCAGCAGCAGCAGCAGCAACAACAACATCTGGCATTTATAAAACTATTATCCATAGAGCTCAAAGTGCTTTCATTGGACTTTGTATTGGTGAAAAGAGAGAAAAGCTACTTACTGTATGCTAAGTTGCATTTAATAAATGAGATATTCCTAGTTATAGAATGATATACTAGAAATGGTTCTTAGATGTTGAAGTACCTGAACAAATCACTTTACCTTTTAGGGTCTTGATTTTTTCTTCTAAAAAGTGAGATTAGTTGCAAGAAAGCATGATATATGGGATAAAATACTAGATTTGAATTATACTTTTTCTCTGTAGAATGCCCATTTTTTTCTTTGTTAGTTAACAATTATATAATAAAAAGATAGGGGATCTGGGTACCTTCATTGGAACTTTTATTTTTATTTGTTTCTTGATTATACCAAGCTTGATTGGTAAGATATCTTTAATTCTATACTCTATCTTGGTTTGCAAGTCTTCCTTGTTACAGAATTGGACAGTAGAGAACAAAGATGTATTCCTTTAAATATGAGCCTCTTGCAAGAAAAACACTATTCCAAAAAAAATCTCTTTGCTAAATTGACTTCTTTATTTTTTATTATTATCCTTAAAGTATATGAAAATAGAGAATTAGTGAGTTTATTTTTTTCTCCAACTCATATATTTCCTGAGATTTGGTAGGGAAAGTCAAGTATATCATTTGCATTTTATAGATGAGAAAATTTACTAAATATACAAAGAGGTTGCCTGAGGTAATTGAGGTCACATAGATGATGAAAAAAACCTTGTTTAAACCATAAATGATATTTAAACCAGATAAGGACTGAGGGTATACACTTCCAATACAAATACCTACTTTCAAATATGATCTCCTTTGCCATTCTGCGGACTATAAGCTACATATCTAGGCTTGGGCCTGAATCTATCCATTTGAATTTGTATAATTGATTTTCTCTAGACTAAGGAACTATTTCTGCATAAACAAGGCATTATCCAATTTCTTTAGGAACATTCTAGTAAAACAAAACTTTTTATTAGTCTGTAATTCAGTTATATGCTCTTTGAGGTTTGGATTTGAATTTTCTCAAATATACTTAATTCCCTATCTCTCGGAAAATGTTAATTGTTTTCTTTTTTTTCAGACAGTTCATATTTGTGCAAACTGGTTTTTGCCAAAAAAATTTTAGTTAAAAAAGATTATTTTTCTTTTGTAAAGATAGCAAATAGCTTTTTTTCTTCTCTCCCACTTTCCCCACCCCAAGCTCACCCTTTGCCAGCAGACTTTGTATAGATAGAACCCAAGCACTTGTTACCAGGTTTCTTTCATTGAGATGACAATATTATAGGATCACAGGGATTTTCCAGGAATCCTGTCTGTAAAATGGGGCTAGTGCATGTTTGTATTAGTTGTTTCCACAGCACAGACTCTAAAAATAAATGGATGGAAATGAGTGCTGTGAGAGTTAGCTAATAAGCAATTTTAAAACACATTTGTATATATATAGCAAAGCTAAATAATAGGAAAAAACCATAGTTATTATCTTCCTTGCAGCCTCACCAGCTGTGCTACTTGCTTTTAGAAGTGGATTAGGAAGATGAAAAGAACTAATTGCCTCTTGCTAGAGAGTGCAAAGGGAAGGACAACAATTCATAATGAAGTGCCTATAATTAGTGCTCCAGACAGGCAACTTCTTTGGATATATGTTTAAAGTGTCCATTTCCCTGAACCCTTTGAGTGTCCTTTGTCTCATTTTCAGTAAGGACTGTATGGAGGGCACTGTACCCCAGAAAGATGTGAGGTGCTACAAAGGCAATATCAGATATTGTCCACGCCTCAAAAGAGTTTATGATCTAAAGACAGTATAAAAACCTCCCTCCTCTCCACACAAATATGATAATAGAAAGATGACCATAATGAACTGAACTTAGTTATGCTAGGATATGCTAACTACTAAAATAAATATAGGGACTAATTCTAATTTAAATCTGCTGGTAAGCCTTTTGAAATGTATGCAGTTTCTGTGACACTGCAGTTGAAAACAATGTTCTAAATGTATGTGTTAAAGTAGGCATTTTAGACCCATTAGTGACCTTAAAAATTCTCACAGTGTTTATTGCACCTGGTTTCTTTTCTCTGTTTATACAGACATCACTTAGTTCCTCATCATCTCTTGCCTGAAGTATTGCAGTATTGTTTCCAAATGATTTTCTCTGCTTCAAGTCTCTCACTCTCTAATCCTTTACACAGCCATCACACTTGATTTCCTAATGCATATTAAAAAAAGTTATCTCCTTACTCAATAAGCGTCAGTGGCTCACTACTGCCTCCAGTTTCAAATACAAATTTTTCTTCTTGGCAGTTGTAGCTCTTTGTAATATGATACCAACTAATTTTTCAAGTCATTTCATGCATTAATTGCATATATATATACATACATATATATATATATATATATATATATATATATATATATATATATGTATATATGTTGCCCACTCAAAGGGACCTTTTTTGTAGTTTGTTTTCTTGTCAATCTGTGTTCTGCATCCATGGCTTTGTTCTGACCATCATCCGTGTCTGGAGATCACTTCCTTCTCATGTCTGTCTTTCAGAATGTTTGATTTCCTTAATGTTTCAATACCTTTGACAGCATCTCCCCACTTATAGAGGCTACTTCAGGGACATGGAAATGCTTAACAGAGACATTGGAGCATGCATTTAAATTCTGTAATGGGTTTTGGTTATCAAACTATATGGTGAAGAAGTTTTTTTGATGGTTATAAACATTAAAAACGGTCTCTGTTGACCAAATCTTTACTTTTATTCTCCTCTCTTCATTCAGTCAGCTGATAAACATTTATCAGTGCTTTGTGCCAAACTAAACTGAGAATTCAAATGCAAATAAATACAAATATAGTCCATGCTCTCAAAGAATTAATAATTTAGGGAAGAAACTGAAAAGATGAGGGGAAAGTAGGGAACCAGTAGGATTTGAAGAATTCCACAGAAGTCCAAAAGCAGCAAAACTGGTAGAAAACGGTTTGGCTCTCTTATAGAGATAGATAATGTTAAATTGGAGGAGGTCTTGGACCTTCTTTACTCTTGTTGACATGTGATCTTATAAAGCAGAATATCAGCATCCATTGTAATCTGTAATGCACCGAGACCCAGCTTAACCCCTTCATTTTTTCCTATCCATCTGTCACCCAACTCTCACCTGTGATTCCAAGAAGCAGTAGCTTGCACAGTTGTCCCATGCCAATAAAACTCTTAGGAGAAGGGTTAAAACAGATTGAGGGTAAACTCTAAGCTCAGACTTGTCAGTGAATTAGAATGGCTACTCCAAGCATATGAAGACTTCCTTCAATGGAATTGGTGGGTGGTTGAGAAAAACTGATTCCAATGACCATGAAGATGACTGAGGCAGACACTATGGAGTGCTTGGAGCTTGTTTAGACATCAAAGACAACAAGATCCTTTACTACATCCTGGGTCAATGCCAGATGTCTTGACTTTTGTTTTGTCACTGGGATCTGATGACTGGAAGAGTGTGAGGCTGATGGTTCTGTGCAATTCTGCCTCACATAAATCCAATTCATCTGCAAGTAAAGCTATCACCCCATGAGGTCACTGATACTTTTTGTAAACAAGGGATGGGGGCAGCTAGGTGGCTAGTGGATAAAGCACCAGCCCTAGTGTCAGGAGTACCCGGGTTCAAATCCGGTCTCAGACATTTAATAATTACCTAGCTGTGCGGCCTTGGGCAAGCCACTTAACCCCATTTGCCTTGCAAAAACCTAAAAAAAAAAACAAGGGATGAACAACAGCAATATCATAGATAAAGACTTATCCTGCATCTCTGACTCATTAGAAATGATTTTGGTTAAGATCAGTGTTCTATAGCGACTAAGATAAGTTTGAATCTACTTTCTCCAGGACTTTGCTATAGTCAAATTGAGAGTGAGATGCTCAGTATTTCCTTAACTGATTGAGATATTATATATATATATATATATATAATATATTATATATAATATATATATATATATATATATATATATATATATGAAATAGCTTCTATCTATGATTCATATACAGGCATTTGAAAATGTATATCCTCAGGGGCAGCTAGGTGGCATAGTGGATAAAGCACTAACCCTGGAGTCAGGAGTACCTGGATTCAAACCCGGCCTCAGACACTTAATAATTACCTAGCTGTGTGGCCTTGGGCAAGCCACTTAACCCCGTTTGCCTTGCAAAAACCTAAAAAAAAAAAGAAAACGTGCATCCTCTCACATAATAAGCTAGCATAAATAATGACAATGTAAATGAGGCATGGAGCTCAGTTATATACTTATATTTGGGAGAGCTCTCAGTATAGTGACCAATAACAATTATCTGCCTCAGTGTATTTATCAGTTGTAGCATCAAAGCTCTAGGTTAAAATGAAAACAGAACACCTAGCACCTTGAACAAAACTGAGAATAATAGTCTCAGCAAATTAAAGAAGACAAATGGAGGGGGTCAAAAACTTGATGGGATGCCTGACCATTCCTTTAACTGCTATTTTCCCCATGGCTGCATCAACAACTCACCAACTTATCCTTAATTTTGCAAGAGACCTACCCGGGGACTAATGTGGTCTCTTTCCAAGAATTTTCAACTAAAGGCAAGATTTTATTGATTATATGACCTTTGGGTAAAAGTTCATTCAACTATCACAGATAATCTCAGCAACTTGAAACTTTCCTGGATTGATGAATTGCAGTTGCACATGTTTAATTTAAAAGATGTGTTTGTGTATGTGTGTGTGTGTGTGTGTGTGTGTGTGCGTGTGTGTTAACCTGCTGACTCTCTTTTATAAGAAATACACAAATAAAATTTAAGTGTATTTTGATACTTCAAAACACCTATGATCTTATTCATGTCAATATTCCCTCTGTTTTGAAAGACTGTAATCTATTCCTTTGTAATTTTTATCTGTGTTTCTCCTTAGACTCTTTGTTTGTTTTTTTAGTTTTTGCAAGGCAATGGGGTTAAGTGGCTTGCCCAAGGCCACACAGCTAGGTAATTATTAAGTGTCTGAGGCTGGATTTGAACTCAGGTACTCCTGACTCCAAGGCCAGCCAGTGTTCAATCCACTGCGCCACCTAGCTGCTCCCTCTCCATAGACTCTTTAGAGTGAATCAACCCATCTTAACAGAAATCTCCTAAGTTTTCTGATATTTCATGGGTAACAATAATATATTCCTCTGTAATCATTTCCTTTCTTACTATATGACTGGTCCAACGTCTTTTTGGATTATATATTTTTTCTTAATGAAATTAAAGAAATTGCAAATAGGAAATTATCTATTTAAGAGTCTACCTACAAAACTCTCAATTTTCCTCTGAATCATCCACAACTTCGATTCTTTGGGTTGACAATATTGTAATGTACAAAGATTTGCAATCATACTACATCACCAGTTCATAAGTCTACTTGGAAAGGCAAAGGAGTTCATTTTATTGTATATATATTCAGAGACAACACGAAATACAACTTACACATCTCATCATGTGAAATGCATAATAAGCACAAGCCAAAAAAAAAACCAAAGATGATAATTGCTTATAATCTGGTTTTTCTTACAGGAACAGAAGAAAAAGCAATTCGATGAAGATACAACAATTCTATGAAGACAGAGCACCATGAAGGACTTTAACCAACATATATTTTGAAATTATTGAATTCAGTGATTGCAAGGAAGAAAATAAAAACATTGGTTTCAAGTTTGAGGAAACAAAAGAATTCAAAGACTTGTAGACTATTTAGAAGCATCTTGGCTGTATCATTAAAGTTATTTTTACAAAAGTGAATCAGAATGCACTGAAAATAGAACAACACAAAAATGAAACTAAACATATTTTAATAGATAGGAAATGACAGACTTTTATATCATAATTATGTTCTCTGTATAAAGTTAGACCTTAACCTAGTTAAAGCAAAGGCCAAATTCAATCCAGAATTCAGTGAAAGGATAATAGCTAGAAGACAATGAATACAACTACATTAGCTTCACCTTAAACTAATAAAAAAAAGTTATTAATTCCAATAAGTGAGAAATAGAGAAAGGCAAATAAATTGAATGATAAAGTAATTTCCTGTAAAAGTTTAATGGTTATGAAACTATTACTGAAATGAGGAAACTGAAAAGATTCTTAATCTTTCTTAACTATCTTAATCAAGAAACACACTCTATATGGAATGTCATGCCAAAGGCAGTAACATTTAAGTATACTAAATCATTTGTAAACTGCTGTGGAGGTAGAGGCAGAAAACACTGGGCAATAAGACCTTATTAGTATGAATAAAATTAACGATTCAACAGTTTGAGGGATTCTGATTGTCATGGGAGAAGTTTATGGGAGGAGAATAAAAGAAGAGAGCTTCAGTTGGAAAAAAAGAAGAAAATTGTGAAGATGATCTGAAGATATTTGTATTGGTACAATTAATAAAAGATTGAATTTAGTGAGGAAAAACTTGGTAAATTTGAGAGAAATCAAGCCAGTCTTGAAGAACAAGGTCTAGATTCTTATATAACTTCTACTTATTCTTTTAAGAAAACAGGATCCAGGTTAATTAAGAAGACTACAAAAGGATTTGGGAGGATCAAGGAGGATTATAAAGTAGGACCCATAGAGTTAGACTCCAGAAAGACAGGGTACTTATAGTTACCAAGATTAGGTAAAGTAAGTAAGAAAAGCTAAGTGGAATAATTAGAGGGTTAAGCAAATTAATAGGCTAGATTAGTGAGTGGGGAAAATTGGTGAAACATGCAGGATATTGGCACAAGGTTGAAGGGAAAATGAGTATGGTTGTAGCTATGAGGTTGTTGATAGAAAGAAAGGGATTTGAGTGGAGCTGTCAAATTATTTAAAAGTAATCTTTGATTATAAAAGTTTCATACAGGTGCTTAGAATGGTGACTCCTAATAGTAGTCTAAGGCTAAAAATATCAATCATCATGAGGAACCGTGCATATATGATTGTGCAGAGTCTGACACTGACCATGAGATATTTGTGTTTTTGTTAATAGACTTTAGTTTCTGAGGTTAGGACAAAATGAAATTCTTTCCATTCTCCAATTCTTTGGGAGAATAAAGCATCCTTAAATGAAATAAAATCAAAGGTTTAATGGAGTCAGAGGGGGCAGTAATAGGATCTGAGATGGAGAAGAAAATTGACTTGTATTATGATGGAAAAAGAGATTGATAACACAGTGGAAAAAGAGAAGAAAAAAATAATCCTAAAAAGCTTTTGTTTTTCCTCTTTTTTTTTAAATTAGGAGGCAAAGTATAAGAAAGATAAAGGTTAATGATAAGGTTTTTGCCTACTCACCTTCCTCTCTCTCAACCTGCAATGAGAATATACTTAAAAGAAAAGTTAGCTCTATGTTGCAGAGATTCACAGTTCTATGTACAATTCTCTCATTTTATATATATATATATATATATATATATATATATGAAAATGCTAATTTTATTTGGTTCTTAAATCTAAGATTTTAAATAAAGTTGCACATTATTTTCTAAAACTCTACAATTAGAGCTTAAAAAATATTTGAGATTTTTCCGTAAGAGGAAAGAGTTACAAGGATTTCCCGAAGAGGAAGATGTTTTTTCTTCTTCAGTATATAATTCATTATTCACAGTAATAGAGGAAGAAGAAAAGAAGAATAAAGATTTTCTTCTCAGGAATAGTGAGATAACAATAATATGGCAGGATAATGACTTCTTCATTGTACTAAACTATAGACCAGCTGAACAAAAAGTGTCAGTAGACTAGTAGTTGAGAAAACATATCAGAAGACTGACAAATAGATATGATAGAATATGAATCTAAAATATCCATATATTTTCTCTCTCTCACTCTGTCTTTGTCTCTGCCTCCCCTCTCTCTCTCTCTCACACACACACAGAGAACTAATAGTTTTTTTTTTTAATTTGCCTTAGCAATAAATTCATCCTTCAACAAGGTAGAAGTCTACCTTATAGGGAATTCTCACTCATAGGGAAGAACTGGTCACTGGTCATAGAATGGAGATGGGATCATTGAGGAGAAAGGACTATTTTTTTTTCTAGAGTTTATGATATGAAGGAGATGAAATCAGGGCATAGTGTGAAATGGAACCTAGGTTTAAGTTTAGAGGAAAAATAGATTGCATTCCATGGACTATAGTCCTTCAGAGGAAGCAAACTTATGAGGGTTGAGAAATGTTCAAGAATGAAATTATAAAGACAGAGTGGGAAACAATTTCCATTATGAGAAAACATGGGATTTGCCTGAAGAACCCCAAATGGATATACAAAGAACTCACCAGTCAACTTAAAAAAAATAAATTCAGAGATGATTCCAGCAAGACCAGGTAACAAAAGACAAATTTGAGTGTAGCATTGTAAAAATGTCAGGAATTGTTTTTATCTTGATATTTTTTATATAACTTAGATTTTCACTTGCCCTTTCCCCATCCCCAAACCTTCCTAGAGAGTAATTTCTATAATAATAGTAATAATAATAACAATAATTTCTTATTACTACAAGAACAAAAAAATTAAGGTCCAGATACAAATAGAATGTCAAAGTGGGGAGCAAGTCTGTTGGTCTTAGATTCAGAGCACCTGGGTTCAAGTCCTACCTATCCCACTTAAAATCTGAGAGATATTAGTGAGATAATAGGAAAATGATTTTATATCTATGAGCCTGAGATAGTCCCACTCTGAGGGAGTTGATTAAATAACTTTTAAGCTCCCTGATGATCTATGGTGCTGTGTGAAACCATTTATTCTTTCTGGGACTGTTTTTTCATTTTTAAAACTAGAAAATTGAACCAGATAATATCTGAAGTTATTCCAGTTCTCAACTTTTTTTTGAGTAATCTAAATTCAAATACAAGACTCTTTCCAGAACAGAAATGCCTTTAATTCCTCTCCTTCTCCCCCTGAACCATGGAATTCTTCCAAGGTTTTTCGTTTCTTTTTTACTTTGTTTTTTTTTGGGGGGGGGGAGGTTCATATATTTTGAGTTTGAGACAACCTTCCTCCCAAATCTACACCAGAGAAGGCCAAAATTTAACAGAGCTATAAATGTGAAACCACACAATACATATTTCTATACATCAGTTCTTTCTCTGGACGTGGATAGCATCTTTCTTCATAAGTCTTTTGTAGTTGATTTGAATATTCATATTATTCACAATAACTTAGTCATTCACAGTTACTCTGAATAATATTGATATCACTATACACAATTTTCTTAATTTTGCTCATTTCACTCTTTATTATTTCATGCAAATCTTTCCATGTTTTTTTAAAAACGTTTAGGAATTTTTAAGATTAAAATGAATTGAGGTTGGTGAAGAAAGAACAATACCTCCCTCTCCCACTCCATCAAAAAAGTATTTTTTGTTGCTTTGGGAGAAAAAAGAATAACTATGAAAGGATAGAACTTTTGATTGCAGCCAATAGAATAGTGCACACCAGAGAGATGGCAGCTAGGTGGAAACAGTAGTGAAAGTACTGACCATGGGAGTACATGTGTTTAAATGTGGCCTCCTTACTAGCTGTGTGATCTTGGGCAAGTCACTTAATGCTATTTACCTTAGTCTTCTTGTCTATAAAGTGGGAATGCACTAGAGAAGGAAATAGCAAATCATTCCAAGAAAACCCCAAATGAGGTCATAAAGAGTTGAACAGGTCTGAAAACTAGTCAAGAATAATAACAGAGACAAGGCAGAAATGCTCATTATATTTTGTTTTTGTTTTTTGCAAAGGAGAATGACCTTTATATACTAAAAGGGTATATAAGGCTATAGTAAGATAAATAAGGCTATGGTAAAAATTAACTAGTTATTCTTAATGAATTCAATTCATCTAGCATAGATAAATTACACTCAGATTTTGAGAACAGGCAGATGTTATAGCTGAGCCATTGTCACTGATATTTCAAACATTATAGGGGATGGGAGAGGTAGTGGAGGATTAGAGAAAGATAAATGTCTTTTTTAAGGGAAAAAGCAGTTTTACAACCTGAATGACAGAGACCTTGATTTGCATTCCCAAGCAAATTGTAGAATGGATCAATAAATAATTGGCCATCATCGAAAAAGGGATGAAGTGATTTCATTAAGAACAGATTTTGACAGACTAGCTCCAACCTCTCCTTTTTTACAAGAATCTTAACCTTGTGGAGTTTTAAATAAAGCATCTCATATGATTCTTAGAAGTTATAGAGGAATATAGAGGATAAATTCAAGACTATATGAATGGTGAGAATTAAAGAGCAGTTTTAATGTTCAGTGTCTGGAGTTACTCCAGATATCTGTGCTTGGTCCTGTGCACTTTGAGTTTTAAATACTGATTTGGAGGCAGGGCTAGATGGAATGTTAAAAAGCTTGGGGGTTGGGGTGGGGAGTGGGGAACGGCTAACACATTGGATGATGGTCAAGATCCATAAGAACCTTAGGATAGGTTAAATTTAATACGAGATTCAATAGGGATAAATATAAAATCTAGCAACTGGGTACTACAAAAATCTTTATTATAGAGGAAAGACATAGATGGCAATTGCTTTGAAAATATTGAACTTCAAAACTCAATATGTTTGATATGGCAGCCAAGGAAAGCTAATATAATCTTTAGCTGCATCAAGAAGGACATAGCTTCTAGGATGATGGAAGTGTTATATCCCTTATACTCTGCCTTCCTTATTTAATTTCTCATTTGGAGTATTATGTTCATTTTTATTCATTACTATTTTTAAGAAAGAGATTTATAGAGCAGAGAGTATCCACAGCAGGCCACCAGAAACATGAAAGTATTTGAGTCCATCAATTAACCAGTCAACTAAATAGTATTTATCATGTACTTACTACAGAGCCATGCTCTAGGATAGGCTGTGTAGATACAAATGCAGAGAAAGAATTAATTTTCACTTGTAAGAGGTTTATATTTCAGTGGGAGAGGCAGGTGAATATATCAATACAGATGGCACAAATATACATATACACAGAAGTTAAATACAAGGTTATTTAGGAAGAAAGAAATTAATAGTTATGGAGATCAGGAAAGGATTCATGCAGAAGATAACTTAAAGGAAGTAAGGCAATTTATGAGTTGGAGGTATAGGAGTACTTAAGAGGACTGTTTGTTGAAAGAATTGCACGTTTGACCTGGAGAGAAGACTCAAAAGGGACATGATGGTTGTCTGCAAGTATTTGAAGGTGTAATTCAAAGTAGAGATGAACCTTATTTCATTTGGCCCCCAAACCCTTCAGATAATCATCATCATAATCATGACTAGTATTTATATAATACTTTGAGATTTGCAAAGCACTTTATATACATTATGTCATTGGATCCTGGTAGAAACTTTTATTATCCTCATTTTATATATGAATAATATGAGGTTGAGAGATATAGGACTCTCCAAGGTTATACAACTAGCAAGTGACTGAGGCAACATTTGAACATAGTTGCATGAAGTGGCTGAGATCTTCAAGTATAGTGGAAATTCCTTTTCTGTATGAGATGAACTTTAATGGGCAGTTGAGGTCCCCTGTATTCTATGATTCAGCAATTCTGTGAATGTTCTTAACTAACTCCTATATAGGAATATTGGAGTCTTTTTTGTTGCCTCTTACCCATGAATTGTTTAAAGGTGGGGTTTTTGTTTGTTTTTGATTTTGCCTTTCAGCCAAAGTCCATCCCTGGCCTAATTGTTAAAATAATTTGTTATCAAACAGTTAGTAAACATATATTAAATGCCTACCATGTATGAGGAACTATGCTAAAAAAGGGAATAACAAGAGGCAAAAGGCAGTTCCTGCCCTTAAGTTGTTTACAATTGAATAAGACAACTTGAAAAAAAATATCTACAAAAGAAGTCATATTCAGGGTAAATAGAAAATAACAGAAGGAAGATGCTAGAATTAAGAGGGGATGGAAAAAGGCTTCCAGTCAAAGTTGAGAATTTTTTTTTGGAAACTAGAGAGGTCAATAGTCAAGGCAGAGGGGGAGAGCATTCAAAGCACAAAGGACATACTGAAAAAATACTTAGAGATGGGAGATGGAATATTTCTTTATGGAGTAGCCAAAGGCCAGAGTAAGTGGCAGGGAGTAAGGGATGAGTAAGGGATAAGAAGACTGTAAAGATGGAAAGGGCCTAGATTATGAAGTGCTTTGAATTTCATCCAGGTCATTTTGTATTTGATTCTGGAGGCCATGGGAACCAGTAGAATTTAATGAGTGAGAGGTGACATGATCAGAAAAACAACTTGAGTGAATAGAGTATAGATTAGTGTGAGGGGAGACTGAAGATAGATGGTTCCATCATTTTCACCACTGAGTTAAGGGCTATTGTTTTTCTCCTGATCATGTACATGTTTCTTTGAATGGAAAGATATTTAATATGCTCTTTTTTTTTTTAACAATTGAGACCTAGAAATGGTTAATAACTTGGCTAAGGTGATATATCTGGGTCATGGAAGAAGTAACACTTTATATTTTCCTGAGGTTCAGCTGTATTTGCTGTCATTTGTTTAACCTTTCCACAAGCTACTTCAATGTCTGGTAAATATCTCTGAGTAGATAAACTGCATTCACATGTATACAAGTAAAGTAAACTAATTTCCATATGTTAATTTGATATTTAAATGTCAAATATTTCCCAGTGATCTCTTTTTTATAATACATGAAGAAATTCTTTTCAACAAATGTTTCTTATGTTCGTTTGCTTTTCCCATTGTGCTTGAAAACCATTTTTAGGGACTTTAACATTTTCGAATAAAGAAAATAATTATACAGGTAGTGGGGAAGGATTTAAAATGAATACTTCTTTCAAATATTAAATTTGGATGGAAATTTGGAAACATTTACAGCATTTATTTGTTATTAAAGTATATATGGGTGTATATGCTAAAAAAAGGTAAAATGAGTATCCAGTAAGATTTAAACCTGATGAAAATTTCAAATAACAAATAACACTATAGTTTTTTCTCTCACTTTCTCTTTGTCTCTGTCTCTCTTTTCCAATTCTATATTTTTGTTTGATGAATATAGAATCTGTCGTGAGTTCTACTCTTTTCTTCTTTTTATATAATACTGACTCCTTATTAGTTTTTGATCACAAAAACTCATGCTACACAGATAAATTGAGTCTAGCAGGGAAAAATAAAATGTCATGACAGAAAAGTTAATCTCTATGGTACAAACATTCCCTTTGATCTTTTAGTCTGATTGATCAAAGGAACCCCATTCCATGTTAGACAGACATGAAGAAATGGAGGCAGGTTCAGTATCCTTGTGAAGAAACAGTAACCGTAGCTTGAATTAAAAAAGATTTTTACATTAAAATAAACATTGGAAACAGAAAATCAGCGATATAAGGTATAAGGTCTAGAACCCATTGTCCATTGGGTTCTGAGAGGCAATAAGGTTAGCAAAGAAAAGCAATTAGAGCACCCTTCAAAAAATTCAGGGAGGAAATAATTCTATAATAATTATAAGTAGGACCCTGGAAGTGGGGAAGGGTAATGAATGGTAGGAGCAATAGATGTGTCACTTCATTCTTAAAAGACAGGGAATATTTTTCTTAATTTTGATTAGTCCAAGTGGACAAAGGTTCCAAATGTTCACGTAGCTTTCTGGTTTAAATAAGGCATAACAATTCTATCCCATGAAAAATTGAATCCTCTTATGATTGAAGAGTCCTCTACTGTTATGAGGACCAGTGTACTTTTCTGAATTAGAAGCATCTTCTTATGGAGATCATTCTGTTTAGCTAGTGCTATATCCTTGATGAACAACCTTTCCATGCTATTGTCAAGTAATTGTCTGATTTTTTAATTGTTAGTCCACAAGTGTTCCAGTTTATTTCAATTTATTTCAATTCTTTTTTTAGATCTCTATCAAACTGCAGTTTTTTCTTGCTCTCTGTCTTTATTTCATTTTTTTGATTCTTGTTTGTGATTCCTTTCTTCTCAGACAGCTTCTGTTCTCTGACTCTTACTTCAAAGTATTTCCTTATGCTAGTGACAATGCTCTATTTTATAATGAAGCTCAAATTCACATTTCTATCAGATATAAACACAAATAATTATTAAAAATAGTCCCAAAGTTCCTAAACAGTTCTTTGATGTAGACTTTCCCAGGAAATAAGCCTTAAAGTCCTGCAAACAGTCATATTCCAATTAGCCACTGAGAAACAATGAATTGCAGCAGCTATATTTATATCTAACAATATTCTTGCCATTGAGCTGTTTTCAAATATGTGGTGGGCTGTTTTCTTTCAGGTTCTCAGAACTGTTTCAAAACCCCTTTTCTCACACAGATGTCTTTCTTTTTTCTCTCTGCCCCATTCAGTAAATTAAATATCCATCTAAAAAGAAGGTAGTACCTTACATGAAAAATAATATATAACAACAATTAGCTAATTAGAGAAAGATTAAAATTAAAAGGGACCATTCACAAAAATATAGGGGCTACTACATGAGGCAGGAGGGCTACTGGATTTGAAGTCAAGAAGTCTTGAGTTTAAATAAGACTTCAGACATTTACTACATGTATAACCTTGGATGTGTCATTTAACCTCTGCCTATCTCACACTTCCTAGGACAGCTAGATGGTGCAGTGGATAGAGCACTGGCCTTGGAGTCAGGAGGAAGTTTGAGTCTCAAACACTTGATACTAACTGTGTGACCTTGGGCAAGTCATTTAACCCTGATTTCCTTGATTGCCATCTTCATTCATCCTGATTCATATCTGGCCACTGGATCCAGATGGCTCTGGAGGAGAAAGTGAGGCTGATAACTTAAGCCAGCACCCCCCCCCCCCACTCAAATTCAGTTCTTGTCATGGCATCACCTGCCTTAACTCATGGTATTCTCTGAGAACAGAGGGCAAACATTATTACCTCAAACTTCCTCAACTATTCAATGAGGATAATAATAGCATACCTCTCAAGTTCCTGCGAGAATTAAATGAAATTATATTTGTAAAATGCTTAGCATAGTATCTTCTACATAGGAGGTGCTATATAAACTATAGCTATAAATAATAATTTTTATTATTAGAGGAAAAAAGAAGTGTCAGATATTATTATTTTCAATTAAATGTCAGAAAAAAGAATAATAATTAAATGGAAATACAAAAATACACAGATTTATAGGAAATATAAAGAGAATTTGAAGAACCCAGCCCAGGAAGGAAAAATTACTGAATTGAGAAAGAAATTTTCAAATGGGGAAAAAAGCCCAAGGCAATATAGGCTTAAAAGTAAATTCTATCCGTCATTCAAAGAACAATTATCTCTTATTTCAAAAAATGCTTGCAAATGAGAGGTAGAAGGCATTTTATCTCTTTCTATGAAAGAAATATGGTTCTGTTATAAAAATTAGGGAGAAACAGCAGAGAAAGGAAAATAGAGGCCTATAGTTCTATTAAAAATTCAAATCAG
This sequence comes from Macrotis lagotis, assembly GCF_037893015.1. Taxonomy (NCBI): domain Eukaryota; kingdom Metazoa; phylum Chordata; class Mammalia; order Peramelemorphia; family Peramelidae; genus Macrotis; species Macrotis lagotis. Next base: position 210,653,506 of record NC_133666.1, read on the forward strand.
ACATTTTGAATATAATATTAAGAATGTTCTCAGAAATATATTTCAAATTTATATGCTCTCACCCATGTTGATATATATATAATATACATATTATATATATATATATACATATATATATAAAATTTAGGAGATCTTCAGTGTTAGAAAAAGGGTAACTATAAAAGATCATCATATAAAAATTAAAAGTCAGATTTTTAATAAAGTATTTAATATGTTTAAACACTATAAAATATAGGCATGAATTTATCTTTCATCTAATAGTATTAATCTATATAAAGAGCTACCATTATTTGTACAGAATAAACAGACTTCTAGTAAAATGATGGATAAAGCAAAATTTTTTTTAACATTATTTGTTATATATCTAGAAATGATAGTGATAGAAATAAAAGCCAAAAATAACACATGTAAGGAATATGAAAGGAAGAATGATTATTTCTGTTTTTGGATAATATGGTATTTTACTTATAGAATCCATGAAATATAAGGGAAAAACCAATCAATGCAATTAATAAGTACAGTATAGAAATTAAACCTACAAAATAGCTGCTCTGTCTACATAATAGTAACAAAATATATTAGAGGAAAAAGAAAAAATATATTACCTTCAAAATCACTATAAAATGTACAAAATATTTGGGAATCCATTTGCTAAGACAACCTTGGGAATTATATAATACAATTGCAAAGCATTCTTTATAGAAATAAAGGAATGAAAATAATTATTGTGATGTTTATTGTCCATCATTAAACATAATGATGATCACAGGTATCTGATCACAGGGAGCTGATGCCATGACAAGCATATGAATTGGATTTGAGTGAGGGGGGGCTGTGCTAAGTCATTAGTCTTACTTTTTCCTTCAGAGACACCTGGATCCAGTAACCAGATATAAATAAGGATGACTGGAGATGGTCCTGGTTGTGAGGCAATCTGGGTGAAGTGACTTGCCCCAAATCACACAACTAGTAAGTGTCTGAGGCTGGATTCCATACTCCCTCCGTCCTGACTCCAAGGTCAGGGTTCCATCCACTATGTCACCAATATGGGTAGCTAGATGACACAGTAGATAGAAAACTAACTTTGGAATCAGGAGGACGGGAGTTCAAATCCAAGCCACTTAACCCTGATTATCTCACATCCAGGGCCATTTCCAGTTGTCCTGATTCATATCTGGCCAATGGATCCTGATAACTCTGGAGAAGAAAGTGAGTCTGGTGACCCAGAACAGCATCCCCTCACTCAAATCCAGTTCATGTGCTTGTTATGGCATCACCTCCCTGGTGTCTGTTCATCTTCTTTGAGAACGAAGGACAAACACCATCAAACATAACAATAAATTAGAATAATACTACTTATTTAAACTGTTAGATTTAATATTATCAGTCAAATTACCAAGAACTTACTTTATAAGCAACAAACTTTGGAAGAATCAATGATCAACAATTTGAAAGGAAAGAATGAAAAGTAATAATTAAAATAATAGCCTGTATTTATAGTGTTTAGTATTTTCCAGACACTCTCCAAATGTGTCAATTGATCCTCACAACAACCTAGTATTTGCAATTAACTCATTTTACAAATGAGGAAATTGAGTCAAATAATGGTTAAATAAGTTTACCAGAGGCACACAGTACCTAGTTCCAGATTCTAACTCAGTTTTCCTGACTTCAGGTCTCTAGTGCTTTGCTGAATTGCCCATCTTGTCTGACCAGATCTCAAATAATACTTCAAAGAAGAAATTATCTTTCTATCTAATATTGCTTTTTTAAAAAATCCCCAAACCTCAAGCTTATCACTAAAAGAGATGGAGTTCTCAGGAGCCAGAAGCAATTAAACACAGTACTGAATTGTTTTAAAAATTAAAGATTTCAAATTATTGGGTCAAGAGCTCTATTCAACAAAAATACTGAGAAGGAAGAAAAAACATTAGGACACAACATTATACTCTGGAAAGTTCCCTGAAGAAGAAGAAGACATCTAGATAATTCATTAGGGTTCAAAGCAGCCTAATGAATCCTTTAAAAAAAAAGACTATTCCCTCCCCCAATTAAAAAAATGTGATAAAATGGTTAAAGTTACTAGAGGAGCCCATATTTCCCACAGATGTCCTAGCTAAGACCTAGAAGCACATCTGAAAAATCAAGGATAAAATCATAGTGAAACAGAAATCCGTCCCAACATTGATTACAATACAAACAATGATGTTTGTCCTTTATTCATGAAGAAGACTATGACATCAGGGAGGAGATGCCATGACATGCAAATGAATTGGATTTAAGTGAGGGAGGGCTTCAGTTTCTCCTCTGGAACCATCTGGATCCTGTGGCAAGATTTAGAGCAGAATGAATGTCTCTACCAGAGACAAGCCAGGAGAGGAAGAAACCATAGCCCCTAGGAAGAGCACACCAGAACCACAGTAGAGAGGTCACACTGTTGACCCTTCAGCCATACAGTAGGAAAGAAGACTAGGACAAATCATACAATAGCCAAAGGAAAGGAAGGTGCTAAGTTTTGATTAGGGATTTTTTTTACACTTTTTTTGGTAGCAGGAAGCCTTTTGTGTACAGTGAGCCAAAAAAACCCCCAACAACACAAATGGAATTCCAGAGACAGACATGATTCAATAACAGTTTCTATCTATAGAATTATATTTATTTACTGCCTGAACTATTGTTTGCTTAGGGGATATGATTGGATTCAAACTAGCTTCTGATTATTTTATCATTTTTTTGGTAAAGGATCTCAAAACTTGACCCTTTGTCCCCACATTGTCAAGTTCAGACAAAGAGAATAGTAAAGAAATGCATTTACCTAAATAAAAATAAGTAGAAACCATAGAATTATGTATACCAGATAAAACAAGTAAAGGAACTCTCTCTCATTAGGAATAAGGTAACATTTCAGGCAAGAGATGGCATTCTGGATCTCAAACAAAGGAAGCTCCCCAGAGTCTCTAATGTTTCAAGCTGGGGTAGAGCTATGACAGAGACTGCCAGCTCCTTCCATGTCTTCCCAGAGACTTTTCCTTCAGCAACCTGAAATAGGTTTGACCTCTTCCATTTTCCCTCTTAACATTGGAAGTTAAAAGCATCCAAAGCGATTTGATGCTTGAAGACTCAAGGTTGAGAAATTCTAAAGCAGAAATAGTGCATAACTGATGCTCTCCAATCTCAACTCTGCTCCACCTTTTCACATAGAGCAGGGCATTCACTCCAAGAAAAAAGAGAGTTCTATACAATGGGTTGCTGGACAGAGACAGAGGTTGGTTGTAGTCTTTTTTTTTTCTTTAAAAAAATATTTTCATTAAATTCAATAGATGAAATATCAAAATATATTTTTAAAGTGAACACAACCTTATTATTAAAAGGTTAATTTATTTCAGTTTGAGATTATGAAAAGAAAATCGAAGTTTCCAGGAAAAGAAGGTTTTGGTTCTTATGTCCTCTCTGTCTTGGGCAAATAATATTTGGAATATTGTGTTCAGTTCTAAATGCTACATTAAAAAAGAATTAAAAACTGAAGGGTAACAAGATGATAAACATCTTTGAGGACATAACATATGAGGGGGGGAAATTGAATGAACTAGGAGTGTTGAAGCTTAAGAAGACAGAGGCACATGATAGTGAATTCAGAGTAGTTGAAGGACTATAATAAGGGAAAGGATTAGACTTTTTTTGTTTTTACCTAAAGGGTAGGAACCAGGAGTACTAGACAGAATTTGGAGAAGTAAAATTACATATGATGCTAGGAAAAAATTTCTAAAAGATTAAAGTATCCAAAAGTAGAATTGTCTACCTCTGCAAATTGTGCTAACAGGTAACTGAGGCCTTCAGACAGAGACTGTATGACCATTTGTTGAATATGCTGTACTGAACATTCTTTTTGAGATTTGAGATGAGTCCTTCAAATGTAAATATTCTGAAATATTTTATTAAATGATCTACATTAGACCTATTTGCCAAATGGACACACTGGTAAGAAGTAAAGATAAATTAAGCTTAATCCTATGCACCTGAATTTTCTTATGCTTTTTAAATTAGACTGACTATTCTTTGTATCAGGGTTCAAAGCACCCTAATGAATCCTTTTGTTAAAAAAACAAACTGTTCCCCCAATAAAGAAAAATGTCTAAACACAGAAATTATCTTTTTAAAGAATTTTCTTTAGGCCAAGCTAGATACTTAAAAAAAACACATCTAGCCCAGTAAAAGTAACATGTTTGTATGGTGCTTCTAAAACTTTATCACTTTTCCCCCCAATTAGATGACTAATGAGATTAATTTAGTTAAAACATTATACCCCTGCTGGTAGTATTTTGTATTTTATAATAGCATAAACAAAAGGCCTTCACAGCACAGCAGCACGCCATGTGTTCATCACACTAAATAAAACATTTTCTCATTTATATATTAAATAAAACGCTGTGCCACTGTCAATGGGTAAACTTTTTTCTTCAAACAAATTATAGTCATAATGATTTTCTGAAGATGGTTTTTGTTTAGTAGCATGGCTATTAACATACTGGGCTTTTGTAGGTATAGCCTTATTAACGAATGTTTGCATCCCATCTGAAAAATTTCCCCATCAATTTATCATAATACATTGATAAAGGCACTAAATAAGAATCCGAGAATTTAACATGTTATAGCTCCAATATTTTTAAGGTGACACAGTTACTTAATAATAGAGGAAATGCTTTGAATTCTCAGTCTATCTAGAACATTCTTCTCATATTGAATCCGCATACAGAGAGAGAGAGAGAGAGAGAAGAAATTATGTGATTTCCTCCCCCTGTGTTCTTAATTTCCTTGTCACTGACTGAATAACTAATCAGTATTAATTTAGCAAAGGATTCATCAACAACTATCAAATACTGACTAAATACTAATTGGAAGTTCAAAGAAACAAGGATATTAATGGGACATTTTTATTATGTGTCCCCAAACTTTTGAAACCCATGGAGCCTTTTGGGGAATGGCAGGCCCTCTGGAGTTTGGGGTGATGACCTCAATGAGTTTGGCATCAATAAAGAATTAAACTAAACATAGAGTTAACCTCCAGAGTTTGCTCTAATAAGGGATAAATGTTAGTTTCCAGAGTTGAGTTTCAGAAAAGAACAAAAAAAAATAGGTTAACACACACCTTTATTAAATTTCTCTAAGATTGTGGATTATGTATGTATGAGAACCGATTACAAAACTATGTCCAAAATGGAGTTCTGGACAATGCTATTTATACAATTACACTATTGGAAGGCAGGATTTGAAAAAAAAAACTGTTTCTGTACTTAGTGGCTCTCAACTTTGAATGTACTTTATGTTAGGTAGACTCAATATCATACATTCCATTAGATTAGGAGTGTCTCCTCTTGACTCAGGACCTTTGTGCCTTATCAATTATACTGTAGACTTACAAAGTATGGGAATATTCCCCCTGCAGGATGTTGATGCCATCCATTGTCTGTTATTATTAATGAGAGAAAAGCAGACTTCCATTGAGGCAAATGGGAAGCAACATGAAGTTAGTAAATGATTAAAATATGGAAGGATGGGAGATGTAGAATCCTTGGACTTGTAAAGACAGTGGACAAAGTTTGCCTCTTGAAGTTTTTTTTTGAGATTATGCTTAGTGTATGTGTAGTATTGAATCTACTGAAAGAAGATGGCCTTCTCCAGAATTCCATGAAAAGAAAAAATGAGGGAAGTTTCATCCAGATTGTTCTCAATAAGCAACCTTAGGGAGTTTGCAATAAGCAATGATTCAGTGAATCATTGGTCCTGTGTTCTTTTCTATGGTTTTTGTTATTCATATTTATATTTAATTATTGTCAGAGTGAACATTAAGATTTGCAAAATACCACAACCATCCTACTCTGGTTTACATCCATCCCTACCCAAATAATCTAGGTTGCTAGGTACCAGGTTGGATGTTTTCTGTCCAATATCTCCTGGTCAGAGACTCCAAAGCCACTACAGCATTGAAGAATTTCTATAAATATGAAGTATTCAAGACTGCACAAACTCATTATAAGAACCTATGGACCAAATACTTATGATTGTCCTTCCCTGTTTATTACTCATTTTTTCTTTACTATTTCAACCACCTTCTCTCCATCCACTCTGTTATGTATTGATTTCATCCCCTAGTTCTCCGCTTTTAACTTTGTTTTCTGGGGAAAATAGCCAAATCAATATTATTTTTACTTCTGGAAAATACATGCCAATCATCTGCTCTCTGCCTTCACTCATAAGCCCTGCCCTGTGATTTCTTAGACCAAAATATCTTTCCCTGATCCATATTCCCTAATGTGTATTCTTTCTCCCTAATGAATTGTGTTTTACCTTTGGAGCATCTTTTATATTTTTATCCCCAGAACCTAGCATGGTAATTAACATATAAAAAGTGCTTAGTAAATACCTTACATTCATTAATTCATCCTTTTTGTCCTCCACCTCAGCCTGAGTTTTCCTGATGATGATTCCTGAATTTCCCTTATGGGTATTTTTATTCTATTCTTATTTCCCCTGAATGGGTGTCTATGGTAAGACAAATCTAAAAATAATTCCATTTTGAAAAAGCCCATCAACCCACCTATAGCTGTTACCTGTCAGCACAGTCCACTGGACTGGAATCAGAATATCAGGATTAGCCTCTATTTTGACACTTGCTAGCTCTGTGATCATGGAAGAATCACTTAACCTCTTGAGCACTCCCTCAATTTCTAATTCTTGACCATCTTAAAAAGAGCTATGAATATTTTTATAGGTTCTTAATTAAATTTGTTTTCCTTAGGACTAATCCTTCTCTTCTTCTACCTTTCTTCTAATTCCTCCTTCTTTCTCCTCTTTCCCCTCTGAGTGAATTATATTTTCTTTTTATCTTTTTGTGTGTATATGTGTGTGTGTGTGTGTGTGTGTGTGTGTGTGTGTGTGTGTGTGTGTGTATTTTCTTCCCTCTTTGGACCAGTTTAGATGAAAATGAGGTTTGTCCTCTGCCACCACTTACTCCTTATTTGTATATTCTTCTTATTCATCCCATTCATCTTCCCATGAATTTTCATTGTTTTATTTTAAGGATTATCAAGATAGAACAGAACTGTTTTTGGACCCTAATCAGGCTCCTATGACATCTTATGATGATAGAGTCAAGCACCTGATCAACAATATTTTCCTTAACCTTCCTTTGACTCTCTATGTTTCATTCCTTAATTCTAAGTTTTTAAAAATTCTTAATTCTTTAGATAAGGTTTAAAGATAATGAATTTTATTCAGCATGCTATAGATATAAGATATTAGATAAATACAAAAAAGAAATAGAGAGTCAGAGAGTTAGAATCATAGAGTCAGAATGAGGGTAATAATTTGGAGTCACTGTCATAGAGATGATAATTGAATTAATGGGAGTGAATGAGATCACAAAGGAAAAATATTTAAAGATACAGATACTTATTGAATACTCATGACTAAGGCACAGAAAAAATGGATGGGTGGGATTAAAATATGAAAAATATAATGATGGTCTCATTTGTTCGTGATAAAAAAAAGTTTTGCTAGTGTTTTTTTTAATGGGGGAGGAAGTGGAGATTGGGTAATTTTAAGTGAATTGCCTAAGTGACTCCCAGAGCAAAAATTGGAAATAAAGCTTCCCAACAACTCTTTTGATGGTGTAATGCTACTTCATACTTATAAATTTTTTGAGGAGTTTTTGCAAGGCAATGGGGATTAAATGATTTGTCCAAGGTCACACAGCTTGGTAATTATTAAGTATCTGGGACCGGATTTGAATTCAGGTCCTCCTGACTTCAGGGCTAGTGCTCTATTCTTGGTGCTTCCTAGCTGCCCCTATATTTAGAATTTTTTTTAATGTGCCTTTATACATGTACAGGTTCTTTTGAATCTTTCTGATTTCTTGAAGTGATCTTTTCCCAAGGTTCTGTATTTCTTCAGTCTCTCTACATTTTTTTTCCCTTTTGACAAACATTTCTACAAAATGTTTGTGTGTGTGTGTGTGTGTGTGTGTGTGTGAATTTTTCCTGGATAGTATGTTTCCTTGATATGAAATCATTTCCTTTCAGTCTTGTGCCAAGATATACTATATGAAAATAATACATTCGTTTCATATAATTAGAGGAAAGCACTGTGTGTATACATTTATGTGTGTGCATATTTATATATTTTTAAGTCATCTAAGCACACATGGTTCATTGATACCTGAACAGCATATTTCCAAGCAAACTTCTGTTTCTTTCAAAACCGGATTTTCCTCCTGACAACTATTTTTTTTTTATCACAGGCACTACTAGTCAGTCTCCCACATTCAAAAATTTGGTGTTATCCTTCCTTCTTTTCTTTTTCCTACTTTTCATGATGAGTTGCAATGTCCTGAAGATCTAAATTTACTACCATTCTCATTTAAATTCTAAATTCTGAGAATCTGTTACTAGTAAAATTGTATCTTGATAGTACTTCTCATGTATCCTTTTTTGACTAGAAAAATCTTTCTTATAGATCTGTTCAGGATATTCCTCTGCTTAATATCCTTTAATTATTTCCTCATAAATATTATAATTTCAATTTCATTTTCTTCTACCTTTCTGATCTCATTTCATATTTCCCTTCCACCATATCCTCTATGCTTCATCTAATAATGCTACATACTATTCCTCATTTACATTCTTGAATTTATGCCTTTTTATCATCCTATTAATTGTAACTGGACTGCTTTCCTTGCTTCTCTATCTCAAAACCTGTAGAACTTATACTTATCCTGTACAACAAAATTTATATGTCATTTGATTCTCTCTATGAGCACTGTAATCTGTTGGCATAGTGAGTAAAAAGAATCACAGGATGGTATAGAGGTAGGAAAGAACAATGACTGCAATGTAATGTAATGAGATATTTTTACTGGTGTATGGCTACTGAGAACATCCAGATGATTCTAAACACTTAGTTTTGGACTTCCACCATTGGAGCTATAAACAGATTATCTAAAGGAAGAAAAAAGAATAATTGGACTAGCAAGTCTTTAGTCAGAGCTGTCTGAATAATTCTCAACAGTTTACAGAGAAATTGTGGATTAGGAAGGTGAATATGAGGTGTCAGGTGAGAATAGAGTACATAGACCATAGGACCATATACAAAGAAGTGGAAGAGACCTCTGAGGCCATTAGTCTAGCCATTTCATAAGAAATTCATTTCCAGACATGTTAAATATCCAACATCACATAGCTAATGAATGGAAGAGTTGCCCAGTCTTTTGATTCCAAACTCAGAAACTCATTCCATTGGTCTTTGGTATAATCTTTGTTTTTATTCTTATTTATTATTCTGCTTGATTGCCCTTCCCTTTGGAACAAGAAAATAGTTTTCAACATTCATCCTTTTGCAAGTTTTTGAGTTCCACATTTTTTCTACCATTCTACCTTCCCTCTAAATCCTTATGGCAATAAACCCTCTGATATGGGTTGTATATGTGCAATTGTATTTAATTTATTTCATATCAGTCATTTTGTGAAAGGAGAATTAGAATTAAGGGGGGAAACCATGAGAAACAAAATATAAAAGAAAATATGAAAAATGACCATAATATAATTTACTCTGCATTTAGAATTCAGTTTTTTTGCTGGATCTTAAAGTCTTATATGTATGTCTTTGTCTATGTTATTTAGAGAACTCAGAAGTTAATGGTTCCAAGTAGATGGACTCTGTCAGAAAGCATTTTTTTTGCAAGGTAATGGAGTTAAGGTACTTGCAGGAGGTTATATAGCTAGGTAATTATTAAATATCTGAGGCTGGATTTGAACTCAGGTCCTCCTGACTCCAAGGCCAGTGCTGTATCCACTGTGCCATCTAGCTGCTCCTGGAATTCACACTCTTGATTAATGGAGCAGCAATAATTTTTCTCTGTCCACCGAAAACACTTAATAATGTTTTTTGGTTGAATCATTGATGACATAGAAATCTAATGAAACTTGTGCTTTTTTTTTAGACATTTTCTTGCCACTTATAAATGGCACTTAAAAATAATAAATAATTGCATGCATAAGTCCAAGATGTAAAGTTTTCACCATTAATTATGATTGCTTTCTTGGTCAAGGTGCCAGACTAAAACTTTAAGAAATCATTTTCAGAGAGTATAGAACACTGACAAACTTCTTTATGGGCTTCATCGATTAGCACAGTTCTATAAACAGCTTGAATTCAGTGATATATTCTGCTATGTTTATATTTTCAAAGGTAACATTTATTGGACTCACTCCAGTATTCATGTTATTTCTATTGATAAGGACGACTTGAAGTACACAATTTCACAGTATGTGGATAATCAATACTTATTTTTCTAAAAATTGTCAAAATGAATATATTATTCCATAATCCAATATTTTAAAGTTATATATTTTTGCTACTGTGGATATCCCTTTCATTTTTGGATTGGGATGTCTATATAGCATAAAAGATAACATTCTAGGGTTGTTGTGGCTGAGAAATTCATCAGCCCAAAAGAAACTTGTTTGTTTTCAGATATGTGATAGTAGGTGGCACAGTGGATAGAGAGCTGGGTCTTGAATCAGGAAGACATGAGTTCATATCTTGATCCCAGATACTTCCTAGATGTGTGACCATGTACAGGTCACTTATCTTTGATTTAGACCCACCTTTCTCATGTTTCGAGTGTTTCCTTAACTGTAAAATGGGAATGATATTGATACCCACCTTGCATATTCAGTAGAGAGGATCAAATGAGATGATATTTGCTAAACAAAATACATACACACAGCATACTGACTGGAATCTAAAAAAGCACCATGTAGCTTCTTATTCCCTCCTTTACCTGGACTGGTCTTTGGGCATCAGATATACAATATACCACCAAATACTTATTCAAGTCTTTCCTGTTAGGGTCTGTCAGACCTAGATACAGAGCTAGATAGCAATAGAGACCCTAGAGTAAGCGCTACCAAAAAATAACTCATTACAACAAAATTAAGAGCAGGAATAAGACTTTAGTTCAATGTAGTTAGTGACTGAAAGATAAGCACAAAATCCTGTATTATAATAATAACAAGTGAAATTCTCTTGGTCTTTCTTGATATAGGAAGTGTTTGTAGATTGTTGAGACCAGAGTGTTAATTTGATAAGTTTTGATTATTTTCCTTTAATAGAAGGGCATGCCTAAGGAAAACATATATTTAGGAGATAATTCAACCTTTAGTACACTATGTCTCTGTTTTGCCTTAGGATACTTGTGATTGACCCTAACATTTTAACATAGTATAATCTTAAGTAGTATGCAACACTTGACATGTATTCAAGAAACATATAAGTGGCAATCTTTTTCACAAATACTATTGAATATATATTGAATATTAATGAGTATTGGTAGACCTTATTGGGCTTGCTATTGTATTGGTTTGATTTGTTTTTGTTGTACTTGTTTATATGCTCTAGTTGAATATTTCTCCTTTCTTAAGACTGCTTATAAACTATCTCTCTGAGGTAAAGTTTTCTGAAATATAGAACATTTATAATAACCTTTCTGCATTTTATGGCCTTGCTAAGCTTTTAGTTGCTTTCTTTTTGCTGTCTTCTAATTTTGCTCATCTTTCTTCCACTGGTAAAATTTTCTTATGTAATCTCTTAGAAACTAAGGCTAGTTCCCTAATGAAGCACTTACAGTTCCATTGATCAATTTCTCTTCTTTGAATCAAAGATTTGATTCTACCTGTGTATTGTTTTTACATGAAACAATTTTCTTGATGGGAGGTCCTCCATATTTTCTTAGTTTAACTTTTTTTTGTTTTTTAAAAAAAATTCTCTAGACAAGCAACCATCATCCTAAACCATCATTCCTCTTCCCTGTAAATTATTCTCCAGTGACAAATAAATCAGAAAAATACATCATTTCCCTAATATAATCATTAGTCATATCTAATGTTCTTCCTTTGGAACTCCTTATTGTCCAGGGAACTATATGTATGAACTATTATAAATGTTGTTGTTATGTTTCTAAGTTTCCTATTTTTACACTTGTATGGAATTCATGACTAATACAATTAATAATAAGAATATAAAATAGCTCATTCACTCTAATCATTAACCTACTGCTTGAATTTTCTAATATCTTGTAAGCGTGATGAAGGCAAACTAGGACATTTTAATTTAGTTTCTCTTCTAGAACTTAGTACATAGAAGGAGCTAAATTTGTGATAATTGAATTGAAATTTGGCTTTTCCACAGCTACTTCTAAATGTTTTTAGACTTTGGGGAGTATAATGGAACAAGAGAATAAGACTTCTATCTAAAGAACTGGCCTTGGTCCAGAAGGAGGGATTGGTGATTTATGGTGATCAAAAGTAATCCTTCTCCCTTGTTTTTTCACTTTTAGAGTTTTGAATAAATATATGATTGCTTCAAATAATTCATGAATCTATTTACTATTTGGGAGTTGCTTAGTTAAAGAAAAGAAATGAAGCTTTAAAGTAGGGTTATCTGTGAAATTCTAGGCAAAAAATTGTTGTTCATCAAACGACACTTCTAGCCAGTTTCCTGGCCCTGTGCCACAATTAGGACATATTGTCAGTCATATCTTCATTTCCACCAGTAATGTATGCCATGCAACACCAAAGGAGTTGAGGAATTACAACACTTTCTCTCTGACTCTTAGAGAGTTGACAACCTAGTTCTGAATCAAATGCTAATTTCTTTTAAAATTTTTTTATTTATTTAAGGCAACGGGGTTAAGCGACTTGCCCATGGTCACACAGCTAGGCAATTATTAAGTGTCTGAATTGGATTTGAACTCAGGTCCTCCTGACTTCAGGGTTGTTGTTCTATCTACGGCACCACCTAGTTGTCCTCAAATGCTAATTTCTAATTCACACAATCTAATCTCTGTCCTTTGCTACCTGTTAGACCTTATCTCCTGAGACTCCAGCTTTTTATAATTGCATACATTTGCTTGTTTATGAGTACTGAAAACCAAATATCAAGCTTTTATTACTGATGTCTTATCATAGAGCTGTGGGGCAGTCAAAGACTTCTTTCAGGCCATTTTGTCTTTCTATCTTATTTCTCATTGACAAGATACAAGTGGAAGCCTCTAATGGCTAGGATTCTACTTATTCTAGTTGCTGAGAACATTTACCCTCCTTCTCCCTGCTCTCCAGACACTAGAGTTACAAATTAAACTGAAAAAAATATAAATCAGACTCGTAAGATCACAATATTTCAGAATTGCAAATATAGCACCTATTTAGTCCAAACTATACCCAGAAGAGAAGCCCTACTATAAAATACTCAATAAGGTATCAGTCAGTTTCTTAATAAAGGCTTCCAATTAAAGCAGGGCACAGAGAAAATGCTGTAATCTTTTGAGACTTTTCTGTAATGTGGAGGACATTCTTCATTCTATCACCATTTCCTAAGCCACGTTGGACTTTTGGTCAAGCCCTTTGGGTAGGCGAAGGCTTAGTATTAAGTGGAACACAGAACCCACCCATGAGCAATGAGTACTGCCTTAGTCACTGTCTTACCTGGAATGAAAACAATACTCCATATGTGATGTGACCAAAAAAAGAATCCCAAAGAATTACCATCTTCTTATTTTTGGTAGGTATGAATTTTTAACTATCTCATTTTTTGAAACTTATTTCTCTTCTTAATGCATCTATGTCTGCCACATCACACTGTTGAGTAATGTGAAAGTTAAAATCCATAAAAACTTTTTTCCATATACATTACTAGCTATGCCTTCTCTATGCTAGATTTGTGAGGTTGATTTTTTAAAAATTTTTAATTTTCTACAATTTTCCCCCCTTAATCTTGCTCCCCCCCCCCCCCAGAAGACAATCTGTTAGTCTTTATATTGTTTCCATGGTATACATTGATCTAAGTTGAATGTGATGAGAGAGAAATCATATCCTTAAGGAAGAACAATAAAATATTGTGCCTGACTGCTGTAATAATGGAACAAGCAAGTCCATCAAGGTTGGTCATCACCCCCATGTTGCTGCTAGGGTGCACAGTGTTCCTCTGGTTCTGCTCATCTCACTCAGCATCAGTCCATGCAAATCTTTCCAGGCTTCCCTGAAATAGAACAATTGTGTCCCATCACATACATATACCACATTTTGTTAAGCCATTCCCCAATTGAAGGACATTTACTTAATTTCTAATTCTTTGCCACCATGAACAGAACTGCTATGAATATTTTTGTACAAATGATGTTTTTTATACATTATTAAAATATTCTTGTTTAAGAATAGACATAATACCCCATCCCCTCAAAAAATATAGACCTTCATGAGAAATAAAGATAAAAAAAAAATGTGTTTCAGTTCATGTTCTGATACCATCAGCTCTGTCTCAGGTGGATCACATTCTTTATGATAAGTCTATCATAAAAGTTACTTCCATATTTTCCCACCTTTGCTGTTGCTGATTGTAATTCCCTCCATCCATTCATCCCCACTAACATATATTATATTTTTTCTCTCCTTTCACTTTGTCCCTCTTTTAAAATGTGCTATAAGGTGACTGAGTAGCACAGTGGACTGATCACCGGCCCTGGGGCCAAGTGGCCCTGAGCCTACATACCACCCCTGAGATCTAGCAACCACCCACCCCCATGGTCCCGGACAGGCTACCCAATCCCAGCCCCTTGCAAGAAGTAAAAAGGAAAATGTGTTATATCTGACTATTCTCTCCTATGATCTACCCTCTCCTTTATCAACCACATTCCCCCCTTCCCCCTTTCCCCCTTCACTCCTTTTTACTCTAGGTCTATACCCTATTGAGTGTGTATGCTGTTTCCTCTCTGAGACATTTCTGATGAGAATGAAAGTTCCCTCATTCCCCCTTCACCTTTCCCATTCCATATTATTGCAAAATCTCATTGCAAAAAAAAAAATCTTTTATACGAAATATCTTAGCCTGTTCCACCTCCCCTTTCTCTTACTCCCAGTGCATTTCCCTTTTAGCCATTGACTCCAATATATTATATCTTCAAATTCAGATTTCTCCTGTGCTTCATCTATAAAAGCTCCTTCTACCTGTCCTCTTAAATGAGACGTTTCATATGAGTATTATCAGTATCATTTTTCTATGCAGGAATTCAATTTGAGGTTGAATTTTTTTAACCAAAATTTAAGATTTTACATTAATTTTGATTGACTTTCATTTTATTATGAATGAATGAAAAACATTCATAAAAAGAAACTTATTATGTGTTAAACATTATGCTAAAGAGTTGGAACAAACACAAAAGGAAAGTAGTCTTTGTTCTCAAGACATTTACATTTTGAGAGAGACAACAAAATAGAGCTTTTGGGTTGGAAAATCTTAGTCAACATAACAATGGAACAGTCAACTGTCATGACCTTTCCAGAAACAAAGTAGTGATGATTTCATAACAGTTTTCAGAGCAAGAGGCAGAAAAGGGAGGGGGTGAGAAGCACTTATGTTGAAAGGGTGGAAAATATTTGAAATGAAGATGAAGCTGTGAACTCAAGGGAGCACAGAGCCAAATGGCTTAATTTCTCCTGGGCATGGTTTCAGTACTTTTTTGGAGGACAGAGTGGCTACATGTGGCAGTACAGAAAATTATTATTAGATTTAGCCAAGTGCTATAACAAGTCATCCCTCCAGGCTTTGAGTCATTAGCACATCTATGCCACTTTTCAAAAAGGTAAATAACATATATCTCTGAGACAATTAAAATAGTGATATTCCCAAGTTGTTGAATCACTGGCAACTTTTCATTGAACATTCAATCAACAATGCATTATAATCAATTTTTACTTGCCTCCATTTCCCCTCCCTCAGAACAACATGATATACTTTGTCAAATGTTTTCCTAAAATGTTAGCAAAATTTATCTACAACGTTCCTTGATCTATCGGAATAGTAGCTCTCTTAGAAAAGGAAATAAGGCTAGTCAGAAATATTCTATTCTTAATGAAATTCTGATATTGGCTCATTTTTTGTTTTTTGTTTTTTGCAAGACAATGCAAAATCTTGCCCAAGGTCACACAGCTAGGTAGTTATTAAGTGTCTGAGGTGAGGCTGGATTTAATTTCAGGTTCTCCTGACTTCAGGGCCCATGCTCTATCCATTGTGACACCTAACTGTCCCTGACTCATTTTTTATGCTAAATCACTACCTTTTCTAGATGCTCATTAACCTTTTTAAATATTAAAACTATTAAAACCACTTTAAATCTTTTTAAGATTTGAAGACAAGTTCATTGATTAACCACATGCCTTCCATCTCTGGTTACACATGTCTCTAAGGAAGGTAGCAAAGGGTTAGACTAGGCATATTTTCATTTATGCCAATTTAAGGCATTTCCTCCATGAAGGTGCCACCCTTATCTTCAAACTGAAAAGTGGAGAAACTGATGAAAAAAGAGCAACTTTCCCCTCTGACTTCAGGCATTCCATCTCATGCTCTTTGACTCATGAGGGGAGACAAAGAGAAAAATTGATGGGGAGAGTATTCCATCTCTTGCTGTACCATTTACTGTCTAATTTTCAGTCTTTTGAAGGAAGAGAAGTAGTGACAAAGGTCCTCCTATCTCTTGCTGCTTTTGTCTTCAGTCCAATCTCTAACCTCCTTTTTAGGGAAAAGAGTGGGTTTTATTTCTATTCAATGATGGATATTTTTTTTTTTGCAAGGGAGTAGGGTTAAGTGGCTTGCCCAAGGCCACACAGCTAAGTAGTTAATAAGTGTCTGAGGCTGGATTTGAACTCAGGTACTCCTGACTCCAGGGCTGGTGCTTTTATTCATTGCACCACCTAGCCACCCCAATGATGAACATTCTTAAACCAGCCATATACTACATATTCCAGGGATTTTTTTCCCCAAAGAAGCAATTTATTTTTTTGAATGATAATTTGGTTATTTATTTTATATTATTACAATGATCTTGTTGTGAAAGTAAACATAAACCCCTCCCCCCAAAAAAGGATGAGAAACCTCAAGAATAGTGAGAAAGGAAAAAATGTATTTCAGTCTGTGTTCAGATTCCAATGACTCTGTCTCTGGGTTGAATTGCCTTCTTTATCATAAAAGAAGTTGCTTAGATATCTTTTCCCACAATCGCTATTACTAGCTGTATTTCCCTCTATTCTATTCCTCCCCACTCTCATTTATTCTGTTCTCTCTCCTTTCACCCTGTCCTTGCTCAGAAGTGTGTTGTATCTGACCATCCTCTACATTGAACTTTCCTACTCCTCTGCTCTCCCCATCTCCCTTAAACTATCCCTCTCCACTCTTCTCTAAGGTGAGATAGATTTCTATTCCCTATTAAGTGCGCATGTTATTTCCTCTCTGAGCCATTTCTGATGAGAATGAAGGGTCACTCATTCACTCTTGCCTCCCCCTCCCATTCCACTCCATTGCAAAAGCTTTTTCTTAACTCTTTTATGTGAAGTATCTTAGCCCATTTTCTTTCTCCTTTCCCTTCCTCCCAGTACTTTCCTTATCACCCATTATACCATTATATTCAATTCCCTCCTGTGCCTTGTCTACATATACTTCTTCTAACAGCTCTTATAAATGAGAAGATTCATATGAGTCATCAGTATCTTCTTCCCATGCAGGAATACGAACAGTTCAACATCATTAAGTTCCTCTTAGTTAGTCCTTCTCATCCACCCCCTTTATGGTTCACCAGAGTCCTATACTTGAAGATCAAACTTTTGTTCAGCTCTGGTTGTTTCAATAGGAATGTTTGAAAGTCCCCTGTTTCATTGTAAGTCCTTCTTTTCCCCTGAAAGAGGATGTTCAGTTTTGCTGGTTAGTTGATTCTCAGTTATAAACCAGTTGTCTTCCAGAATATCATATTTCAAGTCCTATGAGCCCTTAATGTAGATGCTGCTGGATCCTGTGTAATCCTGACTATGGAGCCATGGTCATTGAATTGTTTGTTTCTGGTGTCTTTTAATATTTTCTCTTTGACTTCGGAGTTCTGAAGTTTAGCTATAATATTCCTGGGAGTTTTCTTTTGAGTTCTCTTTCAGGCAGTGATTGGTGAATTCCCTCAATTTCTATTTTACTCTTTGCTTCTAGGATCTCAGGGCAATTTTGCTGCATTATTTCTTTAAAAATGAAGTCTATGCTCTTTTCCTGGTGGTGACTTTCAGGTAGCCCAGTGATTTTTAAATTATCTCTTCTGGATCTATTTTTGAGGGCAGTTGTTTTTCCAATGAGATATTTCACTTTTTCTTCTAATTTTTCATTCTTTTTGTATTGTTTCTTGATTTCTTGCAAAGTCATCAGTTTATTTCCATTCTGCATTTGAAGAAGTTATTTTCTTCAGAGAGATATTTTATCTCCTTTTCCAGATGTCCAGTTCTGCTTTTTAAGGCATTCTTCTCCTCATTTTTCTTTTGTTTTTTTTCCCCCATTTGCCCTAAACTGGTTTTTAACATGTTTTCTTCAGTATTTTTTTTTGTATTTCTTTCACCAAGCTGCTGACTTGGTTTTCATGATTCATCTGTGTCACTCTCATTTCTCCTCCCAATTTTTCCTCTATCTCCTTAATTGTTTTTAAAAGTCTTCTTTGAGCCCTTCTATTGCCTGAGCCAATTTTCTATTTCTTTTGGAGGCTTTGGATAATGAAGCTTCAACTTTGTCAGCTTCAGAGTGTCTATTTTGATCCTTCATGGGACCAAAGTAACTTTCTATGATCAGATTCTTCTTTTTCTATTGTTTGCTCATTTCTTCAGCCTATGACTATCTCACTTTCAAGGCTTTGGGGTTTTTTGGGGACACCCTAGAGGGGCCTTAATTCCTACAAGGTCTTATGAGAGTGTCTGACTACTCTCTTGCCTGTGCTCTGGTATGTGAATGGTCACAGGCCCTCCCTTCTGTCCTGAAGTTGTGAGAAGGGTTCCTGCTCTGCTTTGGTAGTATGGGAGGCCAAGCTACAACCTGTATCTGAATGTGGGTAACAACAGAGTCCTGCCCCAGGGAGAGCAGGAAATCACTGCAATCTCTTCCAACACCATTACTGTCTGTGGGTTGTGATCTGGATGTGTTGGTGGCTCCATTGATTCCCACTGCAGGTTCTCACTGCAGGACTGCTCTGAAGTTGGCACTCCACTCTGGTGTGGCAGAGTTCTCTCATCACCCCTTCAAGCTGACTCCAGTGATCCCTGGGCCAAGAGGTCTGGAAATTGCCCCCCCCTCTGCCATGGACCCAGGAACCCCATGGACTGTTTCTGGAAGGCTGGAGCTGGTTTGCTTCTGTGGGCTGTGCTACAGTGTGCCTGCAATGCAGCTCTTCCCAACCCATGGTCCCGGTGAAATAGAGCTTTCCTGCTGAACTTCTAAATTGTGTTGGACTGAGAAATTATA
Organism: Macrotis lagotis; assembly: GCF_037893015.1. Classification (NCBI taxonomy): domain Eukaryota; kingdom Metazoa; phylum Chordata; class Mammalia; order Peramelemorphia; family Peramelidae; genus Macrotis; species Macrotis lagotis. The sequence goes on from NC_133666.1 coordinate 210,672,871, forward strand.
CCAGTCAGTCTTTCTGTGAGTTCTGCCCCTCTAATTTTTGGCTAAAGTCATAATTTTACAGCTTTTGGAGGTTTTGGGGGGATGAATTTTCAGAAATTCCTGCCTTCATGCTGCCATCTTGGCTTTGCACCCTATCCTGTGATTATTAATAACTGTACGTTATCATCCTAATCCCATTCTCCTTTCCTCACTACCCAGTTCCTTATTCTCATCTCCATTAACTCTTTTTTTTTAGTTTTTTTTGCAAGGCAAAGGCACCACCTAGTCGCCCTTCCATTAACTCTTTCATGAAGTTCTAACAAAATACCAATCTCTTCTTCCACTTCACCTTCTGGAATGAAATTTTCCTTCAAACTAAATCTTTTTTGTTCACTCTTCTTTCATCTTCTAGATATTATTGTTGCCTTGTTTCCCCAAACTCCCACAGCCTCCCTGGTCATTCTAGAACTGTCTTTACCTTCACACATCCTCTCTGCTTACTGGTTGAGGTAGGAGTGTAGGAATATTTTTTATTCCCTATTGCCACTTTTAAATTCTCTCTCTATCACTCAGTAACTTCTTCTTTGAAGTTCATGATATACATTTCTACTATCTAATCAAAGTTTTGAAATCTTTTGCCTATAGATTTCTAGGTCACTTCTCTTGCTTCCTTAAATCTCACAATCTTTCTCTCCCCCCAGCTCCTGTCCTTTTATCCTTTTATTGTGGATCTTCAACATATTTATGTATATACATATATATATATACATATATATCTATATATACTGACTCTTTTTTAAACATCTTCTGTCACTTCATAATTTATATTTAATCTCCCCCATCAATTGGCTCAAACCCTACTCTCAACGAACATGCCCAAATCTCCCCCTTTCTGAAAAAATCATTGTTTTGTCATCCCTGCTATCATTATATATCTCTTTTTCCCTTGCAACTAAACTTGAAATCTATATCTACATTAAGAGCAACTATTTTCTGTCCTCTTACTCTCTTCTTAGTCCTTTGCAATATTGCTTTTAATCTCATTGTTTTATCAAAACTGGTCTCGCCAAAAAAATAACCCAACAACAAATAACTGCCAAATCCAATGACATTTTATCAATACTCATTCTCATTGATCTCTCTGTACTCTTTGGTACTGCTGACACTGTCGTCCTTGAATGTCTCTTCTTTCTAGATTTTCAAGATACTACTCTATTAATTCTCCTACCCATCTGTCTGCTCCTTTTTCAGTCTTCTTTGGTGAATCATTATTCAGATCATGCCATCTAATAAAAATATTTCAAATAGCCTCTTCTCCCTCTTTGCTCCTTCACTTGGTGATCTGATCAGTTACCAAGAATTTAATTACCATATCTGTGCTGATGACTCTCAAATCTATCCATCTGCCCCAATATCTCTATTGACCCTCAACTTTACATCTCCTATTGTCTTAGATCTCTCTAAGTCTACTTTAAGTACTCTAAGGAGTATATCCAGTAGACATATTAAACTCAGTGAAACCCAAAACAGAGCTAGTTATCTTTCCCCCCAGAGAACTTGTTTTTTCTCAGTTATTTTAGAGGATAATATTGTCTTTAGATTCTCTCTGGTCACCCACCCAGAGTTATCTAATAAATTCAAAGGTAGACTGATAATTGTATTTGATTTTTATAACTTTGAAAAATAGGTGATATAGTAAAAGATAAAAATGTGACCAATAAACCTTCCTGAAACTGAGGATAAGACAACCTAATGGGTATTTAAAAATTGCAGAGAGCTTTTCAGATAAAACCAAAATGTACTTTATATGATTTTTTGGAATGAAATTATTGCCATCATAACAAATTAGCAGAATTATGAATAGCAGAAATATTACAAAGTGAACCAGGTAAGAGAAATAAATAATCTTAGGAATATTATTATGGTCATTTTCATCCCTTTTGAGGTACTTATTTTGTACCCTCTGATATCTTTTAATAGGATAATAGAATGGTTTTGATCTTTGTAATTTCATTATAATAAAATGTAGTCACTATTGAAGACTTGCTCTTCTCTTGGTAGTGGAACAAATACAAGTCATCTAATTTCATTCTCAACACTGGATATTTTTATTTCTCTTCAGAAACTTACTGTAGCCAACAGAGATAAAAATCACTTTTTCCCCTAAAATGTTCAAAAATATATCATTTTTTTCTTGTGTTCTATTTGACTAGTTGATTTCAGTCTCGATTCTAAGCTATTTGTTAAGGTGAGTCAATAAACTTCTTGACATTTTTTTTCATGGTTGACCTAAAAAAAAGTGAAGTTGCCCTATTTCAGTAAAGTGCAAATGTTTTCTTTCTTTGTTCTTCTAAGACTAGTGTTCACTAAATGAATACCTGTTTTATTTTTTTAGCAGAGTATGTGTGATATCAGACAGGAAACTTTATTTGTTGTTCCCCCTGAAAGAACACTAACTTTGGAATCAGAGATCAAATTCAAATCCTCAATCTATAACTTCCTTTGAGTGACTGACCATTTTTATCTTTCTTGGCTTGCTTCCTTATTTATATAGCAACAGGAATTGGAATTGGGAAGGTGGAGTAGAGATGTCCCCAGAAGTTCTAAGAACTTGAACTTCAGGTTTAGATTCACTTCTTGTAACAGTGATTAGGTATTCTAGGGTAGTGATACCCTGTAGTTTGAGATGATGGAGCTATTGTAAACCTGGCTCTAAAGTTACCACCCTATTAGTTCAGGTTTGATGAGGTACTCCCATGTCCTTGAACATCTAATGAAAGGGATTTACTCTACCTTAACACTACCAATAGCTAATTAATATAGAGAAATATTAAATGGTCAGGAAACTCAATTCTTTGGGCACTGGAAAAGATCAAAATGGCAGTGGGGAGTAGTGCTTCATTAGCACTATAATAAAGCATGGAGCGTACAGGGGCAAATGGCACAAAAAGTATAGAGATATATAGTGCAAAGGGTGGGGCATAGAGGTAGCTGATTTGGGAATGGGAATGGGGTGGTAGAGGAGTGCAGCTAGCCAGTAAAGAGAATGACAAGGGGAAAAAAATCACCATGGATTAGAGTTGGGAGTAGTTGAGCAGCATGGATGGTCCCAGATGAAGATGGAGAAATGTCAGGGTGGGGTGAGGACAGGAGTCTGATGTCTCCTTTTTATAGACTATTTGTTGGGGGACAGGCTGATTCTTATCCATGCTACTTTGGGGTTAGTTCATTAACATAACCAAGTTATCTCACAGTATTAAGTTCTACTGGTCTTACTGTGAATATCTGAAACTTATCTGTGATTTATATAACAAAGGACCAAAAGACCCTGACAACAAGGCTTAGACGACTTTCCCTGATTTAGCAGATATTTTCAGGATGTAATTTTTGGTTATTATATAATGCACTTTGAAAATTATTTCTTTGATCTTTAGGATGATCTGTTTATGACTCCTAGGTTCCCCCTTGCAATTTTACTTCTGCTAATGCTATTTTATACTGGTTACTTATAAATTTGTTTACTATATTGACCACGAACACCGGTGGTGTTCATGAGAAGCAGAACAAGATGCAGAAAACAAAGATATGCAATAAGGATAAAATTGCACTTAGTTTATTTCCACGTGGAAATGCATCTGATCAGTTAGTCAACAAGGTATAATGACTTCTGGGGTCTCAGACACCCGACCACACATGCCAGGACCTTTTATTCCACCAGGAAGTTGCATCGGGAGGGACCAATCAAGCTATTGAGAGGGGAAGTTATATAACAAAATCCGTATGGCTACACCAGATAACCACTGGTCCTATCTTGGGCAGCTTGGGTGGTATTAATGGTGTTTTCTTTGAGCAATAGGATATATTGTAGCTTCATGAAAGAGAAAGAATGAATTCTTTACTAACCCTTTTCCTCCATAAACACATAAACAAGACATGAAGAGTAATAAATAAAACTTAAATATTTATTTTAAATATAAAATATAAAAATATTTATTTTAAAGGGATGAGCAGGAAAAACTGACCATCTCTGGCCTCTACTGTATGTGTGGTGCAAATATAAAATATAAAATAGATTTACCACTATATATGCCTATAAGGAGTGATAATATACTAGCATAATTGACTATAAAAACTGTGAAGGATCACACATAAAGATATTGCTATGTGTATGTATATGTATGTGTATATGTGTTTGTTTGTGATGTTTTTGATTTGATTTGACACATACAGACCTGCTAATTCTTCCTCATAAATGATGACTTATCTCCCAACTTTTTGCTTTTATACTAGTTGTCTTCTAAGCTTAGAGATCTCCTTCCATTTCTTTGAGTCTCTGGCTTGTGTGTGTCATATATATGACACACACATATATTATGTGTCAATATATATATATATATATATATATATATATTATATACATATATAACATGCAAAGACAAAAGTGTAACAGTCCCTGTATTTGCATTAGACTGTCTTTGCATTCTCATCATCTAGAGGGTTCTGAAAAAAAGTTTGTTGATTGTTTGATCATTAGTTCAATACAATAGGTAATATTTTCAGTTTTTAGTTAAATGTCTCCTTGCTCACTATTTGACTCTTCTTAGGTCTAGTTTAATTATATTTTATCTACATCTGGTGCTTGTTTTAATTTATTTGGCTAGAGTTTTCTAAAAAATGAGATTGTTGGACTAGAAATAATCTTTAGATGTCACCTCTAGTTAGTATTTCACCCAAAATACACACAAAATATAATTCTTCATTCTTTAGAATCTCCAGAGGAGATTTTTTCAACTTTTTTTAACATATTGGGATAGAAGAATAGAGGGAGATAAGAATGACAGTACCCCCAAATAGTAATTTACTTGCAAATGTTTTCTTCAGTTTCCCTGTCAGTCTAGTTTCGCAATAGCTTCAAACAAAGTGAAAGAATTTGGTAGTTATCTCTTTTAGACTAGTATAGGAAAAAAGTCCAATTACCTGTCTCAGTGAAACCATTTAAAGTATGTATTTCGTACACTTATTAGCCAAGCTGCCAACCTGTATTCCGATAGTAGAATTAAGAATTAATAATTAATTAAGCCTTAACTTTAATCCAATCTCTTCCCCTCTCAAAGTCACAAAGAAATTAAATGATTGGCCAAGGGTCATCTGAAAATTAAATCAGTAAAAGAACCAGGATTTTAAATCTCATGTTATTTTCACTATATTTCAAATAATTTTTGTTTTGTTCCAGATCTGTGACTTTTTGCTTTTGTGAGTTTGTGGTGACCAATGTTTTGTTTTGTTTTGTTGAGCAAACACCTTTCAACAGAGACAACAAAAATATATCATGACTCCTCAGGGTAATTACATCTATACTACACTTATGAGTCTTAAATTTATTCAAGTACTTACAGTAATTACACTGATAACTTTTGTACCCCCAAAGCTCTAAATTAAAATTTATATTATTTATGATGTTATATAATAATCATCATATATATTTTCATTCTATGTACAATTAAGAAAATTAAATAAAAGTCTATAAAATACTTATGAATATTTTATTGGGGCATTCAATATGAATGAAAAGAATCCAACTAATATTCATATGTTTACTATTATCTGCAAGGTATCATTAAATATCTTTATTTTATAAATTTTATTGAATATGTTATATTTTAATGGATACTCAGAAATGTAGACTGAAAAGAGTAAATATACTATTAAATTCTGATCTCTCTACAGAAGAAAGTTTAAATGACTTAATTTTACATTCAAGATCCTTCACCACCTAGATGTAATCTAGCTTTACAGTTTTTAGCTCTGTCTTGTTCGTTCTAAATAAAACAAAAAAAAAATCCTGAAGTCATTATCTTACATGTAGGGATTACTTTCAAATAAAGGTTGACATAGTCTTATTTTAATCTGGTATTTCATATTCAAGGGTAATGCTACTAATCTGTTGCCAATATAAAATGTGTTCCAAATTATTTGTTAAATAATTTTTTTTAGATTTTTGCAAGGTAATGGGGTTAAGTGGCTTACCCAAAGCCACACAGGTAGGTAATTATTAAATGTCTAGGCCAGATTTAAACTCAGGTGCTCCTGACTCCAGGGCCAGTGCTCTATCCACTGTGCCACCTAGCTGCCCTGTTAAATAATTTTTGAGTTTTTTTTAACAATTCTTTATTTTAACCTCTCTTACATTTTCCTCCCTCCCTTCTCTTCTTCTTTGTTCCACAGTCTTTGCTTTTTACAAAGAAAAATTGTCAAGCAAATACAAGAGTCAAGCAAAATCAAAAATTGTATTCACCATCAGATACACACATAGAATACCAGGCAATATACAAAACATCCCACAAGTGATATCCCTTGCCTTTTAGTTGAAAGAATTGAAGTACATCTTATTGTCTTTTCTCTGGGATCAAGATTGTTCATTAAGACTGATCAGGGTTTAGTCTCCCTTTATTATCATTTTCACTTCATTGTTATAGTCATTGGAAATACTCAATTTGCTTAAATCATTGTATCAGTTCATACAATATCATACATTTTCTGAATTCTTCATATTTATTATTGCTCATATTACAATAATATTATAGTACAATAATGTTTATCATATTTCTTTATCTTGATTTTCTCCCATCTGTTTCCCAGTCAATAGCATCAATTTTGTTTGCATTTTATGGTCAACACAAAAAGTGCCTCCATAAATATTTTGTTATATAGGAAAACTTTTTTAAAAAAAAATTTGAAATCTAAGGTGTATATGCCCAGTAGTGGGACCTTTAGGTACAAAAATATATGAAGATTTTTGTGACTTTTCTCGATGTGAAGTTGCCCTAGAAGACTTGGGGCAATTCACAGCTGTACTAAAAGGATGCTGTTACATATAATTTTTCTTTCCCATCTAACACTATTTCTGTCATTCATCATGAGGAACAATTTAATAAAGATGAGGCAAAAGATAAGAGTTACTTTTATATTAGCTTCTCTTGTTTTAGTGATCTGGAGCACTTTTTCATACAGTTATTTATAGTTGTAGTTTTTTGATAGTTATTTAAATCCTTTGACCAACAATTTATTCTTATATTCTTATATATTTATATATAATATATAATTTATATATATTCTTATATATTTATGTTCTTTTTATGTCTTTCATTTCAGACTTTTATCGGTGATATTTGATGCAAAGACCTTTCCTTCACTCAACAGTTTCTCTTATTCTAGCTTCATTGATTTATTCATGCAAAATCTTTCAAATTTTATGAAATTGAAATTATCTATTTATTTCATCATCTCTATCCTTCATTTAACAGTTCTCTTGCAGTTCTAATTGTGTCTACTTTGTGAGATACTGTTCCAACAATGGACTATATATCTATTTGACACTTAGCGTGATATAATATTGTAGAAAGTGAAATTACTTTCCAGTTTTCCCAGTAATTTGCAATGAATAGGAAATTCTTCCACAAGTAGTTTGTATTTGGGGGTTTATCAAACATTTGGTGACTGTGCTGGATTGCTTTAGACCCTCACTATTTTTTTAACCAGTAAAAAATAGTTTTGATGTTTATTGTCTTATGATATAGTTTGAGATCTTGAAATCCTATTCCCTTTCATTTCTACCTTTTCCCCTGCTATTTCCCCAAGAGATTCTAGGACTTATGTTCCTCTAAATGAATTTTGTTATTTTTTCCCTCTAATTCTATTAAGCAAACCCACGGTAGTTTGACTTGTATTATACTATGGTACTTTCAGAAACATGAAATATATACAGTGATTTCTGGGTTTTCAAGGTTCATTATCAGTTATATTTGTCCCTGACAACCCTATACTCAAGATCTCAATGACAGTCCAGGGATAAGAAAATGATGAATAAGTATGAGAGAAATTAAAAAGAAGGTTCACTATTGTCCCCTTCTGGAATATTCCCCATCCTCCAATACTGATTCATTATGGAAACTGATGTATCTGTGAGGTAATGGTTAGACCTATTCTCTTACAGAAAGACACCAAACCTGACTGTTTCGTGTACATCTACTAATCTAGAATAATATCTGGGAAAAAGCACAATTCTGCTATTTTAGAAAAGGAACTGGGGAAATTCCTGGGAAAGTTGGCTAATTGATAGGTTCTGTTCAAATCCAAGTTCCACAAAGATGACATTAAAGAAAAAGAAAGCATTGGCAAATGAACCAGGGGCTAGGCAACCCCAGGAATATAAACTTAACCAAAGAAACAAAAAATCAAAAATCAAAATACAAACAAATAAGTCATAACAAAGGACTACTTTATGAGGTCTAAAAGTAAGACAGAATTAAGGAAGCACCAGTCTTGACCTCAGTATATTCATCCAAAAATATCAAAAGCAGCAGGGTACAGAGAACAGGACATTTCCCTCAGGCTCCACATCTAGGCCTCCTCCATCTTCAGTGTCTCTAAAACAAATAAGACTACATCAGGGGACAAGGTCCAACCTCACTCAGGATCCCCAGTCTGGAATTGTGAAGGTAGAAACTAGACCAGTAGAGTTTTATAATTTAGGTCTTTGGGCCTGGGTAACCTATACTATTCTGAATATGGAATGGTATGGAAAGAACCAGTATAGAGGTGGTTGGTGGCACAATGGAGAGAGAGCAGGGCATAGAGTCAGGAAGATCTGAGTTGTCAAAGTGAGTTTCCTAAAGTGCAAGTCTGACTATGTTATCACTATATTTAATAAATTTCAATGTTTCACTGTCACCTTCAAGATCAAATATAAAATCCTCTGATTATCCTTCATAATCAAGCATCACTTACATCTGTCTTTCTAGACTTTTTTTACATACCCTCCATGTATTATTCTTCAGTCCAAAGATACTGGCCTCCTTGTTGTTCCCTGAACAACCATCTCTTGCATCTGGGCATTTTCTCTGTTATCTTCTATGTCTAGAATACTATCTCGCCTCATCTCTTACCTCTTGCTTTCGCTGGCTTCCTTCAAAAGCCTTTGTATCCTTAGTGCTCAGCACAGTGACAGGTATTAAAGTTCTTAATAAATATTTACAAACTGGCTTCATACTTGAAGCCTTACTAAATTGCTAGGACTATGCTATAAAGGATCACTTTCACAATCTAACAACATACCAAAAGAAATCTTTTTCTTTAAAAAAAGAAATTTATTTATTTATTTATTTTCAGCCATTTGTACATGCAAGTTACAAAATTTCCTTCCAGCCTCCCTTCCATCCCCCTCCCCTCAGCAGGGAATATATCAGGTTAGCATTTTACATACATATTTTGTTAAACATATTTACAAATTAGTCATTTTTGGCATAAATAATTAGGATTAAGGGAAAGAGATACATAAGAGATAATTTTTATAAAGTGTTAATCAGATTCAGAAGGGTTGTTTTTTTCTGTGTGTTTTGTTTTGTTTTGTTTTTCTTCCTCTGGTTGGGGATAATATAGATCATAACCAGTCAAATACAGTTGTTCTAACTCTCTGGACTGTTGAGAGGAGCTGCTTCCATCAAAGTTGTTCATCTCACAATGTTGTTGATGATGTGTACATTGTTCTTTTGGCTCTACTCCTTTTGCTCAGCCTCAGACCCTATAAGTCATTCCATGCTTCTCTAGAGTCCAACCATTTATGGTTTCTTATAGAATAATAATATTCCATAGTATTCGTGTACCATAACTTGTTTAACCATTCCCCAATTGATGGGAATTTCCTTTGATTTCCAATTCTTTGACACTACAAAAAGAGTTACTATGAATATTTTGGAACATGAAGGACTTTTCCTATTTTTAAAAAAATTCTTCTGGATTTAGTCATAGAATTGGAATTGCTGGGTCAAAAGTTTTATTTTTCTTTGGGCATAGTTCCATATTGCTCTCTAGAATGGTTAGATCTGTTCACAACTCCACCAGCAATGCATCAATATCCCAGTCCTCCCACAACGTCTCTAACATTGATTATCTTCCCTTTTTCTCATTTGGGCTAATTTAATAGGTGTGAGATGACACCTCATTGTTATTAATTTGCATTTTTCTAATCAATAGTAATTTGGAGCATTTTTTAATATGATTATATATAGCTTTAATTTCTTCATTTGAAAACTGTCTGTTCATATCCTTTGACCATTTACCAATTGGGGAATGACTTGTGATCTTATAAATTTGATGCAATTTTCTATATATTTTAGAAATGAAACCTTTATCAGAACTCCTGATTGTGAAGAAATCTTTAGTGGAGACCTTTTGTTCTTCATGATAATGTAATGAAAAACTCTGAGAAACCTGTTTCTGGGAGAATGTGATGATATGTAAGGAAAATACCTTAGAGAGACAGATTATGGAGCTTGTCTAATCATGTGTTAAAGAGAAACCTCATTGATTTAGTACAAATGCATTCAAAATGGTGCATCATTTTTAATTATTTTCTCTCTTTATCTTTTGAACGTTATTTTATTTTATATTTTTATTTATTTTATTTTTTAATTACATGTGAAGATAGTTTTCAATATTCATTTTTATAAGCTTTTGAGCCCCACATTTTTCTACTTCCCTTCCTTTCCTCCTCTCTCATGTCAGAAAGTAATCTGATATAGGTTATTCATGGATAATTATGTTAAACAATTTCCATAGAAGTCATATTGTGAAACAAGAATCATAACTAAAGGAGGAAAAAAACCATGAAAGTTAAAAAATAAATTAAATTTTAAAAAATTAAAATATTATACTTTGCAGTTAGATTCTAACTTTTTTTCCCTCTGGATGTGGATGACATATTCAATTACAAGTCTTTTAGAACTGTCTTTGGTTATTGAACTGCTGGGAGGAGCTTGATTATCACAGTTGATAATCACATGATTTTGCTATTAATATGTTCAGTGTTCCCGTGGTTCTGCTCCCTTTACTCAGCATCAGTTCATGCAAGTCTTTTTAGGACTTTTCTGAATCTTCTCATAATTTCTTGCAGAACCATAGTATTTCATCATATTCATAATACATAATTTATTCAGCTATTCTGCAATGATGGGCAGCCCTTCAATTTCTAATTCTTTGCCACTACAAAAAAGAACTGCTGTAAATATCTATGTACATGTAGATACTTTCTCTTTTTTATGATCACTATGGGATACAGACCTTGTAATGGTATTGATGGATCAAAGAGTAGGCACAGTTTTATTGTCCTTTGAGCAAAGTTGCAAATTGTTCTCTACAGTGGTTAAATCACTTCACAGCTCCACCAATAATTCATTAATATCCTGTTTACAGTCTCTTTTGCCTCAGTTCTCTTGGAGGAATGCAGCAACCAAAAATAGTGTAAAGCCCATGAAATTCTGAATTTTACTTCAGGATGTGGACTTGGGACAAATACTATTTAGGAACTGCCAAATTATATATCTAATTTCCACCTAAGAAATTGAAGTAGGTTAGGGGAAATTATGCTTCTGGGGCATTGGTAAATATATACATTTGTTTTTGCTAAATCTTTGAAATAAATATTCCATTTGCAAGATAGCCAATGTTTTAAACAGAACTGGGTTGTCAGTCACCGACTTCCCCCAAAATGGGGGCAGATAGAGCCAGGAGGGACTTAAGTCTACGGTAATGCAGAAAAATTCACTTACCCAAGCCTTTGAGGATTTCTATAACCCTGAGGGGTTAATATAGTCTTCTTGGCTTTGAGAGAGTGAACCAGAAAGTACATGCTGTAGGTTAAAAAATAGTGAGATGTACTTTAAAATAGCTGCAGAATATTTTGCTCTGCTGATATTTTACTCATGCTGACTATAGATAATGATTTTACAGAGAATTCATACCACCAGAATAATAGAGACATATAATAAAAGGTGTCCTAAAATCAGAATATCCTGTCTCTGTTAACTGGATATTCGTTCAAAGGTGGCATGCTAAAATAAATATTAGAAGCCTATTTGAAAGATTAAATTTATATACAATTCTCATCAAAATATGAAAAGACTGAAAGAGAAGTTCTTTCAAACACAAAATAATACTTGTAAGCATAGGGGAAATAATGATATATAATGGAATCAAAATTGGTAGTAGTGTGTGTTTGGATTTATGAAAGTCAGAATGTACTGTGCTCCCCTCAAGAATTCTGAGTACTGGGGACCACTCTTTTGACTGAAAACATTGATAAACATGTACCCAGGAAATGAAGGCCTAAATCATATTTTTTGATTAAATATGACAGTGGAAGAAAGCAAAACAAATAGCTTCATGACAAGCTATTTGATAGCATGATGATGTATTGGGTCTTGAACCATAAAAGTAACAAGGGTGAAAGAGGGAAATTTTAAAGGGCCCATATTTCTCTGAAGCTGGCAGTTATCTCCATCCTGCTGCAATCTAAATTATAGGTAAACTGATGGACTACCTAAGTAACAGTATTACTCTAATAAATATCTGATCAAGAAAATTTCCTCTCTGCTGTAAGGAACAAAGTTGAGAAAAGGAACAACAAACAAAGCAAATCAGAAACAGGAACAGAAAAATAACAAAATAGTTTAGGTATTTAAGTAAGGACATATATAGCTGTATGCCTGTGAAGGTTATTTGTATGTCAGGGAAGTTCAACTGCTAGACTGTAACTAGAGGTGGAAAGGGGTTCTAATTTCTTTTCAAGTCTGCATCCTTGGAATGTTGACAAGTTCACATGCCCCTTTCCCCTTCCCACAAGGCATAAACTTCTATCTCAGAGGAATCCATGGCTTCATTTCTGCAAAGGGATTTCTCAACCATTCAGAAAAGAATGATGAAGTAGAGTCACATGAGAGTTTGACTTGAGTTTTTCTTTATTTTTGAGCAAAAAAGGAGTTAAAAAAAGAAATTATTTTGCTTATTCAGTGACGTATCAACAAAATACCAAAAGGATAATTTATAGAGATAAGAAAAAATTCATTAGAAGCAAAAGCACAAGAATATCAAAGAAAATAAAGGGGGAGAAAAGGAAAGAAGGAATGTGGCTTAGTAATCATAAAACTATTTGCTACTGGTTAAAACAAAAATATTGATTAATAGATAGGTAAGATATCAAAAAGTCTCAGAAATAAATAAATATAGTAGCATAGCACTTAATAAACCTGAAGACTTCTTTGTAAAGACAAAACTGCTAAGAAAACTGAATAGAAGTGTGACAATAATTTGATTTAGACTAAAATTTCATGTCATATTTAACAACAAGCTCCAAATGGACATACAGGACATAGATATAAAAGGTTTCATAATTAAAACACAAGACAGACAAATGTTTTACTAAAGAAGAAATAAAGAATACTACAGGAGAAAAAATGGACAATGTATCAGAGGACTATAGATTTACAGATAACTTTATTTCACTCGAAAACTATCTCATTTGATTATCAATTGGAGAATGACTTGAAGTCTTATAAATTTGACTCAATTGTCAGCAACACTTACCATAAAAATATTTTCTCAGTTTTTCTGCTTTCTTCTCTTCACTGCATTGATTTTGTTTGTACAAAACCTTTTTAATTGAATGTAATCTGGTTGTTATACTTTTTGGTGCATGTATGTTTCATATTGCTATTGATTCATTATCTATGGTTTCTTTTAGCAAAGGTACTTTCCCTCCTTGTCCCTTTTAATTAGATACTATTTCTGCTTTTGCTTTGTCTAAAATCATGATTGCTATGCCTGTGATTTTTTTCTTTAGAGTTAGTTCTTCTTTGTGAAACTCCTCAACTCCCAGAGCATTTATTGCCATCAGCCACAAATGCTTCATGAATGCTGACTCTCATCTTAATGGGAATTCATATTTTTTTTTTGAAGTTCCTAATGTCATTACCTCATCAACATAGAGGAGAGGGGCAGGATAGAAACTCATATATGCCACTCCTACCCCAAAGACAGTTCCCTTTCAGGAACTTTTCAATATGCATTTGTCCAACTATTTTGTTTTTGGATTCTGTGAATTCCTGATCTGGCTTGGCTTGTTTTTTAATTCACAACCAATAAGGCATAGTTCAATAACTTCAACCAATGAAAAGCTATTTCTATAATGACCTTTATTAGATTTCCTGGAATGTCCCAATTCTTTTTGTGCTTTTAAAGTGACTTAGATTTATATGCAACTAGTTTGTATCTTTGATTGATTGAGTTGTCTGGACTTTCTTTGATTACATTAATCAAGCTGGGAGCAGAAGACTCCATTCTCACCTATCAAGAAGTAAATCTATCTATGATACAAATTCTAAAATATCACTAATAGGTGGAATGCACATTAAAACTATTATTAGTTTCTCTCTCATATACATGAGTTTGTTTAGGATGGAAAAAGTGGAAATGACAATTGTTGGAGGGGTTGAGGGGAAACAAGTCATTTTGGAAAGGAATTTAGAATTTTAGTCTCAAAAGTCACTAAACTGTACCATCCTCCTGTCCAGTGATATCACTATAAAGAATATACCTGAAAACAATAAAAGAGATCTAAAAGGACCCAGTTTACACATATATGTACACATATACACATACATATATTTATATGTTACATATGTGTATATGAGTTTATATGTTTTATTTATTTTTATGTATTTATATTTTATTCATGTATAATTTCTATTTATTCATTTATATATATTTATATTTATAATCTTATTTATGTTTATATATTTTTATTTTATTTATAAATATTTATACACAAAATAATATATACAATATACATAATATATGATAATTGTATATAATATATAATATAAATCATATAAATGTATTATATATATATAAAACAACACATGACAGTTTGCTTTTGGAAAGAACTTATAAGACAATACTAATCATTTGGGAGTTTGGATTATTAACATGGAATATGGATTGACATCAACAATTCTATGTAGATAGAAAATTAAGTAATACACAGTAATTAATAATGAATTGTGGAAATCTCAGAAGATTTTAATGAACAAAATGAGTAAAATCATCCAGGTCAAGAAAAAAATTTATATAACAATTACTGCATAGCAAAGAACTTAGAAAGATTTAAGAATTCTCCAGAGCTCCAAAAGAACAATGAAAAAGAATTCTTCCTGTCTTCTGACAAAGAGATGATGGACTAGTGGTATTCAATACTGCATAATTTCAGATGTAACTGGTATGTGTATATTTTATCCTTGACTATGCTTATTGTTAAAAGAGAGGGCTTTTTTGAGGGGCAGCATGTTGAATCAATAGGCATGCCCGTGATAGTGATTTCTAAAAAAAAGCATGAATTAAAAAATTAAAAAAATTAGAAGACAAAAGAAGGACGTACAGAGGGAGATACAAGCAAGCATGTCAGCTTTTAAACTACTTTGCTGAACTTATATTTATTTAGAAAAACCATGTACATAATAGGGTCATAAATATTCTTCATTTTTTTGTATGTAAAAGTGATCGTGCTTGTTAATGTAAGTCAAGCTTAATGTAACAACAAAAATAATAGAATTAGAAGTCTAGAAATCATTCCCTTAAGCAACATTATCTTTAATATATTCTATTTCTTGGCATTGGTACCCTTTCCATTAATCACTTGTAATGCCAATGGTAAGGTTTTTATTTGTAGGGGCAAAATATTCATTTTGTTTCCATAAAAATAGGAGATATGGCTTTAAACTCAAGAACGATTTTCAGCTGCTAAGCTGATAAATGAAATGAGGAGATATGGGCCATATGGATAGGAATTAATTGTTTTTTCCTTTTAAGACGTTTTCTGTGTTTATGTCACCCTTGATAGATTGGTTATTTTATTGCTCATTTATATCACACCTTGATTTATATTATGTATATATAATGCATATATTATATATCATTTGTTTATATCTTCCCTGGAGAAAGAAAAAGTCATTCATTGTTTTGTATATATTTGACAATTCACTGATTATTTCATTATAGTGATATTAATAGTTATTTAAATATGATTTTTAAAACAGAAATTTTATTCATTAAGCTCATATAATTTGCATAGAAACATGAATGAAATGTAGGTTTATACAAAAACAATCATTCACCTGTTCAAGATATTAATAATATAATAATATATTAATAAATGCAATAGTGTTCACCACTTTAAATATGAAATTAATCTCAGAGAATCCTTAAGATTTAACTATTTTTTTCACTCTACTTTTGACTGCTTGCATAGGGATAGGACATTATAGAACCACAAAACCAAAACTAAGTTAATATTGGTAGAGTGTTCATATAGATTTTTTAAGGTTTTTTTTTCCTTGCAAGGAAAATGGGGTTAAGTGGCTTGCCCAAGGCCACACAGCTAGGTAATTATTAAGTGTCTGAGACCAGATTTGAACCCAGGTACTCCTGATTCTAGGGCCAGTACTTTATCCACTAGGCCACCTAGCCTCCCCATTCATATAGATTTCTTAATGAATCCTAAAATTTAAAATCTAAAAGAATTTGTTTTTGTCAAATTGTTTTTATTTGTATTTGTATGTTTGTTACCTCATTTGGAGTTTTCTTGTCAAAGAAACCGTAAGAGTTTGCTTTTTCCTTCTTCAGTTCATTTTATAGATGGTGGAACTGAGGCAAACAGGTTTAAGTTACACAGCTAGTTAGTATCAGTGGTGGGATTTGAAAGAAAACTAAGATTTCTGGACTCCAGGTTCTATGCTCTATCCACTGTGTTATTTAGCTGCATCCAGAAAAGTATCATCTTTTAATGCATAATATATGATTCTCTCTTTCTTTTTTTTGTTTTTATATTAACCGGGTTTATTAATACACATTTTTCTTTATAGAATCACAAAGTGAAAGAATTTCAGAGTTGGAAGAGACCTCAAATAATGATCTAATCCAACCCATAGTTAAAAAAAATAATTCTCTAACATTTTAAATTAATCATTTAACTTTCATTTCTGTCCTTCAGACAGTTTTTTAAAAAACAAGTTGGTTAAGTTTCTTCTATATCCATAATGATCATTCAAAAACCATTTTTTCCTTATCAGAAATATTTCTTTTTTTGTGTTTTCACAATTTCATTCTTGGGGTTTTTTAGACTGACTTGCCCTATAGAATATTGACACTTGGGATCTTCCCTATTCATTTTTCAATCTTTAGTATATCCTTTACCTAAATCTGAGGAGCATGTGAATCCTATATTGTTTTCCTTTATTACAAACTTTGAGAAAATATTTAACCCAAGTTTACCATCATTTCCACTATAGCAACTAGTTCCTCTCACTCTTTTGGCAAATTCAATAGTTCTTACTTTCTGAATGATGCCATTATTAACTGCTCTGCTTTTGGCAAAGAGAGAACTTTGAGGAGATAACTGGATAATTTAAGTCCCTGATCATTGCTCATGCTTCTGGGTCAGACTTGTGATTAATTTCCAAAAAAAATCATCCTATCTCTTTGTTTTTTTTTTGTCTCTCTGTTCTTACTGAACATTGACAAAATTGGTTCGATTAAAGCCTTCATTTTTCTTCATCTAAATGCTTTTCAATATGCTTACTTTTCTGGTTTTTAGAGGTCTCCCCCCCCCCCGCCCGCCGCCTTTCTTCACATGAGTATAAAATATTATCCCATGTGCATCTTACTTAGTGGCTAGAGGTTGCCTTTGTCCTTTGTATCTGTATCTGGAAAATCCTGAGTTCTAGTCTTACCTCTGAAACATATTAGTTGTATGACCTTGAGCAAGCCAGTGAGTTCCCTATATGAATGAAGTCATAGGACCAGGCCATTACCTTTATGCCCATCCAGAATACATATTACATTCATGAGTCTTAAGTGCTACCTGTGAGGTCACTTTTGCCTCTTTAAAATACACCTTTCTTTTGGGGGCAGCTAGGTGGCGCAGAGGATAGAGCACTGGCCCTGGAGTCAGGAGTACCTGAGTTCAAATCTGACCTCAGACACTTAATACTTACCTTGCTGTGTGGCCTTGGGCAAGTCACTTAACCCCATTTACCCTGCAAAAACCTAAAAAAAATAAAGTATACATTTTTGTTCACCTTGCTTTCTATACATTGTACATCTAAGTACTGACTTTTGTGGCCATTGGTTTTATTAAAAGTTTTTTTCTGGGAATTTTTCCCTAGGAGTTTCTAGATCCCCCAATTGCTATTCATCTTCTGACATGATAATTATTTTTTATGGCATCTAGTTTGATGGAACTAAAACTGGCATTCCCCCCCCCACCATTTAAAAGTCTAATTGATTAGCTTTGCCATATACTGAGTATGTTCATTCTTTTTATAATTTATTATTGTTGATTAGGTCTTATATATATATTTATGTCACATTATTTTACAAGTTTATTGTTCAATTTCTTCCTCACTTCACTTTACTTTTAGTTTGGTTCAAATTCCTTTCTGCTGACTCTTTAAATCATGTTCAAATTTATTACTCTTTGTTCATGATATGGACTGAATTCTCTTTTTGACTGTGGAACTTTGATTCATTTTTCCTTTACAACATAATACTTAATCATATTATTTCTGACTTTTTATTTAACAAATTCTGGTTATTTTTCCTTCTGTCTTTCTGGGCCTTGTGTTGGGTTATCTGCTTGAATGAATGAATGAAAATGCTTTTATCTATCCCTTACTTGGTGGCAAGTAACAAGCTAAGCAACCACCGGAGATGTAAATTCAGAACAAGGTAAGTTTGTTTTCTCAAGTATATATTTGATTACTTCTTCTCAGAGGAGGAGGCAGAAAGTCAGGGAAAGGTTGAATCTGTATAGTTGCAAAGGAGATGGGAAGTAGATGACTGAATGGAATGTCTATCAAGCCTGGTGATGGCCACACACACACACACACACACACACACACACACACACACACACACCCCAAAGAGAGGGGAGGGCATACAAACAGAGAGAGACAGAGAGCCAGAGAGAGAGAGAGCCAGAGAGAGCCAGAGAGCCAGAGATAGAGATAAAGAGAGAACCATGTAAACTTGCACACATTGTATTATCTATGGATGGTCATCTAGTGGTTTCATGTAGAAGATGAAATGTCCAGATGTCCAGGAATGCTTATGGATTAGGCTTTTAATCAGATTATTCTTTTGGTCTTTCAACTTTCCCCCAATATTTCCTATTGTTTACTTCTTATTTTCTTTCTCACTCTCTGTTTCCTCTCCTTTTTGTCCCAGAGAGGGGTCACTCCTTGGAAAGCACCAGGGTTCCAGTGGCATCTGGTGAGATCCAAATTCTAGGGAATGCACTAACAGCAGAGCAGTATGGTCCTATGAATGCAAACTGATATTGTCCTAGTCGTAAAGCTATTGCTAATTGTATCATACTGACAGGGAGCTCATAATTCAAAAAATAAAAGGTTTGATAGGAAAGACCATACTGATGATAAGCCCAAGTTTGGATATACCTGATTATCTAATTCTGATTAGTGCTTGCCTGGCATTTATGTTGTACTGTGGTGTCTTGCTGATATGAGTGAATTTGAAATCATTTGGGGCCAAGAGACTCACACGATAGTCCTGTTTCCCAAAAATCACGCTCCATTATGGAATAATTCTGGTAAGGCAAGTGAGAAGGATGCCTCTCACAGTATACCCTTCACTATTGTGAACATAATTGTGCATCTCACACCAGCAGTCATTTGGTTGGTTGGTGTGGAACTCTTTGATACTGAAGGATTAGTAGTGGTTTTCAGTGATGTATAGATCCCCCCAATTCTGGGCATATTTAACCTCTCATTTGGAGCCTATCCCTAAATAAACTCCAGGGAACCAAAAGAGAAGATGAGTTCCATATGAATTTCCTAGTCCTTTTCTTCTGTATAAAGAAAGCTTTCTAAGCATCTCTATCTAGTTCCCTACTATTTCCTATATTGTCTATCTTCAGCCCTACTTTTTTTTCAGCTATCATCTCTTTTCTTTATTTAAGTTGGTTAAATTAGTGTCTAATACTTCTTATGGAGTAAAAGTCCATTTTGAATCACAGCCTAGGGAACTCCACTGGTAAATACTGAAGGATGGACCTATATGATTCCTTATACTGACAATAGTACCTATATATCATGGGTAGCAGGGTGGGGATACTGAGTAAGGCTTCTAAATAATTTAAAATTTTCAATGTAACTTCATTTTTTTTACTTGGAGATATGTTTCTTTTTATCTTTCACATTTGTTTATAGTTGGTTTATAAATGCCACATAATTTATCTTTTTCTGAGTTTTTAATTTTTGGGGGGGAGGGAGGGTAGGAAACATTTGAGAAAAACTGTTGAAGACTCTACAGTCCTCTCAGGTCCCAAGTTTCACAACTTGGTTCTTACTATCCTTGCCTCCTCTCTATCTTTTATCATCCGCCTCCCCATGTTGAAGATGTTGTCAAGGCTTGTTGATTTACCTTTGCCCCTTCTCTACTATGATAATTCCAACTCCCTGGTATAAACCCTCATTTTTAAAATTTCAATCAATTTATTAAAAGAGATGATTCATCAGGCATCTTTAATGGTGACTTCAACTTCTATGCTTGGTTCAATGCTGATAAAAGTGATCTGTTTAATAATTTCAGAAGGACTGTGAAAATCAAGAAGGCATTTGTGGATTCTCATTTGGATCCAATCCCAAGTCTTTGCAAGTTCTTTTCTATGGTTCCTCTAGTTAGCTCAGCACACATTTTCTTGAGTGACTTGCCATTGCTGGTGAGGATGATTCAGATCTGATTAAGGGCCATTTTGGGCTCCACCAGTGACTTGCTGGTATCTTAGAATACCATTGTAGTGGGGAGGCTTCCTGACAACTTATTCCTTGTTTTGAGTGATTAGCGTTGAGTAAGGAAGAGGAGAGGTGGGGAGTGCTGCCTGCATGGGACTGCAGTGATGGTATCTTCATTAGATAATCTCATCTTTTTACACCTGTAATAACCTGTTATTGGTCTGACTGTCACAAGTCAATTTCCACTGCAGTGCATTCTCCATTCAGACACCAAAGCAATTTTCATAAAGTACAGATTTGACCATTCCATTGCTATACTTAAAAAAAAACTCCAGTGACTCCCTTTTTCCTTTAGGATAAAACAAAACAAAACACCCTGTGTTTAATCAAAGTCCTTCTTAATCCTATCCTTCCACTCCAACACTTCTCCAGTTTTCTACCTTACTACCCCTTCTATATATTCTGTGATTCAGTGACACTGTTTTTTTTCAGTTCCTCAAATAAGACATATCATCTCTTGGTTCAAGACATTTCATTTGACTGTTCCTCATTGCTTAAATGTTCATCCTCCTCATTTCTCTGGCTTATGGTTTCCTTCAAGTCCCAGCTAAAATCCTGCCTTGAATAGGAAATATTTCCCAATCTCTTTTAATGCTAGTGTCTTCCCTGTTGAGTCTTTCTGGACTCCCTCAATCTTTCCCCAGGTGAGCATTGAAGGGGTGGGATACAAGAGAGACAAGGAAGACAAGTTTCTCTCTATATACCAGGGTCTCCAAGGTCTCTGTTTATTCACCAGAATACAAATGCTTAAATATCATTCCCAGACTCTAATCCAATCCCACTCCTCTGGCACTTAGTAAAACAAGGTTCTGATGCTCAAAGGCACCAGGTGATAATTTACAGTGCTCTCACACATAACAGTCCCTAACACTTCCCTAAGTTAATTATTTCCCTTTTTCCTTGTATATAGCTGGTTTGCACGTTATTTGTCCTAATGAATTGTGAGCTCCTTCAGGATCAGGTCTGTCTTGTTTTTTTGTGACCCTAATGCTTATTTCAGTGCCTGCCATATAATATTCACTTAATAAATGCTTATTTAAGATGATGATGATGATATTTGTCCTTCATTCTTGAAGAAGACCATGACATCGGGGAAGGGATGCCATGACAATCACATAAATTGTGAGGGGGACCTGTGCTTGGTCACCAGACTCATTTTTTCCTCCAGAGCCATTTGAGTCCAGTGGTCAGATGTGAATCAGACTGCCTAGAGATGGCCTTGGATGTGAGACCGTCAGAGTTTAGTGACTTTCCCAAGGTGACAGAGCAAGTAAGTGTCAAGTGTCTGAAACTGTGTTTGCCTGACTCCAAGGCCAGTGTTCTATCCACTGCACTACCTAGCTTATTTATAAATTTATTGACAGATTGACATCCTTCCCAATCTTTGTTACATATACTACTTCCCTGGCCAGCAACATTTCATTTACATATTTTAAGCTAAAATGATGAAATGCAAATCTCATTCTCAGATACCATGTTTTTCATCATCTGTTCATTTCCAAATATACTTTCTATTTCTTCATCTCTTGTTTTTGATGGGCAGCAATCATGGAAATGCCATCTGTGCCCCTATTGTCCTTAGTTTCTTGCCG
Organism: Macrotis lagotis; assembly: GCF_037893015.1. NCBI lineage: Eukaryota > Metazoa > Chordata > Mammalia > Peramelemorphia > Peramelidae > Macrotis > Macrotis lagotis. Next base: position 210,695,141 of record NC_133666.1, read on the forward strand.
AAGCCTTCATAATCTTTGGCTGTGTTTTCTAGATTCCTTATGGTATTATTTGTGCCTAGGTAAATCAGTAAAAAAAAGCATAGCATTCATACACTGAAATAAATGTTGATATGGGTTCTTCCATGTATGTTGGGAACATATCCCAGGAAGACAGCAGATCTCTTTATCATGGTTATCAAATAGTAGTTAAAAAATTATTGTCAAATAGCTGTGTCAGTACCCCTAAAAAGCAAGTCACCAATCACTATTGCTCTTCTCTTATTAGATGATCTTTCACCTGAGAACATCTGTGAATCTACTTAATCATTAGCTGGAGGATAAGCAACTTCTTCATTCTTAGAACATAGAGCCTTTTACTCTTTAGCAAGAAACTATTTTCCCCAGGGCTCCTTCTTCCCTTTCTATCTCCAACTTCCAGTCATAAGATTCCTTTTCTTCTTTATTCTGTTAAAATTCATTTTCTTTTTAAGGAAAATTTCATTTCCAATAAGTTATGGGGTTGAGAAGTATTTTTTGAACTCCCAAAACTTTTTTTAAGAATATGACCAATCTGCATATATATATATCTATATATATATACATATATATATATATATATTTGAATATAGTTAGCAGACACAAGGTAGTTAATTGTGCAGTACCTACAGTATTAGGCCTGAAATCAGGAAGACCTGAATTAAAATCCAATCTCAGCTAGTCACTAGAAAGTCAATGAACCTCTACTTTGCTTTCCACAACCATAAAATGGGTAAATAATAACTGCTACATTGCAGGGGGTTTTGTGAGAAACAGAGGAGATAATTTTTATTTAAAAATGCTTAATGCATTGTTACATGGTAGATGATACATAAGTACTTATTCCTTTCCCTCTCTTTGGAGATAGAGCAAAAATGCAAGCAGTGTAAATCTTTACATCTTGCTTTCCATTCTTACTAGAACTGTAATTCTAAATTTTTTACTTTTCACACTATTTGATTAGCTTTTAACCTTGGCAACATATTTAAAAATCCTTTAGCACTTCCTACCAATTTGTCATCCATATATGGTTTTCTTTACCTTCTCTTACTAAGCTCTTAACTTTTCTTGCCAATTTATTATTTGCCATCTTGTAATTTTCCTTTAATGCTGTATTTCCTCAGGTCTTTCCCTTTAATCTTTCTCCTGAAGGTTGAGTTCCTCTCCTTCAAGTTTTTTCTTTATTTAAAAAAAAAACATTTAGCCACATATTTTAGTTTTGCATCCTGTGTATTTATTCCTCAAAGCATTTCTCTCCCCTGCTTAGAGAACCTATGGCATTTATATAAAAAAAAAGAAAAAAGTTAAGCATATCTAACCAACAAGTCACAGAAGTCTGCCATTAAGTGTTATGTTCCATAGCAATAATCCCTTAGATCTGAAAAGAAGCTAAAGAGGTTGTTTTTCTCATCTTTTCTTTGAAGACAGCTTGATCATATGATGTTACAGTATTCAATTTTAATTATTATTGTTTCAAATTACATTGTTATAATCATATATATTGATTTCCTCTTTTGATTTGCTTTGCTTTGTTTCAGTTTATATATCTCCCCATATTTCTTTCATCATTTTTTTTAAAACTCAGTAACATTCCATTATGTTTACATATCACAATTTCAATGACAATTATGCAGCTGATGATATCTATGTTGTTTCCAATATTTTTATTACACAAAAATGATGCTATATATTTTTTGCTTGTGTATTTATTTGTTTTTGATTGTTGAACTCTTATTAGAAGAGCTCAGAGAAAAAGGTTTGGGCATTTTAGTCACTTAGCATAATTACAAATGTTTTTTCAGAATGGCTTGACCAACCAGGAATTTCAATGTGTATAATCCTCCATAACTTTTCTAATACTAACTACTCTTTGTCATCTTGATCATTTTTTAGATGTAAGGTTAAAAACTCAGATTTGAGTTCACTTGCATTTCTGTTATTAGGTCTGATTTGGAAAAACTTTGCACATTTTTGTAAGCAATTTTTTAGAACTGTTTGTTCACATCCTTTGACTATTTAGTTATATGAGTTTGTCTTTTGTTTTAGACAATTTTGTTAATTTTTGTGGAAGGCAGTGTAAAGTGCTCTGATGCTAACACTCACTTAAGGGTCAATCTTGGGAAGAAATGAGCTACTGAAGAATCATTGCGCAGTTAACAAAAAGAGGTTCCAATTTGCCTTAACAAAGCAAGGTTATACAAGATACAGTGGAATTCAGCTTCTCTGAATGTAGTCCCTTTCATCTCCAAGGAAATGTGTGCCATTTCTCCTCCTCCCCCAGAAGAGAGGACTAGGTTTTCTCTTTTATTGGTTAGGGGAAAAGAAGTTGCATCAGGAAAATCTTGGTAAATATTATAACTATTTTCTCTCTCTCTCTCTCTCTCTCTCTCTCTCTCTCTCTCTCTCTCTCTCTCTCCCCCCTCTTCCCCCCTTTCTTTTCTGTGTGTATGTGTTTGTGCATAATATCAGAATGAAATCATGACATAGAGTTCAATTTATGGATAAAGACATAGTGTCTGACACTGGTTTTGAACTCAAATCCTCCTGACTCCAGGATTGGTGCTCTATCCATTGTACCACTGAGCTGCCCCCTAGGTTTTGAATATTACATTTTTTCTCTCTCGCTTCCTTCCCTCCCTCCCCCTGACAGAAAGAAATTTGATATAGGCTCTACATTTATAATCATGATAAATATTGATTGATATTGAACAAGTTGTGAAGAAAGAGTCAGATCCAAATGGAAGAAAGAAAACATTAGAGAGGAAAAATGACATCATGAATAAAATACCTTTTGAAAAGTGAAGATAACAAGCATTGCTCTTCAATTGCTCCACAATTCCTTCTTTGGATATGGATAATATTTTCCATTACAAATTTTTTAAAATTGTCTTTGATAATTGCACTGCTGAAATGAACAAGTGCATTATGGTTGATCCTCATTCCACATTCTCATAAGTGTGTAAAATGTTCTTCTGGTTATGTTTATTTCACTCAGCATCAATTTACCCAAGTCTTTTCAAAGTTTTCTGTAATTCCATCCTTCATTTCTTTTTTAAATTATTTTTAAAAATTTATTTTTTTAATGAAAGATTTTATTTGTATTGTTTTACAAATTTACCCCTATGCTCTCTTCCCTCCTCTCACCTCCCCCCCAAGAAGGCAGTCTTTACATTGTTTCCATGGTATGCATTGATTTAAGTTGAATGTGATGAGGGAGAAATCATATCCTTAAGGAAGAAAAATAAAGTATAAGAAATAGCAAAATTGCATAATAAGATAACATTTTTTAAAATTTAAGGTAATAGTCATTGGTCTTTGTTCAAACTTCACAATTCTTTCTCTGGATACAGAAGGTATTCTCCATCGCAGATAGGCTCAAATTGTCCCTGATTGTAGTACTGATGGAATGAGCAAGTCCATCAAGGATGATGATCACACCCCTGTTGTTGATGCGGTGTACAATGTTTTTCTAGTTCTGCTCATCTAGCTTAGCATCAGTTCATGCAAATCCCTCCATGCTTCCCTGAATTCCCATTCCTCCTGGTTTCGTTCTTTTTTTTTGGTTAATATGATTTTATTTATACATCACTAAATATTCTTCTTTAAGAGTAAACATAATACCCCCAACCACACAAAAAATATAGAAACTCATGAGAAATTAAGTAAAAGAAAGAGAAAAAAATGTGTTTCAGCCTGTGTTCTGATACCATCAGCTGTGTCTCAGGTGGATCACATTCTTTATCAAAAGTTCATTACAGAAGTTACTTCCATATTTTTTCACAGTGGCTGTGGCTGATTTTAATTCCCTCCATCCATTCCTCTCCACCATATATTGTATTTTCTCTCTCCTTTCACTCTGTCTCTCTTCTAAAATATGCTGTAGGGTAGCTGAGTAGCCCAGGGGACAGAGCACCAGCCTTGGGGCCAAGAGGCCCAAAGCCCACATACTACCCCAAAGACCCAGCAACCACCCAGTTCCGTGGTCACAGACAGGACACCCAATCCCAGCCCCTTGCAAGAAGTAAAAAAAGAAAATGTGTTAGTTATATCTGACTATTCTCTCCTATCATCTACCCTCTCCTTCATCACCCACATCCCCCCTTCCCCCTGTCCTCTTTCTCTCCTTTTTTTTTATCCTAGATGTCTATACCTTATTGAGTGTGTTTGCTGTTTCCTAAGCCATTTTGTTTTAGGTTTTTGCAAGGCAAATGGGGTTAAGTGGCTTGCTCAAGGCCACACAGCTAGGCAATTATTAAGTGTCTGAGACTGGATTTGAACCCAGGTACTCCTGACTCCAGGGCTGGTGCTTTATCCACTACGCCACCTAGCTGCCCCTCTAAGCCATTTCTGATGAGAGTGAAGATTCCTTCATTCTCCCTCACCTTCCCCACTTCATATCATTGTACAAAAACCCCTTTTATACAAAATATCTTAGCCTTTTCCACCTCTCCTTTCTCTTACTCCCCACATATTTCCCTTTTAGCCATTGACTCCATTTTTACAAATATTACACATCTTCAAATTCAGCTCTCTCCTGTGTTTCATCTATAGAAGCTCCTTCTACCTGCTCTATTAAATGAGAAGGTTCATATGAGCATTATCAGTATCATTATTTCATGCAGGAATACATGTAGTTCATCATCATTAAATCCCTCATAATTTACACTTCTTCTCCACTCTCTAATGCTTCACCTGAGTTGCCTACTTGAAGGTCAGACTTTCTGCTCAGCTCTGGTCATTTCAACAGGAACATTTGAAATTCTACTGTTTCATTGAAAGAAGTCCTTTTTTTTTTCTCCTGGAAGAGTATGTTCAGTTTTCCTGGGTAGTTGATTTTCAGTTGCATTCCAAGCTCTTTCGCCTTCTGGAATATTATATTCCAAGCCCTATGAGCCATTAATGTAGTTGCTGCTAAGTCCTGTGTGAACCTGACTGCAGCTCCGCAATATTTGAATTGTGTCCTTCTGGCTTCTTGTAATATTTTCTCTTTGACTTGGTAGTTATGGAACTTGGGCTATAATATTTCTGGTTTTTTTTTGGGGGGGGGATCTCTTTCCAGGGGAGATCAGTGGATTCTCTGAATTTCTATTTTGTCCTCTGCTTCTAGGACATCAGGGCGATTTTCCTGTAGGAATTCTTTAAAAATGAGGTCAAGGCTCTTTTCCTGATCGTGACTTTCAGGTATCCCAATAATTTTTAAATTATCACTCCTGAATATGTTTTCCAGATCAGTTGTTTTTTTTTCAATGAAATGGTTCACGTTTTCTTCTAATTTTTCATTCTTCTGTATCTTGATTTCTTATAAAGTCATCAGCTTCCTTTAGCTCCATTCTACATCTGAAGGATTTGTTTTCTGCAGAGAACCTTCTTATCTCCTTTTTCCATCTGGCCAATTCTGCTTTTTAAAGCATTCTTTTCCTCAAGAACTTTTTGAACTGTTTTATCCATTTGACCTAAGCTGGTTTTTAACATGTTATTTTCTTCAGCATTTTTTTAGATCTCCTTGATTAAGCTGCTGACTTTGTTTTCATGTTTTTCCTGCATCTCTCTCATTTCTTTTCCCAATTTGTCTTCTCTCTTCCTTACTTGATTTTCAAAATATTGTTTGAACTCTGTCATAGCCTGAGCCCAGCTTCCATTTTTCTTGGAGTCTTTAGATGCAGAACCTTGTACTTCCTCATCTTCAGATTGAATATTTTGATCCTCCTTGGGATCATAGACAAAGTTTTTGTTAATGGTCAAGTTTGGTTTTTTTCCCCCCTGCTTTCTCATTTCCCCCAGCCTGTGCCTGGTTTTGGGGGTTCTTCCTGAGCTTTTGAGTTTTCTTGGGACACCCCCACAAGGACCTCAGTGTGTGAGGCTCTAATTGCTCTCCTGGTCTGTGAATGACCACAAGCTCACCCCTCTGCCACGGGGCTGAGGGGTGGAGGTCCCTGTTCTGTGGGGGCCTAGACTGCTATCAGGATCTGAATGTAGTCAAAACCCCGGAGTCTTGTTCCAGGGACAGAGGACAGACTTCAGAAGTCTCCCTCCACTCCCTTACCTTTGGTGGTCTGGGCACTCAGGGTGCAGCTTCCTAGAGGCTCCTGCTTGCTGGCTCTGCCAGTCTGCTTCTGTTTCCTTGATCTGGGCTGCTGGCCACATAGAAGTCACGCTGAGTGTGCTGTGTGCTGTGACCATGCTCAGGGTTGGGGATTTGCACTCATTCTGGCAGAGGTCTCCCTGCTGATCTCCCACGTTGTGCTTGGTTCTCCCTGGGGTGCTGGTTAGGAAACTGCTTCTGCTGCTGGGGGTCATGGCTGTTGCCAGCAGGCTGAACTTTCTTCACTCTGGCCCGGCTGCCCCTCTAACCCCATGGAATAGAGTTTTTCCACTATTTGCCAGGTTACCTTGTGCTGGAAAATTGCCTCACTAGATCTTTCTATGGTTTCTGTCTCTTGAAAATTTAGTTAGAGATATAATTTTAAGATTTTTTGAAATATTTTGGAGAGAGCACATAGGAGAGGCTCTTCTCCTGCTGCTATCTTTGCTCTGCCTCTCCCCTCATGATTTATTAAGAATAATAGTGTTCTATCACCTATACATACCATAATTTGTCCAACCATTCCCTAATTGATGGGCATCCCTTCAATTTTCAATTCATTGCCACTTCAAAAAGAGCTGCTTTGAATATTTTTGTGCATGTGGGATTTTTATCCTTTTTCATGATTTCTTCAGGATACAGACCCAGTAGTGGTATTGCTGGATCAAAGGGTATGTAAGTTTTTATTGTCCTTTGGGCATAATTCCAATTTGCTCTCCAGAAAAGTTGGATCAATTCACAATAACAATGCATTAGCATCCCAGATTTCCCAGATCCCTTCCAACATTGATCATTATCCTTTAGAGTCATATTGGCCAGTCTGAGAGATATGGGGTGGTTTCTCAGAGACATTTTAATTTGCATTTCCCTAATCAATAATTATTTAGAGCAATTTTCATATGTCTCTCTAGATAGCTTTCTTTGCCTGAGAATTGCTTTTCCATATTTTTTGATCATTTATCAATTAGGTAATGATTTTTTTATAAATTGGACTTATTTCTCTATAAATGAGTCCTTTGTCAGAAACACTAGTTGCAAAATTGTTCCCCAACTTATTACATTCCTTTTAATCATGGTTGCAGTGGTTTTGTTTGGGCAAACATTTTTTAATTTAATGTAATCAAAATTATCCAGTTTATTTTTATAATGTTCTCTGTTTCTTCTTTGGTCATAAACTGCTCCCCTTTCCATAGATTTGATAGGTAAAATTTTCTTTGTTCTCCTAATTGACTTATAATATTACCTTTTATGTCTAAGTTCTGTATCCATTTTGACCTTATTATGATACAGGGTGTGAGATGCTGGTCATGCGTAGTTTCTTCCTTACTATTCCAGCAGTTTTTAATCAAAGAGTGAGTTTTTATCCTGGAAGCTTGAATCTTTGGGTTCTCCCAGGGAAATTTAAGGGCATCAAAGGAATGGAGTGTTTCATTTTTGTCTTTGTATCATGAAGATACAACATAGTTTCTTCTATGTGGTTGGTAGGTAGTAAATGCATATTAAATTGAATTGAATTCCTATCATGTCATCTTGCCTCTACAAATAAAACAGGCAAGTCTCATTGCATTTTTGAATATGATTAAGTGCCAAGTAATTCCCATAGTGCAGCAAGAGAACCTGAGTAAAAAATGAAACTCATATAAAACACGAGGAATCTTTTTCTTCCAGAAAGTATTACATATTTTAACAAAATATTAATAACTTGAATATTTTTAAGTTGAAGATAGGGCACAAAATGGAAATTATATTGAAGAAGCACTTTACAATAAACCTTGTTTCACATTCCAGTAACTCTAATCACAGGAATATATCTGTGTTGCATTATATCACCCTTTTCTTTGCATTCAAAATTAACTTTATTTGAATTCATGAAGTCTACTTCTACTTCAGATATTCTGACTAAGCACATATTATATGTATGGATATAAAGAAGTATAATATATAACTTGTGCCATCAAAAAGCTTGCAATCTAGTGGGAGAAATAAGATGTATGTAAAAAATTAAAGCACCAATCAATGTGCAAGTCCAAGTACAAAGTACTGTGAGATTTCTCAAGAGGGAGGGATCAATTTTGCCTAAGTGAAGTTTGGAAGAGATAAGTGAAAGTTTTATTGACTTAATGACTTAATGAAGGCCAAATGGTAACTAATAGGTGGCAAATGAGTAAGGAAATGAAAAATGAATTTGGGTTCTGATTCAGGTCCTACTTAGTCTGATAGTTTAGAGGCAGAGCTGGAAAATGAAACAAATATAGATTTTTTTAAAAGAAAATTTACCCAAGAATCATATGAAAAGAATATTTAGACAAGATACAGACTTCAGTTGGATGCAATTTCTCTATTTCTCCACTTGTCACAGAAGCATACCTGGTTAGAAGATCTCAGCAAGTTTGAGCAACCCCCTGATTCTTTCTTGTTCATATACTTAGAGATAACAGAAAACTAGATCAGTGTTTAGAAGTTTAGTACCCTGAATCAATTAAATCTTGAAGTTCTTCAATTGTCTTCTCCATTTCAGTACAAATACTTTTTTTAGGTTTTTGCAAGGCTATGGGGTTAAGTGGCTTGCCCAAGGTCACACAGCTAGGTAATTATTAAGTGTCTGAGGCTAGATTTGAACCGAGGTACTCCTGACTCCAGGACTGGTGCTCTATCCATTGAGCAACCTAGCCACCCCAGCAAATACTTTTGATGAACATATATTTCCCTCTTTTATGCTTCATCTAATATTTATTATATTATCTAATATACATTTAGAAATAAACATTGCATTTTATATATTGCTATGCATTTAATGTACATATTTTATCACATATAATGTATATCACCTATTATACATTTTATGGCTTTATACAATAGCAATATACATTTTAGAGAATTAACCTTGACTATGTGGTAGGGGCTATAGTAGATATTCTACCATGTTAAATAAATAACTGTTGTAGATGGGTGAAAGAAAATTTCAGGAATGGGAAAAATTATGAGCAAAGTCACTGTAAAGGGAAAGCATAAAAGTTATTCAGATGGGCTGGCTTGGTGGCATAGTGGATAAAGCACCGGCCCTGGAGTCAGAAGTACCTGGGTTCAAATCCGGTCTCAGACAATCAATAATTACCTAGCTGTGTGGTCTTGGGCAAGCCACTTAACCCCATTGCCTAGCAAAAAAAAAATTACTCAGATAATTTCATGTAGAATATTATAGTTAGATTATAAGATGTAAGACATATAACAATGTAGATGTCTTTATAAAAAGGGTTATAATCAGCTGAATGGAGCTTATGATTGTCAGGATAAAAAGTTTAGACTTTATCCAAACTAAATGGAATAAAATAAAAAGGACTTGATTAGTGGTTTCGACCAATTCAATTTCATAAACATTTATTAAAAATCTAGCATATATACATATATATATATATATATAGATGGAGAGAGAGAGAGAGAGAGAGAGAGAGAGAGAGAGAGAGAGAGAGAGAATCTTGTGTTTAGAATTGCATGCAAAATTAAGTTTAGATGTCAAAGGCTTTTCCTTTTAGAATTTAAAATCTAGTGGGAGAGGAGGAATGTGATACATGCTGAAAATTTTAAAAATCTTATTATATAAAATATAATACAATTAGGTCATAAGAGAATTCCAAATGCAGGTTATCTGAACCAAAGGAAAGAAGAAAGCCTCTTGGTTGGAAATTATATTTAACTTGGAAAGTAGAGTTGAAGCCGAGGAAATGTTAAGAGAAATATGTTCTATAATTAATCTGTTCCCTCTGCTCTGACCATGTATCTTACATTAACTCTGATCTTTTACCCCATGCTGTTGTCCAAGCCATCCAGATGAGGTCAAGGAAATTTTAGTAAATAAATCTCTCATTATCTCACTTCCTACCCTTTTAAAAACTCACTCATTCCTCAGTTGAATTGCTTGTCTTACAGTGAACTTAGCCCACTCTTGAGCAGCACCATCCCCTAGGTGATACTCAGACCTATACTTTTCCTTATTGCTCATTCTCTCATGGTGACTTATGTTGTAGATGCGGCTGTCAGAGTCACTTGAATTCTTTCAGGTACTGACTAAACCTTTAACTGACTTCAGAATAGTAGAGATGTTATCAACATATAATTAATAATAATAATAAGCATAACCATAACTAACATTTATATAACAGCTATTGTATTTCGGGCACTGTTCTAAATGCTTTATGAAGTCTCATTTGATCACAACACTGAAAGGAATACATTATTATTATTTTCATTTTATAAAATGAGGAAACTGAGGAAAAGAGAGATCAAGTGACTTGCCTATGGTCACACAGTTAAGAAGTGTCTGAGACTTAATTTATACTCATCTTCCTGTATCTGGACCTAGTGTGCCACATATGGGAAAATAGAAGCAAAGAAATGACAACAGGAAAGTGTATACTCTATATTAGAGAGCACGTATGACAGTTACGGGTTAAAAGTCAGCAGAACTAAAAACATTAAAAAGAGTTTTAGAGGGTATTGAATATCAAGTAATATTTTATCAGCAGTTGGTGATAAACAGAAGGAAGTTAGAATTTTAAAAGAAGAGTGACATCTCTGTATACAGAATGCATCTGAGAAAAAGGAGACAGCAGAGAATGGAAAACTCAGTCAGAGATTTGGAAATTATCTTCAATGATATAGAATAAATGGTTGTCTATCCTATGAGATATTTTCCATGTCTTCCCAAAAGTCTGCTAACATGGAGTCATCCAATGTGTTTGAGGCCTTATGCACTGTGACGAATGATCTGTTGTTAGATCCTAGCAGAAGTGATTCTGTATTTGATTATATTGATTTATTTATAGGCAGAGAAGTCAATATATAACTAATACTCATTTCATAAGCTACCTTTAGTCAAGGAATCTAAAGCTATACTGATCAAAACCAGTTTAGTAAATTCTATATAACCATAATTCTCTTAGGATAAAAATGAAATAGCAAAGTTATTTTTATAAATGAAGTTTTATTCTCTAGGATCTTACCAATAATCTATGGGTGGATGATATTTTTGCAAATGCCAACCCTGATACAAAATTTAAGGGACATTTTATACAGAAAGGACAAAGAATCATAAAAGTTAATCAGGTAACCTATGAGATTTCACATAGATGGCATAGTTCTACAATGTGCTTCTCTCATAACTTATAATATTTGCTTCAAATTCCTATTGATAAAAATCTCACTTTGGCTGGAGAGGAAATAAATTCCTATTGATAAAAATCTCACTTTGGCTGGAGAGGAAATATTTACAAATAGCCATAGGATTTCTCTCTTCTTGTCCAAGATGTCTCTTATGTCTTGGTTTATTGATCCAGATAAAGGAATTTATCGGTGCTATCATTGAGTTGACCAGGTATTATTGACATAGGCCAAGTCAAAATTTTAGTTGTAGGAGACAGACTGACATTTTTATTTATAAATATTCATATTTATAACTATTAGGTAGAAGCCGAGAGGCTAATTTTTATCAGAAATATAGAATTAAATAGTATCAGATAGACACATCCAATTCACATATGCAAGACTAACAAACTTTTCTAATCACAATGTTCACATGATCAGTTCAACTTTTCCTTTGGAATAGAGCTATTTTTTCCACTTTTTAAATAAATTGCATACATCAGCTCAAACTTCACTATAATGTAATTGGCAAATATTTGACAAAATAAAAAATACAATAAGACAGACAATATTGCATTTTAAAATTGTCATCATGTGGTACAATATATGGCAAATAATAGGTACAAATTAGTGATCCCCATTTGTATTTAAGTTTGGCATCACTGTTCTAGATTGCTAGACTTTTAATTCTGACTGAAAAATACCAAAAATTATCCATAGGACCATAATAAGCTAAGTAGGAGACTCTCACATAAATGTATAACAAGACCATTTTGAAAGTTTATTGTATGTGGACATGATATCAGTAGTTTTGAGTCTTAAACATTCAGTTTAAGAAATCGGATAAAACCCCAGAAGCACAGAAATCATATATGCATTTGTAAAAAAATTACTTTTGAATATGTTATCTGTATTTATTTTATAGTCTTTACATATACATACAAAAATACATATATAAATACACATATAGAAAAACATGATTATATATATCTATTGCATTTGTGTATGTGCACATATATGATCTCATCTTTTAAACTATAAACTCTTTTTAATCAAAGTCATTTTTGGGTTTTTTGATATCCCCAGGATTTAACCAAAATCAATCATTTAATAAGCATTTGTTAAGTACCTACCACATGAAATCTCTGCTCTCAAGAAATTTATAATTGAATAGGAAAGACAACATGTAAAGAAAGATATGGGGATAAATAGGAAATGTAGTGAATGTACTGTAATTAAGAGGGGCTGAAAAAGACTTCCAGTAAAATATGGAATTTTAGTTGGGACTTAAAGAAAACCAAAGTAGTCTGAGTGGGAAGACTGAGAACATTCCAGGCATGGGGGATATACAAAATCCCCAGATATGAGAGATGGAATGTCTTGGTTATGGAAAAAGTGAAATGGATAGATCTTTTTGAAGAGTGGAAGGAATTAAAATGGAGGTTTGTATTGTCAATAATGATTTTAAGGAGTTTAACTCCAATACTTACTACTCATTGCAAAAGCCATATTTAAGCAAGGAAAAAGAGGAGAGTTGATGTGAATGGAAGGATCAAGAGAGAATTTTTTCAGGAAGGGAGAGACATGTACATGATTTTAGGCAGTAAGGAATGGACCAGTAGACACAGAGTTTAAAATAAATGAGAGTGAGGATAAAAGATAGAGAATTCTGTTGGAGAAGATGGAAATTGAACAAGTAGGGGGGTAAATCTTTGTAAGGAAGAAGGGCCACTTCATCATCATGTGGGACAAGAATGAAGGAGGAAACAAGAAAGAGGACAGAAGAGGGAATTCATGGTGAATGTTCTCATTTTTTTTCTGTGAAATATGAGACAAAAATTTAAGTTGAGAGACAGGGAATAGGAGTAGCCATGGGAGATTAGAAGAGGTTTGGAAGTTTCTAGGGAGCATGGAATATTGAATTGGTAAGGGAGGTATAGTAGGATTGCCTATCAGCAATAAAGGGACCAGTTGAGACTGAATAAAATAAATTTGTAGTGATCCCAGTCAAAATAGTTACATGATTTTTCCCCACCACAGTCAGCAGCACATGTATTGGAATGAAAGCTACAAAAAATGGTCACTGATATACAGTAAATGATAAATAATGCTTGACTGACTAAATTAGATTTTTATGATTCTTTAAGCTTTCAACTGACCTAAATTCTTGTAGTATTTATTTATAATACTCATGAAGCTTTTGCTTCCTACTTTGAGAGAATTGATTATTTGTCTTATATTAGTATTCACTTACTATGGGGGATCCAGTGTTTTTTTTTTTAATATTTTCCTCTTTCATCATTCTCTACTAGGTCAAATTAGCCTCTGAAGAATAATGCTGATGATGAGATTAGATTTAATATTTTTTCTCAGTCTTGTTCAGAACCCACATAACTGGGGAAACTTAGTTCTGATTGAAGAATAAAAAGAATCTAATCTATGTCTCCTCTCTCCAGTGTGGAATAACATAGATCCTTTTTCTAGATTGTCTGAGGGCCATAACAACAGGGAGGTGATTCCATGATAGGTAAATGAACAGGATTTAAGTGAGGTCACCAGCCTCAGTTTCTCCTCTGGAGCAACCTAGATCCACTGGCAAGACAACTGGACAATTGGAATGGCCCTGGATACAGGAGACCTTGGCCTTTTTAAGAATTTAAGATCTTCATTGTTGGAAGGGATGTGGGAAATCTGGGACACTATTACACTGTTGGTGGAGCTGTGAACTCATCCAACCCTTCTGGAGAGCTATTTGGAACTATGCCCAAAGGGCAACAAAAATGTGCATACCCTTTGACCCAGCAATACCACTACTGCGTCTATACCCTGAAGAGATGAGGAAAAAGGGTAAAAACATTACTTGTACAAAAATCTTTATAGCAGCCCTGTTTGTGGTGGCAAAGAATTGGAAATCCAGTAAATGTCCTTCAATTGGGGAATGGCTTAGCAAACTGTGGTATATGTATTTCATGGAACACTATTGTTCTATTAGAAACCAAGAGGGACGGTATTTCAGGGAAACCTGGAGGGATTTGCATGAACTGATACTGAGTGAGATGAGCAGAACCAGAAAAACACTGTACACCCTAACAACAACACGGGAGTGATGTTCAACCTTGAAGGACTTGCTCATTCCATCAGTGCAACAATCAGGGACAATTTTGGGCTGTCTGCAAAGGAGAGTGCCATCTGTATCCAGATAAGGAGCTGTGGAGTTTGAACAGAGTGCAAGGACTATTCCCTTTAATTTAGAAAAAAACAGATATCTTATTGTCTGATCTTGTTACCTCTTAGACTTCTCTTTAAGGATATGATTTCTCTCTCATCACACCCAATTTGGATCAAGGTACAACATGGAAACAAAGTAAAGACTGACAGTGCTATCTGTGGGGGATGGGGGAGGGAAGCAAGGTTGGGGCAAAATTGTAAAACTCAAATAATATATTTAATAAAAATAAATAAAAAAGAATTTAAGATCTTTAACAGGTCTCAGTTTGAGGCAACAAGACCTCATAAGATATTTTGGGGTTTGTAGGTTACATTTCATTTTTTTTAGGTTTTTTGCAAGGTAATGGGGTTAAGTGGCTTGCCCAAGATCACACAGCTAGGTAATTATTAGGTGTCTGAGGTCACATTTGAACTCAGATCCTCCTGACTCCAGGTCTTGTGCTCTATCCACTGTACCACCTAGCCACTCCTTACATTTCTTTCTTAAGGTTCATGCCTTAAACCCAAATCACCATGGTTCTCATTGATTGGCTAACACTATGCCTTAGGTCAAGCCCAGTTTGATAATTGTTTGGACCCTGAAGGCTTAGAATAAGTACATTTTTTCCCATTTTGGCCAGAAACCCTGATTTTTTTCTCCCAGATAGATTTTTTTTGACTAGGTAAAAGAAGACTTTCCTCTTTCCTCATCTCTAATTGTTAAAGACCTTAGGTTAAAGGAACCAAAACTGCATCCAGGGTCATCTCTATTTGTCCCATTCTATCTCTTGCCACTGGAACCAAATGGCTCTGAAGGAGGCTGGTGTCATTGCATAATCCTCCCACACTTAAATCCAATTCATTTGATTTTTATTACACCTTCCTAATGCAATGGACCTCTTCAAGAACAAGGATAACCAACAATAACAGATTGTTTTAGGAAGGGGATAGTCTGGAAGTAAGAGTGACATAATCAAAGTCACATGCCCAGGCCTTCATTAGAATAGTTTCACCTATCATCATAATATTCATTCTTTCATTGTTTTTAACCTATTAGACTTGATTGACACCTTTAGGAACACTCACTTCCAAGGGTGAATGAGAATCAAGAGGTTCCAGGAGGGTTGTTTGCTTTACAAAAAAAAATTCAAATGACCATCCTTTTATTAACTATTCCCTAGTTATAATTATTACAATAATTAATTATCCAGAAATTGTCAGAGAGAGACAGAGACAGAGACAGAGTCAGAGTCAGACAGACACACACATACATATAGACACACATGTACAGAGATAGAGAGGGAGAGAGAGCGAGAGAGAGAGAGAGAGAGAGAGAGAGAGAGAGAGAGAGCATTTATCAAACCTGTTTCAAGTACTGTGCTAAAAACTATGGATACAAATACAAACAAGTCAGACTGCCCCTATTCTCAAGACTACACCCAATTTGATGGGAAAATGGGAAAAAGTCAACACATAAAGAAGTGTAAGACAGGCTGAGGGTGATGTGCTGTGTTTGCCAAGACCTCCCAAGATAAAAAAAAAAAAAACAAAACTCTTCTAAAGGAATTAGGGGATCCAGGATCAGATTTCACGGTTCTAGAGGGAGGTAAATGAATTTATTTCTGTATTACTTGTGCAATTACAGAATGGAGAGTATGGGGTTAATCCTGATTTGTGACTCTCTACAAATCATTTAACTTCTCATTCATCTGGGTATCTCACCAAGAGTGTAAATTGCAAACTATGTGCTAACCTGTACTGTACTGTTTCTTCCCAGTGAAATTCTATGAGTTTAAACATGAAGCATAATATTCAATTTTTCAGTGAGAGTTAAAAGATTTTAGTTATTTAATCTTAATAAAAAAACTATTTTTCCTTTTTGGTTGTTTATCAAACTTTCATTTAGATTTATAGCTTCTGAGCAGCAATACTATGTTTCTTTGACTAGCACAATGTTGTGAATAATCAAATATAAACTGGAACAATATAGATTGTTGACCATGAACTGGTGTGCATGATTTATAGTGAGACTTTTAGTTTCTTACTGGTGAATTAGTTATTTATTCAGCTAAGTTTCTAACATTTTCTGGCAATACAACATGGTTGAAGCTCTCTATGTTAATGAGACCAAGGGCACTCTATTCCTGATACTAATTGGGTTTCCAGATTCTTTGTATAAATATTTGATTAGTATAAATATCTGATTACATGACTAATCATGTATTTGGAGTAATATATTACAAATCACAGTTTTTTTACCTATTGCAATATGTTTGCATGAGTATTTTCTATTTAGATGTCTCAGTTCCTTGTCACAACTTTTGATTCCTTCAGATAGATTTATGACAATCTAACAATAGATGCACATTAGACAGGTCCACTAAGATTGTTTCATTAAACAGTGTGATAATTTCCTATAGAAATCAGATTAGGAATCTAAAAAGTGAGAGACACAAAGAAAATTACTTAGAAACATTTCATATTTCAAAATTCCAAACTGTGGTGGCTTGATAGATTCCTGTAATATAACTTAAGGAATAAAGTATCACAAGTAATCTATAAATCTAAGTTAATACATATACACATATACACACTTAATACATATACACTTAAATAAAACTAGTCTCTCTGGAGTGTTAAATTCCTATGATGCTTCCTGAGGGGGGGGAAAGACATTAAATTTTATTAATTGAATTCTAGAGATCTGAAAATTGTTGTATTAAGATTTTGAAACAGATATACCTATGAAGAAATTTAGACTAGAGAAGACTTGAGGATGAGCATATTGGTCAGATAATGATAGTTCTTTTTAGCTATTTTATGAGTTTTTTGGAAGGATCAAAAATTAGACTTCTTATATTTAGTTCAAGCATAGAATTGGGAAGAATGGGTAGCAGTTATGAGGAGGATTGCTTTGGGCTTGATGTAGAAAAAAATGTTCCTTGAATGGAGAGATTTCTAAAAGTGAATGGGCTGCCTCAGGAGGTGAGATATTTCAACAAAGTTCATTAAGACAAGACTGGATGAATAGTTTTGGGGGATGTTGTAGAGATAATCCCAGGTCGGATATATAATGGGCTAGAAAGATGGCCTCAAGATACTTTCAAACTTTGTTAAGCTCCTGATTCTGTATCTGGGCAGTATTCTTTATCACACACAACACTACATGGAATTTAAGTTTTTGATTTTCATTGCTTTTAAAAATAATCGGAAAGCTATTTTTTTCAATCATTTGTGAAAATTGTATTTAACTTGGATGTTATGTTTTCTTCAGTTTTAAGTTCCATTATTTATCCTTAACACATCATTATAACTTCCCTTTGTAAGGGAAAGTGGGAACAAGGAGAATGTCTTCCTTTGAAAATTTTTTATCAATAGGTATGGAATATTATTTTGCCATTTCAAAAGACAAGACTATTTTCTTACTTAGCAAGTTCTTTTTTTGTATTTAGAATTAGAAATAATGTGATATAATAAAAAGAACAATGAATTTGCAACCTTTTGTTTTATGTTTGGATCTTACTTCTAATGGTTACTAAATATATAGTCTTGGATAATTCACTTGATCTCTCTAGAATGGATATAAAATGAGGGTTTTGAACTATGTAATCTCTAAGGTCCCTTGTATCTCTAATATTTTCAGTTTCTTCATGATCCTGTCAAGGAGAAATATCTTAAGAAATGTTATGAAGGATATAAATAAATATGTTGAAATAGAAGAAATGAAAAAAGTGTAGAAAGCAAGGGTTGTCAAAGTAAAGTTAATTAGAACCCTGGGAGTTATCTTCATTCTAATACACAAATAAAATGGAATTGCAGATGGATAGAAATCAATTTAAAAAAGGAAAGACACTTAGGTTTGGTTTTTCAGGGAAAAAAACACTTCAGAAAATTGGTAGTTCAATTTCAGGAAATGGAATCTGCTACTTTTTTAGCAATGTTAGAAATATACTATGATCTTGGTAAGTATTTTTTCATCCTGATTTGTTTTCTTTAACTTCTGAGTTGGCTAGTGATACAGAACTGATTGACAAGTGTGCAGACCTCACCGGGGATACTTTTTTTGTCGATAGAATTGATGGTGATGTAAAATAGCTTTTGCAGCAAGTCCATAAACCTTAAGTGTCTACTGCTCTCACCCCTGACAAATTACTCTAAATTTAGGTAAGCAGAATAGATCAAAATCAACTTCTTTCATACTGTAATATAGTTCACTGACAAAACCTTTCATTTGAACCTCAAATTTTTTAAAGAGGGGGAAGTTATTTTCTGTATATGAATGTCAAAGTGTATTTAGGCCTAAAATGTTTGAATGAGAAAACTGAACTTGAAAGAAACAGAAAGTCCCCAGAAGGTAGTATATGAATGAATAGGGTAGATCTGGTTCAATCATATAAGATTATAAAACATTTTAATTACTCCTGTTTTGTTATTTGACTACATCTCTATAAGCAACAATCAAAAGTAATAGGTATCATAGTACATTTATGCACGCCTATATCACTTGAGATGGAGGTACCCATGTTGGGTACTGCAGGCACCATAGACATTGTGTTTCCCTTCCATGTGGGCATAGGCAGCCTCTTTCTATCATCCACACAGTGGGATACCTTTCAAATTACCAGATTAAGAATTTCATTAGTAAAATAATTTTCTGTTCATTAAAGCCCTTCTATCTGTACAGGGTGGTACTTGGTTTGCAATTTATAGTTTCAGGAAGTTATCTAAAATATGTGGGGGGAATATTTATTTTATTCTGCTTTGTCTCCCCACCCCCCACTTTCTTAGACCTTATGACCCTGAGAAATAGAGTGGGGGTTTTGTTCTGCTTCATTTGACCACTCAAGTAGTAGAAACAGCTGGTGGACTCCTCAGATCCAGGAGCTTCAGTCAGGATTCCAGGTTAGATGTTCCTAACCTAAAAAGGAAGCATCGAGAAATCCAGGGTGCATGGATACAAGGAAAGGGGAACTGCTAGAACAAATTTATATAGGACCAGAGTTAAGCTGTGAGCATATTTCTCTTCCCCTCTCAAAAGAAAGAAGAGGTATAGAAGAATTATGACTATAGGTACTAGGATTATGTATGTAGAATTGCTCATACTATAACAGAATTAAATAATCCTTTGTAAAAGCTACTCAGGCTGTTATATGGATTAATGGAATTGAGGTACTGGAAACCCCTTAAATCGGGGGAATACATTCTGTGGGGTTTTATGCCAATGGCAGAGAGAGACTAGAGTCATCCCAACTACAGTGTACTGGAGTGTACTGGAAAACCTGGGGGGAGTGGTGAAATGTAACAGAATAAGGCTTCTGAGTAGACTAATTACAACTATAATAGCAATAATATATTTGATATATATAATGATTGGAAATAAATATGATGAAAGGAAAATCAACATTTTAGTGAGTGAAGAGCTAGGTGTAATAATGGATAGAGAGTAGGATCTGGTGTCAGGAAGATCTGGGGTAAAATCTATCATCAGAAATTTTCCAGTGTGTGACCGTGGGCAAGTCACTTAAGCCTCTTATGTAAAAGGAGGAAAATAACAGCACCTATGATCCATGGTTATTTTGAGGACAAAATGAGATTATTGTAAAACATTTTTGCAAACTTTAAAGCACTATGTAAATGCTATTATAAATGCTGTTGCAATATTTAATATTGGGCATATAAATAATACTTTGCCTCTTTTAACCTAACTGTGTGACTTTTGTTGTTGATTTACGTTGATAATGTGTCCTTTTCTATGATGGGCAATTTCTTTAAGAAATGATTTGCAATGTGTTATTGTAATTTTTAAGGCCTGAATCTGCTGATTCAACTTTTGATTCTTTTGAAATGAGTTTGTGCATGCTTCTAAAGAAAATGGTAGATAGCTGTTCTATACATAGCTAGTACTTGTCCAAAAAGTTACTGTGAACACTAAAATTTCCCTTCATTCTTGATAAGTTTCTTATCAAATAAAGACTGTGACCAATCAGTTTGATACCTATTGGGGATATCATAACCAAAGTCTGAGTTAAGGGAAAGAATGTTGTCATATTCTGGCAACTACAAATAAAAGAACTGGGGAAGGTTGGGGAGGAGTTATATTTACTTACAATATTGTGCTATTTTTAGGTATCTCTTAACAATGGAATAAGTCAGCTGTTATTTTCACTCATGTACTATGGGCTTCATTCAAACTGGCTAGCTATTCCTTGAGCATTCTATTCCAACTCCTTCATCATTGCTTTTCTGAATGTTCTCCCTCATGCAGTGATTTAGTACTTAAATGTACTGCAACTGAATAAAGCAAATTTGAAAGCATTATGATCCCATTCCTTGACAGTATTATATTTTAGATGGTTATTTTTTGGGAAAATATATTTAAATCTTAACCTCAAGTTGAAACAAAATTCTAGTTAAAATTAAGCAAGTTTTTTTTTTAAATTTAAAGGGGACATAATTTAATTTGAATTAATTAACACATTTAATTCTTTCTTAGAAAATTCCACTTTAGCGTCATTCAACATGTGTGTATGCATTTATAAAATATATGTAAATACAAACCATATATCAAATTTTTTTAGATAGAGAAACATGAGAAGCAATTTTTTCTATCTCTACTAATTTTAGGAAGTAATATTTTAAATATATTAAATCAACTGTTCTGAATTGAGTTGATTTTCATGTGATACGTAAGGAGTAATATATTTATACTTCCAATGGGGCACTTATCCAATGAAACCTTTGCAAATCAATTTTATAGTAAATCAAAAAATCTGCTTCAGAAAGTGCATAATAAATTTATAGAAGACATATCTAAGAAATTATATGCCTTAACAATATAAATATTTGCCTAAAAGATTTAGATAAAAGGACTATTAAATTTATTGCATATTATTCAAGTAAATCTAAGTTAGGGGAGTATGCCTCTATTATTAGAGGCTGAATTCAAAGAAAATAATCAGATTTCTTGGACCCTTTATGATATTCCCCCAAAGGTATCAAACTGGTAGCAGACTTTATTTAATAAAAAAATTTATTAATAAGAAACATTTAACTAAAACAAGAATGAAGGGAAATTTCAGTCTTCACACTAACTTTTGGACAAGCACTATCTATGTATAGAACAGCTATCCAACACTTTCTTTGGGAGTATGTACAAACTCATTTCAAAATAATTAAAAGTTGATTCAGCAGATTCAGGCCTTAACACATTGCAAATTCTTTCTTAAATGGATATAATAGATTGGACAATTGTGACATGTTATGTTCATTATGATTGCTGATTGACTTTCCAGTGAATCCAATAAGATGAATTGTAAGCAGGGAATTTCTTCAAACAGACTCAACATTAGTTGAAATGAGATTCATGATGGAATAAGATTTCATTAATTCATTAACACGAGTAATCAAGTTACCTTAAGAAATAAAACAATGAATAAATAATGAAAAATTTATTAAGATTTTACTAATTGTGGGACCCTGAACAAAATGTTGGTGATGCAAATAGAAGCAGGAAAGCGAGTCTCTTCCTTCATGGAACTTAAATTTTAAGATACGAAGATAAGAAATGTAGAGGACTTATGTTTATTGTCTGAGTGGGGGAGGGGAATGAATGTTCATGGATTGGAAATGTTCAGGAAGTGGCATGGAGTTCTAGCCCAGGGCAAGATAAGACAAAAGATCAATTATTAGACACCAGTCACACAGAGTTGGAAAGCTAAGTTCTATTTTGACAGAAAAAGTGATCATTATTATTTAGCGAAATTAAGGACAGTATAAGTAGGCTTTACCATATTACTCATAAAGTATATTTAACATGATTAAAGGCCATTGTGAAAATTAAACATGATGTTACGAATAGAGAGATTTGTCACACAGCGTGGAAGTAATCTAAAAGATAGACATATTGTATACATTATTTTATATTTCAAAATATTAAAGAACTAGAAGAGACCTCAAGCAAGTAGGACATATGGAAGGGTGTGTACAGGAATCACACAGATGTGTAAGAATTGAAATTTATGTTGGTGGAAGGATTACAAATCTCATTGGTTTCTATGTAATGAATGCTGATATTTGTCCTTCATTCTCAAAGAAGACTATGACATCAGGGAGGTTTATTACATGACAAATATATGAACTAGATTTGAGTGAGGGGGTGCTGTGCTAAGTCACCACCTTCACTTTCTCCTCCACTGAATTCAATGGCCAGATATGAATAAGGATGTTTGGAGAATGCTTTCATAGGAAAAATATGTCTGTAGAATCTCATTTCTTCAGTGTGGTTTCCTCAGAATGGCAACGTATCTGTCTCTAAGGAAACCTGATTAGAGAAAAATAATTTAATTAAAGCTAATCTACCTGTCACCTGGATTTAGTGGCTGGGTACCTAAGTATCCTGGAGAAAATCTGTGGCACAATGAAAAGAGGGCTATAGTAGGAGTCAGAGACTGGCTCTGAGCTCTACATGTGGCTATAGCAATTATCAGCTGCATCTCTTAATGTCTTTCTTTCCTCCCTCATCTGTGAAATGAGAACTTGTACTACTGCTCCACAGGGCTGTGGTGAGGAAAATGCCTTTAGTGTAAACCATGAAACATAGGAAGTTATTACATCTCTCTAAATTTTATGCCTAATGGAAAAGTAATAAAATGATAGTGCCTTAAACTTTACTAAGTGCTTTTGATATGTTATTTTATCCTCATAACAATCTTGTGAGGTTGTTGTAACCCCTCCCTCCATTTTGTTGAAGAAAATCAGCCTGAGGAATATTAAATGACTTGACCAAGATCACACATTGGGAAAGAAGAAAGGAAGGAAGGAAAGATGGAAGGAAGGCAGGAAGGCAGGAAGGCAGGAAGGAAGGAAGGAAGGAAGGAAGGAAGGAAGGAAGGAAGGAAGGAAGGCAGGCAGGCAGGAAGGCAGGCAGGCAGGCAGGCAGGCAGGAAGGAAGGAAGGAAGGACGGCAGGAAGGAAGGAAGGAAGGAAGGAAGGAAGGAAGGAAGGAAGGAAGGAAGGCAGGCAGGCAGGAATGCAGGCAGGAAGGCAGGAAGGCAGGCAGGCAGGCAGGAAGGAAGGAAGGAAGGAAGGAAGGAAGGAAGGACAGCAGGCAGGAAGGAAGGAAGGAAGGAAGGAAGGAAGGAAGGAAGGAAGGAAGGCAGGCAGGCAGGAATGCAGGCAGGAAGGCAGGAAGGCAGGCAGGCAGGCAGGAAGGAAGGAAGGAAGGAAGGAAGGAAGGAAGGAAGGAAGGAAGGAAGGAAGGAAGGAAGGCAGGCAGGCAGGCAGGAAGGCAGGAAGGAAGGAAGGAAGGAAGGAAGGAAGGAAGGAAGGAAGGAAGGAAGGAAGGAAGGAAGGAGGAAGGAAGGAAGGAAGGAAGAAAAGATGGAAGGAAGAAGGGAGAGAGGGAGGGAGGGAGGGCGGGAAGGGAGAAAAAAGGAAGGAAAGAAGGAAGAACTGAAGAAGGAAGGGGGTGGGGCAACCCAGTGGTGTAGTGGAGTCAGGAGGACCTTAGCTCAAATCCAGTCTCAGACATTTATTACCTAGCTGTGTAATTGAGCAAGTCACTTAACCCCATTGTTTTGCAAAAATAATAATAAAAAAAAGAAGCTAGGGAGGAAGTAGTCTTTTATTATTAAACTCTTAGTACATCTTAAGCACTGTGCTTAAACTCTTTTATAAATGTTATCTCAATTGACTCTCAGAACAATCCTAAGAAGTTAGTATAATTATCATCCTCATTTTATAGTTGAGGAAACTTAAGTCACACAGTATGTAAATGATTTGTCCAGGGTTACACAGCTAGTAAATGCCTGAGTTCAGATTTGAACCCACCTTCCTTCCTTACTCCTTATGAGGTACTGAGGTGGATGGAACACTGGACCTGGAATCAAGACCCGGACTCAGATATTTACTAACTGGGTGATCCTGGGCAAGTCACTTTCATGTATTTGCCTCAGTTCCTAATTTCTAAAAGTGGGGACACAATGGAATAGAAAATGACAAACCACTCTAGTATCTTTGCCAAGAAAAACCCAAGAAGTTGTCCTTGGAGGTCATGAAGAGTAGGACATGTCTAAATAATAGCACCTTCTTTACTTCCAGTGCCTATCTATACAGTTCCACCAAGCTGCCTCTAGGAAATAATGGAATCAGAATTTGAATTCAATTCTGATAGCTTGTGTGTCTTGAAGCTTTATCCACAGTGCCATCTGACAGCACTTGGGATAGATTTCCATTGGAAGTTGTTAACTTTACTCTCTTCCAAGAAAGTCATGTCTAGAGGAATTTTTATAAAATAGAGAAAAAGTTGCCCCTTTCCTCTAAATTATCCTTGTAACTAAGCATCAATATAATTTTTCTGTATTTGTTCAAAAAAAAGTTATTTTCAATTTAGCTAACTTTTAATATAAAATAGTATATCTAATTACTTGATTACTTGGTCTTTATTGTTTTATTTTATGATAAGAATGTAATATTTGAATCTATATAATAAAAATAGCCTATAATAATTTGGGAAATGAAAAGGGAAGAAACACAAAGTAGACATTTAGTCATTGCTGATTCAGGAATTTGTTATGCCAATCAGATACAAGAGTGACTTGTCTCTTGCTAATCTTTAAGAGCATGTAACACAATTATTTAATGTTCTTGGTCACAAGATATTTGCTGATATAGCAATATCAGCTGATTAGCTGATATAGCAAGGCAGCTTCAATGCAAAGCAAGCTAGCACATCAATATCAGAGCAACAGGAATAAACACAAAATCATGAAAATCAGTATCAATAATTCTTTTCATGCACCAATATAAAGCAAAATATTTATGAAAACAGGGTCCAGTGATTCAAAACTGGCTCACTCCCACATAGTACATCAA
Source organism: Macrotis lagotis (assembly GCF_037893015.1). Taxonomy (NCBI): domain Eukaryota; kingdom Metazoa; phylum Chordata; class Mammalia; order Peramelemorphia; family Peramelidae; genus Macrotis; species Macrotis lagotis. Next base: position 210,720,456 of record NC_133666.1, read on the forward strand.
TTAAAATGCTCAATAAGGTATTTTATATAACAATAGTTTCACATGAATAAAGACAGAATAAAAACATTCTTTGGAATAAGTACTGAAAAGGTATAAAAAGTATACACTTAAGCAGAACAAAAAGCAAGCAAACAAAAACCATCATCTAAAACCAAGGGGAAAAATGTGTTCAAAAGGAACTAGAGGAGGAAAAAATGAATCACGGCAGAGAATATATTACACTAAATACTATTTCTGGAGTGGTAATTTTAAAATAATGATTGCTAAGGTTAAACAGTATATCAAAATCAAAATCTAAAATAAGATTAAAAATTTTATTGAAGAAGTATTTAAATTTTATTGACTGAAATGCAAAAGCACTAGAAAATAAATGGATAAAATTCCTTCAAGCCAACAGCAGCAAAAACTGAAGCAAGAATCAAGTAAAATTCTGAATAATCATTTACAATACCTTGCATAATAAAGATGATCTTCAAAAATAATATAACAAAAAACCCAGTAATAGAAGAGAAAGTATTGCCAAAAAACCCTTAAAAATTTATTCCCAACCATGAATTCTTCATATTTAAGAGTAACTTCTCATACATATAATGGTGCCCACTTTAAATATATGAGACTCCTATAACTGAAATTGTAAGGTCATTTGGCTTAGTGCAGGGGATTGGGGCACTTGTCTCTCCCTCTCCTGTAACCCACCATGCAGTCTTGCTGTGTTCAGTCTTAAAGAGCTTGGTTTCTGAAGAGAGAGAGGGCTTTCTTTTCTCATACTCCTTGGATGGTAAAATCTCCCATCTGAATGACCTTTGGATTTATGCTAATTATAGTAAAAATTATGACTTTTGAATCCCTAGTACTTGATGTACAATATGATTTGGGTTATTGGAGAGGTAATTTATTCAGTCTTTCAACTAGGCAAGAAACCTTTATTAAGTATTAGTAAATGTAAGCACTACTCAGAAAAAAAAAGGGAATGCTAAACATGAATAACAGCATACATTAACAGAGTGACTAGAAGAAAATTTAGTAACAACTTATAACCAAGGTTACAAAAAATTGGAAAACTAATATTTAAAATACATCAGAATATAAAACAATTTTGTAATTTTGCAATCAAACATTTTTTATTTCACTCTACCTGGTGGCTCACCTGACCACATTTGCAAACCTTCAAAACTGAAATTGGGGCTGTTATCAGGGCAAGTTCAGACGTTTAAATCACTCTTTTCTCTTAACTCAGTATCTCCAAAAATCACAGTTTGATCCTGTAGTGTGAACTGCCTCTGAAAGGTAAATAAAGTTTAGAGTATTTGAACAAGCACACCCCTTTTAGTGGACTTGCAGTGTCCTTAGTCTTTGAGTTCATATGTGAATAGGAATCATGAAATCTAGTTTCTTTAATTCCAGAACCCAATTACATGGAGTTCAGAGTCTTTAATCTAGATATTACCCATAAGGCAACTCTCAGAATTAAAGTATTCCAGGAAAATCTTCTTTCTCTGCTTGAAAACTGGGTTCCAAGATCATAATAACTAAGGAATTCAAAAATCTGTACCCTGCTTCTGCATAGGCAATTGAATTCTTTTTGAATTCTTGTCTTAAGTTCTTTGCAAACACCTCTACTGCCATCTGCTTCCATAAATTACCATTACTGCTCCTGTCTGTGATGGGATTACAAAAATGAGTTCTCTAGAGAGAAGGTGAAAAGGAGTAAGCTTTCTTTTTTAGATCATGATGGAGTAAAGATGATCCTCAGATAGTCAATAACTAGGAATTCTCTCTGTTCCACCAGTTGGCTTCATACAATGACAAAAGCTTTGCAGCATCAGAAGTTTAATTGGTAAAGTCAAGTTGATCAAAGGCTCTCTCTCCTCTTTTCCCTAACAGATTTTAATGGCATGCTTTTCAGATTTGAAGATGACACAAATGAGATAACTTAAATAAAGGGCTTTATAAACCTTATCAACTGTTGTTCAGTTGTTTCAGTAATGTTCAACTTTTTATAATTTCATTTGGAGTTTTCTTTGACAAAGGTACTAGGGTGGTTTGCCATGTCTTTCTCCAGCTCTTCTTTTTTAGATAAGAAACTGAAGGAAGTAGGATTAAATGATTTACTCAGGGTCACACAGTTAGTACATGTCTGAGGCCAAATTTGAACTCTAGAAGATATTTTCTTGACTTAGGTCAGACACTCTACCAGCTGTGTCATCCAGCTGTCCCTACAAAATTTATAATGCAATATAAATGCTAGCTGCTATAATTGTAATTGTACTTTAAAGCAAATTAAAATTTTAAAATTGTATAATCCAATGGTCTTCAGGGTTAAGGAGTTTTGTAGTTAGCACTGTGTACATACATACACAAACATCCAATCTCTTTCTTTTTGCTTCTTTCTGTGTGTTTCTCTATTTTTTTTCTTTTTTTGTGTTTCCATCTCTGTTTCTCTCTCTCTCTCTCTCTCTCTCTCTCTCTCTCTCTCTCTCTCTCTGTCTCTGATTCTCTGTCTGTCTGTCTGTCTGTCTGTCTGTCTCTCTCTTTCACACACACACACACACACACACACACACACACACACACACACACACACACACACACAAAACATTGTGACTAGAATGGTAGACAAAGTATCTTGCTTTCTCACAGTTCCAGATCATGAAGAAGAATCATTTTCTCTTTTGTCCTTTGAATTAAGCTGTTCAAATAATGGTTCTTATTAAGGCCAGTCTATAGCAATATCCTAGTACATATATTTAATACATTCAACAGAACTATTTCATCACATTGACAGGGTTGCCAACTCATTTTGTATTAATTACAAAACTCATTTGTCTAGTCTTTTAGGGTTCCTTCATATTTCCTGATGAGGTCTCAAGAAGCAATTCTCTCTCTCTCTCTCTCGTTGGTATTTCTCTACCTTGCCATCCTCTCCACTCTCAAAATGGACAATGGATTGGGTTTGGAAGATTATTATTATTGTTAAGAATATTTCAATTATTATTTATTAGTGTTAGCTTGATATTATTTGAAAAGTTATTCTTTTGTTGGCAGATTTTGATACTTCAATGACTCTTCTTGTGTGGCAAAGCTTCTGAAATAATGCTATTTCATCTGAGATTTACAAGTCAGAGGGTCCATTGTTCATACAAAAGCTGACTGAAATCTTTTAGGTTATATGACAAGAAGAGGCTATCTTCCAGAAATTCAAGGATTGCTTCATCTCTATAAAGGAAAAGGAAATAGGTTATCCTGTGACAATCATTCTGGAGTAGTGGGATCTCTCTTTTAGTGTTGCTCGGAAGATTCTTGTCAGAGTCTTCCTTAACAAAATGATTCTTTCCCTGGAAGGCAATTATCTACCCAAGATTCAGTGTGACTTCAAAAAAGAGCCAAGGAATAGTCAATATATTGTTTGTTGTCCTATAACTGCAGGAGAAATGCCAGGAATGGAACAGAGGTCTGTATACAAAGCTCATTGATCTGAACATGCCTTTTGATACTGTCAGTCATGAGGACTTGTGGAAGATAATAGCAAAATTGAACTGCCTGAAGAAGGTCATCGATATTGTACATCAGTTTTATGGTGTCATACTTCTTTGGGTTCTGTATAATGAATGATCCTCTCTTATTTTTCCAGTCACCGATGCAATGAAACAGGTCTGTGGTCTTGTTCCCCACTCTTTACTGTAATGTTTTCTGTGATGCTGTCAGATGCCTTCAGTGGAAACAAAACTGTCATCAAGTTTAGCTACTACATAGACAGTAAGTCATTTAATTTGAAAGTCTACAGCACAGACTAAAATGGAGGATGAGCTGGTGCTTGACTTTTCATTCATAAATATTTGTACATTTAATGCCTCTTCTGAGACTAAGATGCAAAAAGAGTATGTATCAATTCTCTGCTAACTTTAACTTGACAGCACCAAGAAAACAGAGGTTCTCCATCAGCCATCACTGAACCATTTGACATAGAATATAACAAGTGGAAAAATGTTGCAGATAAATTCACTTGAATTTGGAAGTATACTTTCCAGGCAAATATTCACATTGCAAGAGGTAACTCAGTTTTTGGGAGGCTGCAAAGGAAAATTTGGGGGAGAAAAATATTAAACTGCCTACCAAAATGAAAATCTATGAAGCTGTTTTTTTTTAATTTCCAAAATTTATTTTATTTTTATCTAAAGGAATAATAAAAGGTGATTGTACTTGAAATTGCAAACCTACTGCTGTGGTGACCTTATTCTTGTATGCTTCTGATATCTAATATACTAGTATACTAGTGCCATACCAAGAAACTGAATCACTTCCATTTGAATTGTCTTATGAAGATTCTGAAAATCATCTGGCAAAATAAGTTACTGAACACAGATCATTTCTTGAGCTGAACTGCCAACGGACATTTTCCTAAAAGACTATTTTATGGAGAACTCACACAAGGCAAGTGTTCACATGGAGGTCAGACAACACTCTCAAATTCTCTCTGAAGAAACTGGAATCAATCATGAGACATGGTATAGATGGCTCAGTGTGACTTGCTCATATCAAAGAAGGAACTGTTCTTTATGAACAAAGCAGAATTGCAATAGCTCAAAAGAAATGTGAAATGCTCAAAAATATAGAGACAATTCCAATTCAGATACTCATATGACGTATTTGTTCCTCTCCTATGTAAAAATCTTTTGAACCTATGTTGGTCTGATCATCCATAGCTGTATATGCTGTAACTTGACCTCGATATATGATATCATTTAGGTCCTCTTTGAGCAAGAAGGATGGCCAATATGATTTTAAAAAACACCAAAAAACTTTTAATGTGTCCGAGAATGAAAGATAGACTCTTTAAGGGTAAGAACTATTTTATTTTTATCTCTGTATCATCAGCACCTTGTAACAGTGCCTGGAATGTAGTAGGAACTTAACAAATGCTTCCTTACTGGTTAATAAATAACTGATTGATTGATATCTACCTTTCATCTCTCTATTGACGCTCAGGTGATTCACAATTTTTCAGGATCCATGCTATTTCATGAAAGGATAATTACTGCAGTAAAAAAAGATAGATCTTTGTTTCAAGGAAAAGTTTAAAGTCACTAAAAATACACAATTTCTCAAATGTTTGCAATTAAATCTCCTCTTCCTAGTTAATTATATGTGCAGTGCATTTTCAAGCAGTTTTGTCTAAGATAGTGATATGGGTTGTCTATCTAATGCCATTCAAAGCATGAGCAGCAGACATTCATTATTCATTTCATAATGAGTCTGAATTTCCTTATATTGAGAGACATTTTTAGCAAAATAAGGTCATTTTTCCATTTGTAATTTACATTAAATTGCATATGATAAGTTTTACATTGAATTCCCAAGCAAGATGCTTGATTCTATTTTTGAGAGCTAGCATCATGAACATTATTCTTTCTTATCATTTTCATAAAAATCAATTGCCATGCTTAGAAACATGCCTCAACATAAGTTCAAAGTGAGTGTTATTGTTCTTTCTAAAAAATCTTATTTAATATTTTATTTTTCACTATTATATGTTAAAAACAATTTTAACTTTTTTTCAATTTTGAGTTTCAGATTTTCTCCCTCTCTCCTTCCCCCCCTTCATTCTAAAGGTAAGCCATTTGTAATAGGTTATCAATGTGTATTTATGCAAAATAAATTTCTATATATGTCATTCTATGAAAGAAAACACTAATAAAAAAGCCAAGAAAAGTAAAGTAAATAAAATATATCTGTGATTCAAATTTATACTCTACCATTTCTTTCTTTGGAAATGGACAATATCTTTAAGCTTAAGTCCCACAGAATTGTCTTAGATCATTATATTGTTGAGAATAGCTAAGCTATTCATAGTAGATAAACATACAAATATTGTCATTACTGTGTAAAATGTCCTTGTTCTACTCATTTCACTTTGCATCAGGTCCTGTAAGTATTTTCATTTTTTCCTGAGAACAACCTGCTTATGATTTCTTTTTTTTAATTAATGTTATTTAATTTTATTTCTTTCAAATACATACAATGATAGCTTTAACATTCATCCTTTTGTAAGCCTTTAGTTTCATTTTTTTAACTTCCCTCCTTTCTCTCCCCCCTCCCAATGATAGCAAGAATTCCATTATAGGTGATACATGTATAGTCATATTTAAAACATTTCCAAATTAATCACATTGTGAAAGAAGAATCTTAAGTAAGGGGAAAATATATGGAAAAATAGAAAAAAACACAAAACAAGTTTTAAAAAAGTGAAAATAGCATATTTTGGGCTGCATTCAGATTCCATGGTTTTTCTCTGGATGTGAATGGCATTTTCTATCACAAATCTTTTGGAATTTTCCTCATTATAGTTGATCATCACACAATGTTACTGTTTATGTGTACAATATTTGCCCTATTCCACTCATTTCATTTAGTATTGATTCATGCAAGTCTCTCTAGAATTTTCTGAAGTCTGATCATTCATGATTTCTAATAGAACATTACTCCATTACTATATTCATATAAAATAATCTGTTCAGCCATTCCTCAATTGATGAGTATTCCCTCATTGTTCAATTCCTTGACACTAAAAAAAAATAATTTTTGCAAATGTTTTTGTACATGTGGATCTTTCACCCTTTTTAATGATCTCTTTGGAATACAAATCTAGATCAAAAGGTATATTTGGTTTTATTGCTCTTTTGGACATAATTCCAAATTACTCTCCTGAATGATTGCATCAGTTTACAACTCCACCAACAAAGCAATAGTGACTCAGTTTTACCACATCCACTCCAAGATTGACCATTTTTTAAATATTTTGACTAGTCTGAGAGGTGAACTTCAGAGTTGTTTTAATTTGCATTTTTCTAATCAATAATGCATTTTTCATATGACTGGAGATAGTTTTCATTTCTTCATCTGAAAACTGCTGATTCATAATTTTTAACCATTTATCAATTGGGGAATGACTTATAGTCTTATAAATTTAATTCAGTTCTCTATGCATTTTAGAAATGAATTTTTTATCAGAAACACTAGCTGTGTAAATTGTTTCTCAGTTTTTTGTTTTCTTTCTAATCTTGGTTACATTGGTTTTGTGGAAAAATTTTTTTAAATTTAATGTAATTAAAAATGAACTGTTTCACATTTTATAATATTCTTCATTTCTTGTTTGGCCATAAACTTCTCTGTTTTCCTATAGAACTGGCAGATAAACTATTCCTTGTTCTCCTAAGTAGCTTATGGTATCACCCTTTTCCCCTAAATTTCTTACCTATTTCAATTTTATCTTGTAAGTAGTGAGATATATGTCTATGCCTACTTTCTGCCATACTATTTTCCAGTTTTCTAGCAGTGTTTGTTAATAAGTGAGTTCTTATTCCAGAAGCTGGAGTCTGGATTTATCAAACAAGTTTTAGATTTTGAAAGTCATTTACTAGTGTTTCTTTTGTACCCAATCTATTTCACTGATCCACCAATATTTCTTAACCAGTATCAGTTTTGATAATTTCTGTTTTATATTGTAGTTTTAGAGCTGGTATAACTAGGTCACCTTCCTTTGCATTTTTTTATTAGTTCCCTTAATATTCTTGACCATTTGAGGCTCCAGATAAATTTAGTTTCTACTTTATCTAGTTCAATAAAATAAGTTTTTGGTGGTCTGATTGGTATAGCATTGAATAAGTAATTTAATTTAGGTAGAATAGTCATTTTTATTGTATCAGCTTGACCTACTCATTAGCACCTGATGTTTGTTAAATTATTTAGATCTGATTTTATTTGCATGAAAAGTGTTTTGTAATTGTTTTCATATAATTTCTGGGTTTGTCTTGAGGAGTAATTCTAAAGTATTTTGTGTTTTCTACAGTTACTTTTAATGGCATTTCTCTTTCTATTACTTGTTGCATTTTGTTGGTAATATACAGAAATGCTGATGATTCATGGGAGATTATTTTATATCCTGCAAGTTTGCTAAAGTTATTATTTCATGTAGTTTTTTGGTTGATTTTCAAGTATACCAAGTATACCATTCTATCATTTACACACAGTAAGAGTTTTTTGTTTCCTCATTCCTTCAATTTTTTAACTCTTGCTTCTATAGCTAGCATTTCTAATACAATACTATATATGATCATATGCATTCTTGTTTCAACCCTGATATTATTGGGAATGCTTATCCCCATTATATATAATGTTTGATGATGGTTTTAGATAGATATGCTTTTCATTTTAAGGAAAACTTTATTCCTATGTTCTCTAGTGTTTTTTTAGGACTGGGTACTGTATTTTGTCAAAAGATTTTTCATCTTCTATTGAGATAATTATATGATTTCTATTAGTTTCATTATTATTATAGTAAATTCTGCTTATAGTTTTTCTAATATTGAACTAACCTTGCATTTCAGGTATAAATTCTACCTGATCATATTATCCTAATGATTACTTGCTTTAATCACTTTGCTAATATTTTATTTAAAATTTTTGCATCCATATTCCTTAGGGAAATTGATCTATAAGTTCTTTTTTTCTTTTTGATTGTTCATGGTTTGGGTATCAACACCATATATGCCATAAAAGGAATTAGGCAGAACCCCTTCTTCATCTATTTTTACACACAGTTAATATAGTATTGTAAGTAATTTTTCTTTAAATGTAGAATTTCCTTGTAAATCCATCCAGAAATGTTTTCTTAGGGAGTTTATTGATGGCTTATTCAACTTCTTTTTCTGAAATAGGTTATTTCAATATTTAATTTCCTCCTCTTTTAATCTAGGCAATTTATATTTTTGTAAATATTCATCCATTTCACTTTTATTCTATTTCTTTTTCTGAAATAGGTTATATAAGCAATTGATTTCCTCTTCTGTTAATTTGGGTAATTTATATTTTTGCAATTATTCATCCATTTCACTTAGACTATCAAATTTATAGGCATGCAGTTGGGCAAAATAGCTCTGAATTGTTACTTCAATTTCCTCCTTTTTGGAGGTGAATCACTTTTGATACTGTCAATTTGGTTTTCTTTTTTAAAATCAAATTAACTAAAATTTTATTTATTTAATTTTATTTTTTCATAAAGTCAACTCAGTTTTATTTATTAGTTGAATAGCTTTCTTACCTTCAATTTTATTAAACTCTGTTGATTTTTCAGAATTTCCAATTTAGTATTTAATTGGGGATTTTTAATCAGTTCTTTTCCTAGCTTCTTTAGTTGCACACCCAATTTGTTTTTCTCTTCTGTTTTTATTTTATTCATGTAAGTATTTAGTGATATAAAATTACCCCTCATTACTGTTTTGACTGTATCTCACAAGTTTTAGTAAGTTATTTCTATGATTTGCTATTTGATCCACTCATTCTTTCAAGTTAGATTATTTAGATTTCAATTAATTCTTAACCTATCTTTTCATGGCTCTTTATTACAAATGTTTTTTAATGTATCATGATCTGAAAATGATGACTTTATATTTCTGAATTTATTCATTGAATTTTGAGGTTTTTAATGCTCTAATCCTTGGTCAATTTTTGTGTAGGTACCTTGTACTTGAAAAAAAGTTACCTGAGAAAAAGGTCTATTCCTTTCTATTCCCATTCAGTTTTCTCCAGAGGTCTATCATATCTAACTTTTCTAAATCTAACCACATTTTTAACTTTCTTTTTGATTATATTGCAGTTAGATTTAATTTAACTAGTTCTGAGAGATGGAGTTTGAGGTTCCCCTCTAGTATAATTTTGCTGTTCATCTGTTTTTGAAACTCATTTAGCTTCTACTGTAAGAATTTGGATGCTGGGGCAGCTAAGTGGCACAGTGAATACAGCACCAGCCCTGGAGTCAGGAGTGCCTGAGTTCAAATCCAGCCTCAGACACTTAATAATTACCTAGCTGTGTGGCCTGGGGCAAGCCAGTTAACCCCATTTGTCTTGCAAAAAAAAAAGAATTTGGATGTTATACTACTTTATGCACATGTGTTTAGTTTTGAGATTACTTCATTGTCTATGGTACTTTTAAGGAAGATGTAGTTTCCTTCCTTATCTCTTTTCAACTTGTTTTTAGCTTTTTTTTTTTTGCAAGGCAAATGGGGTTAAGTGACTTGCCCAAGTCCACACAGCTAGGTAATTATTAAGTGTCTGAGGCTGGATTTGAACTCAGCTACTCCTGACTCCAGGGCTGGTGCTCTATCCACTGCATCACCTAGCCGCACCCCCCCATCACTTTTAATGAGATTTCTTGTTTTGCCAAGATAAGGATTGCTACTTCTGCTTTTTTTCACTTCAGCTAAAACATAATATATTATGTTCCAGCCTTTTCCCTCTACTCTGAGGGAATCTCTCTGCTTCAAATATGTTTCTTATAAACAAAATATTGTAGGGTTCTGTTTTTTAATGCACTCTGCTATCTTTTTCCATTTTATGGGAGAGTTCATTTCATTTACATTTACAGTTACAATTATTTACTCTTTATTTTCCTCCCACCCATGTTCCCCTTATGTGTAGTTTTCTTTATCCTTTCACCCTATTATTCTTCATCAGTGTTTTGCCTTTGACCTTTACTTCCCTCAATCTGCTTTCCCTTTTATCTGTCCATACTTTCCTTCTCCCCTTTACCTTCCTAATTCCCTAGAGCAGAAGATAAATTTCTAAAGTCATCTGAGTGTATGTTATTTGCTTTATGAGGCAAATCTGATGAAAGCAAAAATCAGTAATTCTTACTCCAACCCTTCTTTCCTCTATGGTATCTGTAAATGCCCCTCTCATGTCATGCAATTTACCCAATTCTGCCTCCCCCTCCAGTCCCAGTACAAATCTCTTTCTTTGATATCTTAATATTTTTGAGCCATCCTATCAAAATCAACCTATGCCCACACCTTCTACCAAAACATGCTTCCTCTAATAAAAATATAATTCTCAAGAGATATGAGATTCTTCCTCCCATGAAGAGATGTACCTCAGTTTAATCATATTGAATAATAGTGTTTTTCTTTTCCTACTGTTTAACTTTTGTTGTATCTCTTGAGTCTCATGTTTGAAGATTGAATTTTCTGCTCACCTCTAGTTTTTTTCCATTGGGAAATTTGAAAGTTACCTATTTTGTTAACTGTCCATCTTTTCCCTAGAAAGTATCTACTCAATTTTTCCTGGACAGTTGATTCTTTGTTATAATCCGAGTTCCTTTGCCGTTCAGAATATCATATTCCAGTGCCTTCAATTCTTTAATGTTGAAACTCCCAAGTCTCACATAATCTTGACTATGGTGCCTTGGTATTTGAATTGCTTTTCTCTGACTTCCTGCATCATTTTCTCCTTGTTCTGATAATTCTGGAATTTAACTATAATATACCTTGGTGTTTTTATTTTGGGATTCCTTTCAGTAGATAATCAGTGGAGTTTTTCAATGACTATTTCCCCCTTTGATTCTAGGATATTATGACAGTTTTCCTTGATGATTCTTTGATTCTTTGAAAGGTGTTGTTCAAGCTCATTTCCTGATCATGACTTTCAGGAAGTTCTAAATTTATCTCTCTCTTGGATCTATTTTTCATATCAGTTGCTTTTCCATTAAGACATGTTTCATTTTTTAAAAATTCACTTACCTGATTTTTGATTTATCATAATGTCATTAGTTTCCATTTGCCCAATTCTAATTTTTTCAAGAAATTATTTTCTTCAGTTAGCTTTAACATTTCCTTTCCCATTTGGCAAATTCTATTAAAGGAATTGTTTCTATTTGCTCAATTGTATTTTGGGGGGAATTGTTTTCTTTTGTCATTTACCCAATTGTATTTTTGAAGGAATTGTTTTCTTTGGTGATTTGCCCAATTGTATTTTTTTTTTAGATTTTTCAAGGCAATGGGGTTAAGTGGCTTGCCCAAGGCCACACAGCTAGGTAATTATTAAGTGTCTGAGGCCGGATTTGAACTCAGGTACTCCTGACTCCAAGGCCAGTGCTCTATCCATTGTGCCACCTAGCCGCCCCGCCAATTGTATTTTTAAAAGTTTTAAAGGAGTTGTTTTCTTCAGTCAATTATTTTGTTTCCTTTTCCAAGCTGTTGAATCTCTCTTCCATACCTTTCATTTATTTTCCTAAATCTTCTATTTGATTTTTAATATCCTTTTTAATCTCTTACAAAAGGACTTTTTATACTGGAGTCAATTCACATTCTCCACTGAGGCTTCACATATAGACCATTTCCAAATGTCCTCTTCTGAGATCATCTTCTTTATTGTCACATTACCTTTCTATAGTTAGTGCTTTCCTCTGTTTCTTTCTTATTTTAACTTAGTTCATGGTTTTTAAGATAGAACTTTGCTTCTTGGCCACTGAGGGGCACTGTCTGAAGTTTCCTGAACTTGGAGCTGAAGGCCTGTTCACCAACCTTTCATGTCTTGTAGCCTTTGGTGTTAGCAGCATCCCACTGCCCTTTTGTTGCCAGGTCTAATCATGCCCATCATGCTGGGGTTTTGAAGCTCATGGTTTGCCCTCTATACTAAACCAGGAGGCTTCTTAGATGGTCTGCTGTACTGTCCTGTTGAATTGGAACAAAGTCACTTTTTCTAATCAACTCTGGTCTTTTCATCAGGAATGCTTGAAAATGCTCTATTTCATTGAATATTCATTTCCCCCTGAAGGATTATACTCAGTTTTGCTGGGTATGTGTTTCTTGGTTTTAATCTTAGCCCTGTCTTTTAATTTAGAAACTGCTGAATCTTGTGTTATCCTGACCTATATTCTCTGATATTTGGATTGCTTCTCTTTTGACTGTTTGAAGTATTTCCTCCTTAATTTGAGAGCTCTGTAATTTGGCTATAATATTCCTGGGAATTTTATTTTGGATCTTGTTTGGGAGGTGATCAGTGAATTCTTTCATTTTCTATTTTACTTTTTCATTCAAGAATAGCATGACAATTTTCCTTGATCATTTCTTGAAAGATGATATCTATGCTTTTTTTGACATTGATTTTCATGTAGTCCTATAATTTTTTTTAAATTTATTTATTTTTTAAATATTCATCCAATTATACATGCATACTTCCAAGTTACAAAATTTCCCTCCACACTTCCTTCTTACCCCCCTCCCCTCAGTAGGGAATAGTCAGGTTAGCCTTTTACATACATAGTTTGTTAAACATATTTGCAAATTAGTAATTTTTGGCATGAGAAATTTGGATTAAGGGAAAGAGATACATAAGAGATAATTTTCATAAAGTATTCATCAGATTTGGTAGTGGTATGTTTTTTGATGTGTGTTTTATTTTGTTTGTTTTATTTTTCTTCCTTTGGTTGTGGATAATATAGTCCATACATAACCAATCTAATATAGTGTTCCTATCTCTCTGGACTGTTGAGAGGAGCTGCGTCCGTCAAGGTGATTCATCTCATAATGTTGTTAATGTGTACATTGTTTTCTTGACTCTACTCCCTTCACTCAGCATCAGATCCCATAAATCATTCCATGCTTCTCCAAACATTTATGGTTTCTTTTGGAACAATAATATTCCATAGTATTCATATATCATAACTTATTTACCCATTTCCCAATTGATGAAGATCCCCTCAATTTCCAATTCTTTGCCACTACAAAAAAGAACTGCTATGAATATTTTTGGAAATGTGGGACTTTTGCCATTTTTTTTATTTCTTCTGGATATACATCTGGTATGGAATTACTGGGTCAAAGGATATGATTATTACTCTTTGGGCATAGGTCCATATTACTCTCCAGAAAGGTTGGATCCATTCACAACTCCATCAATAATGCATCAATGTCCCAATCCTCCCACAACCTCTCCAACACTGATCATCTTCCCTTTTTCTCATCTGGGCTAATCTCATAGGTGTGAGATGATACCTCATTGTTGTTTTAATTTGCATTTCTCTATAACTTTAATTTCTTCATTTGAAAACTGTCTGTTCATATTCTTTGACCATTTGTCAGTTGGAAAATGACTTGTGAACTTATAAAATTGATCCAATTCTCTCTCTTTCTCTCTCTCTCTCTCTCTCCCTCTCTCTCTCTCTCTCTAAATATATATATATATGTATATATATATATATATATATATATATATATTAGAAATGAGACTTTTATCAGAACTCCTGGTTGTGAAGATTGTTTCCCAACTTTCTACTTTTCTTCTAATTTTGACAACATTGATTCTATTACTGGAAAACTTTTTAATTTAATATAGTGAAAATCATTCATTTTGCAGTTTATAATGTGCTCTAATCCTTGTTTGGTCATAAATTCATCCCTTTTCCATAGATCAGATAGAGTACTTTTTGGTCTATTTATCTGTGGTATCGCTCTTTATGTCTAAATGCTGTACCCATTTTGACCTTATTTGGGTATAGAGTGTGGGATGTGGATCTATGCCTGTTTTTTGCCATACTATTTTCTAGTTTCCCCAATAATTTTTTGTCAAATGGTGAGTTCTTATCCCAGAGGCTGATGTCTTTGGCTTTGTCAAATTTCAGGTTGCTATGGTCATTTACTGCAGTTTCTTTTGAACCTATTCTAATCCATTGATCCATTACTCTATTTCTTAACCAGTACATGACAATTTTGATGACTGCTGCTTTATGGTATAGTTTTAAATCTGGTAGAGCTTGGCCAGCTTCCTTTTCATTTTTCATCAGTTTCCTTGCTATTCTTGCCCTTTTGATGCTCCAGATAAATGTTTTTACTATTTTTTTCTAGCCTGGTAAAGTAGTTATTTCATAGTTTGATTGGTATGGCATTGAATAAGTAATTGTTTCTTAAATTAATTTTAATTTTTGAAATTTTCCTTAAATTAATAAATAGTATTTATCTAAAACCATCAACAGGTGTTATATGTAATGAGAATAAACTCAGAGCATTTACAATAAATTCAGGGGTGAAACAAGGATGCCAATTATCACTATTCAATATAATATTGGCAATGCTAGCAGTAGCAATGAGAAGAAAAAGAAATGGAAGGAATCATATTTGGCAATGTGAAAGCAAAACTTTCACTTTTCAGATGATATGATGGAATACCTCGAGAACATGAGAAAATCATCTAAAAAACTCTTTGAAACTATTAATAAATTCAGCAAAGTAGCAGGATATAAAATAAACCCACATAAATGATCAACATATAAACAACAAAGCCCAAAAACAGGAGATAGAAAGAGAAATCCCATTTAATATAACTGTAGACAACATTAAATACTTGGTAATCTACCTCTTCTAAAACAAGCTCAGAAACTGTATAAACACTATTATAAAGCTCTCCTCATCCAATAAAGTCAGATCTTTCCAAATAATTGGAAGAATGTCAAATGCTAATGATTAAGTCGAGCTAATATAATAAAAATGACAATTCTACCCAAATTAATTTACTTAATCCTGCAATTCTTAAATGATCTCTCCTGGATCTATATTCTAGGTGAGTTGCTTTTTCAGTGAGATAGTTTACATTTTCTTCTATTTTTTCATTCTTCTGATTTTTTATTTGATTGTTCCTTGATGTCTCATAAAGTCATTGCTTGTCAAGTTCTAACTTTTAAAGAATATTTTCTTCAGTGAGCTTTTGTCTCTCTTTTTCCAGTATGCTATTTCTCATTTTCAAGGCATTCTTATCCTCATTGCATTTTAGTGTCTCTTTCCAAATTTTACCAGTTCTGTTTTTTGAGGTGTAATTTAATAATATTTAGTATTTTTTGTGAATTCTTTATCAAACTGCTGATTCTTTTTTAATAATTTTCTTGCACTGTTCTCATTTTTATTTTTAATTTTATTTATTCCTCTCTTGCTTGATTTTTACATTCTTTTTGAGTTATTCTGTGTCCTGGGATCAATTCATATTTTTCTTTGAGACTTTGGATACAAAAATTTTGACTTTGTTGTCTTCTTCTAAGTGTGTTTTCACCACAGTAACTTTAAAATTTCTTTTCTTTTGTTTACTTATTTTTTAGCATATTTTAAGTTTTTACAAGGCAATGGGGTTAAGTGACTTGCTCAAGGCCACACAACTAGGTTATTGAGTGTCTGAATTCAGATTTGCACTCGGGTCCTCCTGGCTCCAGGACTGATATTTCTATTCACTGTACTGCCTAGCTGTTCCCCAGCCTATTTCTTGACTTTTAACTGTATGCCAAAGTGAATTCAGCTTCCCAAGTGTAGGGGACATAGTCCCAAATTGCAAGTTTTTGATCAGCTATCTTCAGAGGTGTATGGGATAAGAATCCAATTAAAAAAAATATAGAGAGCCCTCTGAGCAAAAAGGAAAGTTTATTTTGGCTTTTCTTGAGAAAAGGCAAACTCCAAGTCTCACAAAGGCAGTGAAGATCAAGGAGTTGCCCCAGGTGACAGTCAAACAGATTTTATGGCCTAGCATGATTCCCCTCTCCCTAGCCCCCTCTCTTCCAAACTGATTGGTTAAGGTTTTCAGAGTTACAATCTTTTTTTTTTTTTTGTTAAGAAACCAATGTTTATTTTCCATCTGCAGTTTTCCAACACTATTAGAGCATCTGGGTAAAACTTAGGACCACTCTGTGGTAGTTCCTACTCATTCAGTGGCCTGAGCAGTAGGAGTTGCAGACCAGTCCTCAGTAGCCGGCTGAGCACTCCAATCTTCAGTAGGGAACTGCTGAATGGGCACAGATGGCACCTGGACACCCTCAGACCCATCAGCCACCTCTGGCTGAGCAGCAGTGAATTCTGGGGCAGGTGCAGTCCATTCACCCTGAAATTCCTCCTTTGTCACTGCCTTCTCAGCTGCGGCCTGCTCTTCCTTTTCAATCTCCTCTGGACCTCTGTAGAAGTAAAGATCAGGCATGACCTCCCATGGGTGCTCACAGGAGATTGTACCATGCATCCGCAGGACTTCTCGGGCCAGCATCCACCACATCAGACCCACTGAGTGAGCTCCCTTGTTGTTACATGGAATGGCAATGTCCACATAGCGGAATCTGTGTTGCACAGTGCAATGGTTGGAAGGTTAACATATGATTCTTCAGTCAAAGGCTGATGATCTGCACGAGGATTAGTGACCACCAAGAGGCGAGGCTCCATGAAAGCTGCCTGGATCTGGTTAGTGAAGGTGCCCGGGGTGAAGCATCCAGCAATAGGTGTGGCACCAGTGGCAGCAGCAAATTTCAGAACAGCTCTCTGGCCAGTGTTCCTGGATGAGATGACACTAACATCAGCTGCATTTTCAATGGCAACAATGGCACGAGCTGCCAGCAGAAGCTTTTCCCAAGTTCTCTTCAAATTAATGATATAGATACCATCACTGTTCCTTTTGTAGATATACTGTTCCATCTGGAAATCCAAATTGGTGCCACCCAAATGGGTGCCCGCAGCGAGGAATTTGAGGACATCCTCCTCCTTCATCTGCAAGACATCCAGGGCTCCGGACATTGTGAAAGTTTCCCTTGAAAGTTACGACGGAAACCTTGAACAACGCCGTATGGACCCCTCTTCTGGGCAGCGCGGAAACCAGAGTTACAATCTTTAAGAGAAAAATCTACCCAGCAACAAAGAGAAAAATAAAAGGTTTTCATAAAATATTATCTCACTATCCAGATGATGAGGGTATCAGAAGATTTCTTTCTTTCTTTCTTTTTTTTTTTTTTTTGTTATTCTTTTTCGGTTTTTGCAAGGCAAATGGGGCTAAGTGGCTTGCCCAAGGCCACACAGCTAGGCAATTACCAAGTATTTGAGGCCAGATAACCCAGGCACTCCTGACTCCAGGGCCCATGCTTCATCCACTGCACCACCTAGCCATCCAGAAGATTTCTAATGACCTTCTGTTAAAAGAATTATGAGTATGTAAGGTCTTCCAAGGAACTCTACTATCTCTTTAGTTTAGTCCTTATCAAACAAGAGAAGGCAGGCTACTGTTCTCACATTCTATTATCGAATAGCTGGCTAACTAAGACTGCAAGATCTCTTCTCTGGAAGTATTCTACTATTTCCTTCCCCAACAGATCAATGCAAGGTCTTTCTGGAAATAGTCCACTGTTTCACTCCCTAGCAGAATTGGGAGGGTGTCTGATTGGGATTGCAAGGTCTCTCTCCCTCTTCTAAGAATAGTCTAAGGGTAATAGTCTGTCTTTGTTTTAAAGAATTTTAATCTTCAGAGGACTTCACTAGGAATGTTAACTCTTAAGAGGGAATATTGCACTCAGAGGTCATTTTGGGTACCTGTAAGTTTTGGGCTTTTCCAAGGTGGTAGATCTTTGAAAAGGTGTTTTTAATATTCTATTATATAACTCTTTCCAGTGTTGAAACTATGGCCCTTCTGTGACTATAAGGTCTGCTGTCCTCCTCATACTGGGACTATGACCCTGGACTGAGATCTATATCCAAGTATAGGCATATGAGAATGTCTTATTCATGGTGCCAACATAAGGACTTTTGTAAATCTCCTTTTGGGACTGAGAGATCTGGAAATCACCACTGCTGTCAGTGATTCAGTTACCCCAAGGCTGCTCCTGATTTGCTGAAGTCCAGTCTGTTCTGAAATCACTTTGCTATATGGATCTTTTCTCACCCTGGTGCAACAGACCTTTCCTGACAGCTTTTTAAGTTGTCTTGGGTTAGAAAATTGTTTCACTCTATCTCTTTGTGGAATCTGCTGCTCTAGAATTTGTATAGAATCATTAGTTAAAAGTATTTGAAGGTATTTGGCAGACAGTTGAACTGAGTCCCTGCCTTTACTCTGCCATCTTGGTTTTATCACTGGTGAATTCATCATTATTCATGTGAAAAATAGGAATCTCTGTAGGCAAAAATATTTTCAGCATTCATCTTTTTGCAAGCTTTTGAGCTCTACATTCTCCCTCCTCTGTATAGCATTGAGCAATCTGATATATGCAATCATATACATATACATATACAATCATATTTAACATATTTCCATATTAATCATGTTGTGAAAGAAGAATTAGAACTAATGGGGGAAAACCATGAAAAAGAAAGGAAAACACATAAAAGTTTTAAAAATGAACATAGAATACTTTATTCTGCATTCAGAATCCATAGCTTTTTCTGTGGATGACATTTTCCATAACAATCTTTTAGGATTGCCCTTTATCATTGATCTGTTTAGAGGAGTTCCTTCTGTCATAGCTGATCCCCTCCCAACAGAATTTCTTTTAAAATGTTCTGTATTAAATTATACTCTTAGATTTTAGGTAGGAAAATTATGCACTAATGGAAGAGATTTTCCAGAACTGCATTAACATAGTATTATGAAAGATTTAAGAGTAAAATCAATAGAAAGTTATATTAAAGAATAATTTTTGACCTACAAAAACAATAATATGTATTTATAATGATATTTTTATGATTTCATGATAATTTTCATGTGAATATTTCAAACACTCAGGGCATGATAATAGTAGATGTAGATTGAGTATAAAATTAATGAAAGGTTTTATATAAATGAAAAAATAATGTTTGTGAAGAGAAAATATATACTTACAGTATTTCAATTTGGATGAGGGATATTGTTTTGTTTTGCTAAAGAGTGATATATTTCTACTAAAAAGTTTCATTAAGCAACACTATTGTCATTTTGTATTTATAAAAATCACTTCTCTTGCTATCAGTAACTAGCACAGAGTATGACAGGTGTCTATGTCCTTACTATATAACTGTTCATTGTTCAGTGACCTTGATGAAGGTAGTTAAGGACATAGGGAACATTTGAATTGGAAATAAATTTTATAATCTTTTACACTGTTAAATTCTGCCTGAGTAGAGAATATGTAGAAGGAGAAATATGAAGAAATATCTGTCTAGTAAAAAAAATGTTATCTGTGTCTGTGATGTAAATTGACTCCTGTTGTTCCATTGTTAAATGTAAATTCCCAACATCACCTCATTTGCCTCCCCCACCAGCTTACAGTCTTTTACCTGATTTCAGTCCTGTAGAGGGGGAGGGATTTCCCCCTTTACCCATATTCTCCTGAAACTTCTATGCCCAGGGAATGGGCAAGACTATAAAGCCTGGCTGAATTCCCCTCCTGGTGTGCAGACTTGCTTGAGTCTCATCCCAGTCTGCTCTCCTGGTGTCTCTCTATCTCTCTGTCTGTCTGTCTCTCCCACAAACCTTGCCTAGCCTTTTGTTATTCAACCCATTCCTCAAGGTGCTTGCTGTTTGAGAAAAGGTTTTAACCTTTAAACTTTACA
Source organism: Macrotis lagotis (assembly GCF_037893015.1). NCBI lineage: Eukaryota > Metazoa > Chordata > Mammalia > Peramelemorphia > Peramelidae > Macrotis > Macrotis lagotis. Next base: position 210,740,597 of record NC_133666.1, read on the forward strand.
GGTTGGTGAAAATAAATACTAAATTTCCAATTCCTTGGGGCTTTATGTGAATTCTTTTAATCTTCAGAACCCTTAAATCTTAATCAGCAACACCAATCTTTTAGCAACAACCTTACACAAGGTTCTGCTGCTTGAATACTTCTGCAGGACCTTTACAACAATCAATACATATTTCTTAAGTTGTTCTATATGCTATATACAATACTAAGTACTGGCGGGACAGAGAAGGAAAAAACAATCCTTAGTCACAAGGAGCTTGCACAAGAGAAATGATGAAATCTATTCTAAGGAATGCATCTCATGGGACATAGTTAAGTCTTCTATAAACCCCTTTTTAAATGGAAGCTTTGGGATAAGTTCTTAGCTCTACCTTTCCAGCCCTCCAGAGGGACAAAGGGTAACAAAGATATTAAAGAGATGCCAGTAACAAAGTAACAAAATAATCCTGAAGGATGATGAATTTACTGGTAAAGAGATTTTTAGCAAGAGATAAATGATGGAATCCAAGATCAAAAAGTGTAGTTAATGGGGAAAATAAGTAGGTGGCTGATTGGTGACCCTCTTTAAAGGGAGCAAAGAAGACAATAGGGCTGCTGATTCTACTATTAAGTTGTTAGACTATCTAGACTAGCTAATGACCTAGAGATGGCAGTGAGGAATTTAGTTTCTAAAGCTGGGTTAGCCTGAGGACTGAGTCCAAAAGTTAAAATCAGAATTTGGAATGTCAGAAAAATAGTGTCATTAGAAGTGGAATTATACTGTACCATTTCCCCTGATTTTATTAATGAGTTATTTTCCTTTCTCTCCTGTGTCCTCCATTTATGAGTTTAGGCGAATTTAATGCTTTATACCAACCGTGAGATTTGGAGTCAGTCTGGGTTTCTGCTGTGGAAAACAATAACAACAACAATAAAGAACAAGCAAATAATAAGAAAAAGTATCCTTTTGGAGGTATTAATCATTCAAAATCTAAAGACACAATTGAAAACACAAATTTGATGGAGAGTATTGGAGAAATTTATGGTTATAAAAGGAAGTTAATACCACTACTACAGCTTAAGCTCCTGAGTTTTGCTGGTATGCCTTTAATTTCTTCTTTTCTTGATATTATGAGTTAAATTTGTTTGATGTTATTTTGTTTATATGTTTCTGAAACACATCTTTATATTCTACCATCATACTGCATGTCTACATTTCAAGTATTCTAAATCTGTTATTGACAGTACTTTAAGATTTTAAGTTGCTTAGAAGTTTAATTGCATTTCAGATGCTTTGAGACTTTTAGAAATGGGCAACTTTCATCCTTTACACTCATTATCATATTTTAATTTGAAATTTTCTCACCAAATCCTATTGGGCAACTTTAAACTTCTAAGGCAAATTCCCTTGTGAAAAAAAGTTATCTACTATTATTTCTTTTCCCTCCAATAGGGAATCAAACTAAAAATGGAAAAGATTAAAGATATTAATAATTTCTTCCTACAGTGTATTACCAAGATGCTTATGAAATTTTTTGCTGTATAAAGTAGAATGGAGTTAATGATGGTCTGTAAAATCAATCAATGAATAAACATTTTATTAAGCATCTTTTTTTTTTGCTAGATACCCTGCTGAGCTCTGTGGATATAAAGAAGTAAAAGACAATCTCAGTCCTCAAGGAGTATACTATCTAATCAAGAGGTAACATGTAGATAAATGATGTAAAGCAAACCATAAACAGAATAAATAGGAAATGATTAAGAGAAGGAAGGAATCAGATTTTAGAAGGGTGGGATTTTGGTTGGGACTTAAAGGAACTCAAAGAAGTAAACAATAAGAAAAAAGGAGACAGAGTGTTTCAGGCACAAGAGACAATCAGAAATGCCTGTAACTGGGGATGGAGTGTTTTTCCCCGCCATGGAACAGCTAGGAAGTCAGTCACTGAATTAAAGAGGACATGTTGGGGAATAAGGTGTACGAAGACTGAACAATTGTGAAGGGCTTTGAAGGCATTTTTATTTGATTCTAGAAGCAATAGTGCTGAAAAGCGAACTAGTTTAAGAAAATTAAAGAAAAATGTTTTAATGTGATCTAGCTCCTAGTTCAAATGTGAAGAATTCATGAAAATAACAGTTTTAACCCACATGTATTTAGGGACAAAAAGGTTTGTTTAAGTATCGCTGTAGTTAACAGAAGCTTAGGGAAAGAAAGAGTAAAAGCAGTTGGAAACCATGATCCCCTAAGGGAATTAGCAGCAGGAGCAACATCTGGCCACTATGAGAGAATAAACAGCAAGAAAAGGTATTAGGAGCAAGAGAAGTTACCTGGGGAGGATCAGGCTCCCCCCCAAAATGTGCTACCTTCACAAAGGAAGATAAGCAACTCTACTGAGTAGAGGGTGAACTTTTAAAAGGGTATATGTAGGGAAACATAGATGGGACAGTGGGTATCTCAGAGAGCAGAGATGGAGTAATTAGGGGATACTTAATATATAATGAGGGGCAGAAGCTCAGATTTAATCCTTTCAGGCTACAGCAAGTATTCATTTTTATTTACTAGGAATCCCTGCCAAAAGTACTAAGAATTTTTTGACCTCATCTTAATAAGAACAATGAGATGAAAGATATATATTACTTTGAGCAATGTTAAATCTAAGATTCTTGTTCAGTGCAGACATGATTATAAGTGTGATTTAGGAAAATCACTTTAGTGAATGATTAAGGAGTTGCAATAATCAGGTGATGATGGCATGCGCTAGAGTACTGACAGTTTCAGAGAAAAGAAGGAGGTGCTTATGAGAAATGTAGCTGCTAAGTGCAGTGATCAAAAGGAGCTATCTGACTCTGTTCCACTGACCCCAGGGTAGGAGTAGGTCCAAATTGGTTTTAATCAGTCTTACGAAATTCCCCAAAACCTCCTTTTCCAACTAGATGTCACCACTTCCTAAGCTTCCCCAATTTTCTCTATGGACTTTCAGTTATGTAAAACAACTTAAATAGAAAATTTGGGGGGTCTTGCCTTCCATGAGACTTCCTCTCTCTTGAGATGAATTTATACTCTACCCCATGACCCTTTATGGGTGCTTAGGTGCTACATTCAGAATTGCAATTACCTTGCCTCAATTAAAGTTCTTAGTTTTTGCTACTTTGGTAGACTTTTTTTTTTCAGGTTGGCATATTTGTCATCAAAAGTGCTGGTTTGACCTCAAATGTCTGGTACCAGGCAGGGATACTTTGTGTCTTGTTCAAATTCACTTTGTGATTTGGTAAAATGGATTCTTGAATTTCTGAGATCCTGGCTCTTTTTTCAGTTTCATCTTTATTTTATGAAAACTGTAGTAATACTAGTTATGACTCGATGAAAGTAAATAAAGAAAATTATAGAGAATTAAGAATAAGGTGGAAACAATGCATGTTTCTTGAGATTTTAATTTTGACATTGGTAATTGTTAAACTCAGGTTAGCCTAAAGCTTTGACTTCTTAGTTTGTTACAAGTAAGATTAGAGAAACTTTTAGTAGTCATTCCCACCTGTCTTTCAAGATGGTTTATAAGAAGCTATTTTTTTTTAGTGTACTTAAAGCACTATGTAACTTTTTGCTATTTTGTCTTTCAGTACTCCATTCTTCTACTATATAATACAATATCCTATATTATGCAAACTTCTTGACATCTGTGAAGAAGACTGAAGAACTTGAGCTAGGTCAGCACTGCCGGACCAAGTTCCTTAAAGTTCTTGTCTGGGCCAAAACTCAGACCTCTACCTAGAATCTTATTTATAATTCTAAGCTCAGGTCACTTTTTGCCAATCTAATGATAATAGGATTGATTTTTCCCTGGTGTAATCCTGAGACTGACTTTGGCATCCTGTAAATGGAAATGAACTTAGTGTGATTAACTACTCCAGAAACTTAGCTATGACTCTTAGCTGAACTCAAACAGAGCTAAGAATGCTTTATCCTGGTATACCTATATTGAATCATTCTGTGCCCATATGTGTGGGTCTGGAGAAATAGTTTTTATGCTACTATAATCATGTCCCTGCTTTTTCCTCTCATAGCAAATTTCCATTATCGAGGCAGGTGAAGATTGTTATGGCAATGCTGAATCTATTAGTTTCCAAAATTGATACTAAGACATTTGAATTTCTCAAGTGAGAACGATCTTATTGTTTTCCATCTGAATTTGGAATCATACCATATCCTAAGCAAGAGTTGAATTAATGGTTATATTTGTTATTGTTGTTGTAGAATATTAAGTCCCCGAAGTATCTCATTCTTTTAGAGTAATCTGAGAATAATTAGACAAAGACGAAGGAGATTGTGAAACAAAGGTATAAATCTATTAACTTTAGAGGTTAAAGTCAGGAACCTCTCCTTGTTTTTGTTTTAAGAATTAGAGGTTCAGTGAAATTAGCTATCTTTGGGAAGAGTAACATAAGCTATCTTCTATGACTTTAATGAGAAACCTGATTTCACTATTTAATGTGGAAGCAATATCTTTCAGTGCAATTAGCTATCTTTGGGGAGAGTAACTTATAAACTATCTTGTATTACTTTAATGAGGAACCTGATTTCACTTAAGTTTATTATTTAATATGGAAGCAATACCTTTCTGTAGAGCATGACCTGAGGGGTGAACATATTTTACTATGGACATATCATTTAATTTATAATCTGTAATTATTTACTTAGTATCCAAATGTCCCACCATAGCCCTTAGTTACAATAGGAATAAAATAAACATATTTTGTGTGAATTTATATATGTGACCATTAAATTTAGGTATAGAAGTCACTTACTTACAAAAGGTACTGTTTTAGATTCTTAGCAGTATCTTATTCTCCTAAGGGGGAATGAGTTGTTCTATTATTTTTCCTTCATGCTTTATAGGCATTTCAAAATTTCATGTTCTTGGCATTCAGATATTATGATGGTTCTGTGTATTTACATGGTACTTTTTCATTGATATGTGCTTGAGCAAGCATTTCAACAAAACATCTTTTATTCAAATCAAAATTTTAAAGCAATAGACAAGGAAGAGTATTATAAATTAATTATCTAGGATTCTTTGAATGGTAGAAAAATGTGTGTAGGAAGATTGTTTTACTTAACAATAAGGTATTATAATAGAATTTGTTTTATTCCTTTTTGTTTTTTTTAAAAGCATATTATATAATTTAAACTTTTTCCTTTCATCAGTATTATTTTGTTTCATTGCCAGATTTACAAACTTTGGTAATCTGTTTTTTTATATACACACCTACATATGCTCATCTATATATATGCACACAATGTACTCACACATGTATGTGCAAACACACATGCATGTATATTCATGCATGTCTATACACACATTCATTTATTTATTAGTTTCCTCTAAAGCATACCACAAGTATTCACCTGTCCCTTTTGAGAATTTAGTTGTAGATTTAGCACCATGAGAAATTATATTCAAAGGGTGGTTAGGTGGTGCAGTGGATAGAACACGGGCCCTGGAGTCAGGAGTACCTGAGTTCAAATATGGCCTCAGGCACTTAATAATTACCTAGCTGTGTAGTCTTGAGCAAACCACTTAACCTCATTTGCCTTGAAAAAGCCTAAAGGAAAAAAAAAGAAATTACATTCATTGTCACATAGCTTACATGAGATATTTTAAAAAAAATAATGTTTATGAAAACACTAGCAGTGTTGTCAAATCATTCCATGTTGATCAAATATGTTCATGGTATCAATTCCAGACAGAGCTCACACATTCTTTCCAAGACTCTGTGACCATGTACTAAAGAGTGTTTAATTTCCTAAAAGACAGATGTCCCAGATATGACCTGTTGTCTCCATGCTTTTACAAGAGGGGAACTTGGGTTAGTGGAAACAACAAGGAAACTCATGACTTCAGGTTTATAGTTCTATCTTGGCTACTACTCTGGAGCCAGTCAGTGGTAGGATTCAAGTAAATTAGCAACTAGTTCTCTGCCCTAATGAACATTAATTTAATATTTCATGGATTTAATACCCAAATAAGAACAATAGAAGAGGTACACAAAAGGAGATTAGGTTATATTATTCACAGTAAGCAAATATATCCTTATGGAGCAAATGTAGCTACGTGACCACAGAAGTCAAAGTTGGAACATATGCGGAACCAAAGCTCATTGTACTTATTCTAATTCTTTTTTTCTTCTACTTTCATGGCTTTTGAAATGGACAATAAGATATCCCTTGAAATTCATATTTCTATTGGTTCATTGTGTCCTAGCTTCCTATTGATATTGATTTCACCATTCAGGGGACACCAGTACACTCAGAATATCTTGGGGGAATTTTGAGCATAACACAAAATGGAAACAAATGACAACTTGTCATCCCCTGGTTATTTGTAATTTTTTTTCTTTTTAAGCTATATTTTTATTTACTGAAATAATGAAACCAAGAGAATTAAAATGTAGTATTTCATCAAAGGTATAATGAGTTTTAAGAAATAAATAAATATTACAAGCATAGTTCTGTCAATTTTTTTAGTCTATGGATGAAATAAACATTACTACAATACTTAAGAAAACACTGTTGTGCTGATTAAAGTTAAAAAACAGTAAGGGATGTAAATTTATCATTTCCATATAGGGTAGCTGCCTAGGCACCCACTTTAGAGACAACCTTGATTAGAATGCCGTTTTAACAAACAATTCAACAAACTCAGCATAAGATTAGGTATTGATTCTGCCAAATTGGTGCAAATCATCTGAATCCCACTACCGGAGTCAGGTACTATAGGTATCATGTAACAAACAATTAATATTTTTATTTCTGATGAAAATTAGGGCTGTCAATTAAAGATAGAAATAAAGGGTTACTGAAAAAACAAAGGATTTTGCATGTCCCCTGGAATTTAAAAACTTTTCTCCTCCTAGAGAAACTGGCATTTTGATGTTAGGAGTGAATAAGGAAAGGCTAGGCAAGGTTTCCTGGGAGACAGAGGCAGACTGAGAGAGATACAGAGAGAAAGGAAAACAGATAGAGCTGACTGGGCCAGAGAGTGGACTGGCCCAGAGGTGGGGTGCAATTCAGGTTTTTATAGCCTTACTCATTATCTGGGAACTAAGGGCAAAGGGGAAATCCCTTGTAAATTGTGCAATCTTTGAATTAAAATTTAAACCCTTCTTAATGTCTAATTCTGATAGATTGGTGAGTTCACTCCAAAATGAACCTACATTCATCCTTAAGCCCCTTTCTCAGAAACCTATTTTATTCTACCTTCATGATGGCAACCACAAAGGGGTGCAGCTCTGATCCTGGTCTCAATCAGACTTTGGGAAGGTAAGAAACCCCTTCTCTAAGGCCACCTCTTCCAAATTAGACCAAAATTAAACATAATTAGCCTTCCCAAATTACCCTTTTCCTACCCCTGTGGATATGCAGGAGAAAAGGTACAGTGTGAATTTTGGGAGAGTGATTAGAAATAGGAAATGTGATGCCATTTTTACTAGATCATCCCAAAATTCTCTTACTTGGAATTCTCTTTCTTGTAGGAAATGAACTTTTTTACTAGGTTCTTTTCTTGACATAGACCATAAACATGGATTCAGCTCTCAACCAGAACTTAAAGGATCCCCCCCTTATGTTATCAGAGAGAAGGTTTATTTTAGCTCCCAGCCAGAGCTAACAAGGTCCGATCCTCATCTTATAGGTTAATTAATGTGAAGGTTTATTTATTTGTGTTTGTTTATTGGTCTTGGAAGAGCACATTGTTAAAATTAGCACCACATGGGAAAGTCTTATTCCAAAGAGTTGCCTTCTAGGCTATGTTTTATTTATTTATTGTGTCTCTGGTTATGATTAGTCAGTTTGACTTTGTGTTGTGTCCCTGTTCTTTTCTGTGTTATGTATTATTCCTTTTCTCCCTTTGATCAGGGAATTAGGGAAACCTGTGTGTTGTGTCTCCACAATCATATTGGCTGGTTTGACTACTTCTGTGTTTTGATCTGTGTTGCATACTCTCCCTTTCCCTCCTTCTGTTACAGGGAATTAGGGAGAGATTGCTTTGCATTTCAGGATCCTGAGAGGGATTGAATTGTGAATTAGCTAAAACAAAGCTCCATCTCTCTCCCCTACCTGTACTATTCCACTAGATTGAGAGTGGCTTTACCCACCCCACTCTTTAGCTCCATTCCATCTCTGCCTCTCAGATATCTGACCCAGGCCCACTCCCACAAAAAAGAACTAAGTATTTTGAATTTATTTAATTTGAAAAAACTGAATTAATTAAGCAGTCAGACATTTTGTAATTTTGCTCTCAGAATGACTAGAAAAGTCTCTTATGTGTTTCTATAGTAATATAGGCCACTGTATCTCTTTGAAGTTTTATATTTATTGGAAATATCGAAATGAGAGACTTGAAGTTCTCTGAGAGGAAAATCCCTTTGGGCTGGAAAAATAGGGAATTAGTTAAAAAAAAAGTCTTTAAAAGTAGAGTGCAGAGCTTTTACATTATTATTTGAAATTTAAAAATTTTGAGGTTATTTGTAAAACTATGCATTTATTTTATTTTGAGGGTAGAATTCAGCTTGAATTTTCTTTTCTTTTCTTTTTTTTTTTTTGCAAGTCAGTGGGATTAAATGATTTGCCCAAGGTCACACAGCTAGGTAATTATTAAGTGTCTGAGGTTGAACTCATGTCCTCCTGACTCCAGGACTGGTGCTCTATCTACTACACCACCTAGCTGCCCCAAGTTTGAGTTTTCTGATGGATCATTGAGTCAGTAATCCATCATTTGAGGAAAATGTCATAAACCACTCAGGATTGTCAGAGGTGAAGGGGTGGGGAGCTGAAGGGATGGCTTTTGGCCTCATCCCAAAGCAGGATCCCTCTGGTTAATTTCCTTATTGTGTTCCCTTGAAAAATGAATGTTTCCCATCTACTTATTTCCTGAGTGGTTTTTGAGGTGGTATTATTACTGCATGATTGGTTGTCAACTGTTACTCTTATATAAAATCAAAGAGATGAATGGATGTTTTCTGAGTATTTTGTAATTTAAAATGAGAGAGTAACAGAGTCAGCTTGCTATCTGATAAGTCTCCATGTGAAGACAAGGGATCTTATTGTTTTAAGGTATCAAAATGGAGATCTCCATTTGGAGACAGTATCTTAAGAGTTTCAAGGAATCAAAATGGAGGTCATCATTTGTTCAAGTTCCTATAACTATAAAAGTATAAATTATTTAAAAATATTTTTGTAATGTTAAAACTTAAAACTGGTCATTGGTTAATGATTTGGTCTTTACTTCAGGACAAATTAAACTTGAAAATGAAGAAAAAATTTAGTGAAATTTCTTATATATATTTGAATTGGTAAATTTTGCTTATTGCAATTCCATGAGAGAAAAAAATAGTCATATCTAACCCTAAGTTATTCTTGGTGAAATTTGAGGTAAAGTGTTTTAGGATTATAATTGAATTCTCCTGTATATATTAAATCATCAAAGACTATTTTGATATAATCATGTGCCAGTTTTTTTCTTTTATGGTAAATCCCTACAATCAGGGGTAGTCATTAGAGACAAGGATGCAAATACATTTAGCCATTTTAGTGTTCTATAAACTGAAAAAAATCTGGATTGGGGAACTGCTACAAGATGTTAGGTACACTGATTCAGTTACCAAATGGCTCAATCTTTGTTAGGATTTTTATCCTGTTTCCCTGCATTGCTATTTCTTCCCAGGTCCCTTTTCCTGGAGCTCCTACTTTTCTTCTTACCAGCCCCTATCTGAATCTGGGAGCCAGAGTTTAATCTTTCTTGTGAGGCTTATTTCCTTCAGATTTCAAGTGATACATCTTGATCTAATGGCCCAAGCAGAATGTTATCCTGTACCAGCATCAGGGAACCAGTGCTCCTTGCATCTTGCTTCAGCTGACTCTTGGATATACCTAGACTCTCCCTCAAATGAACCTGCTAGGCAGGGACAGCTCTACATTCCCTTTTCAGCTTGGAAGTTGCTTTATGAGAGAAGAGACTCCCAAATGAATCTGAGAGAGGAATGAAGTAGGGTAAAATGGAGAGAGAAATGTTTTATAGCTATTAATCTGTACCCTTTATACTGGCCATGTAACCCCTCCCCCCCATCCCATTTTCCAAGTTATGAGAGATCAATGGGCTTTTAGTATATACCTTGTCCCTCTCTGGAAAATATTCCCAATAAATCTCTGTCCCTTGACTATAAGATGAGGTCAATGAACTTTTTTTTAGGTTTTTTTCAAGTCAAGACACCTAGCCACCCTGTCAATGAACTTTTAATAAAGTACTATGCCCCTCCCAGGCAAAAGATAAGCCTCTATCAATGAAACAATGAATCTCTGCCTTAGTCTGAAGGGAATAAGTCTTTAAGTTACTAATCTTCATTTGCATATCTCTCCTTCATTTCTGTTCTTTAAGTTACTGCCCTTCATCAACACCTCTCCCCAACCTACATCTTCCTTAAAGCTCAGCTCACTTCTTGATTGTGTTGCTCCTCTCCTTTAGAGGACTGCCTGCTCTGAGGGAGTGATATCTCCCACCCTATTACCCCTCTTGATTCTTGATAGTGGCTTGCTTTCCTTTGCAGGGCAACCTACTCTGGGGGAGTGTCATCCCCCAAACTCTACTACTACATTGCCTTAATATAGTACGTATGCTACTAGTTTTTCTTGAACTAGCCCACTTTTGTGAAGTGTGACTCCCGCCCCCCCCCCCCCACTTTATGTTCTGTAATACTTAACCCCTGCTTGCTTATCTTCTTCTGGGAAACCAAACTGCTCAGGGGAGTTTGATTCCCCAAACTCTCCTACTCTCTTCCTATTTCTGCTGAAACTCACTATTTTGCTGCTTCTCCAAAGAGAAGCTTTTGAGAGCTTTTTGTGTCATGTGTGGATTTTTTGTACTAATTTGTGGACTTTTTTGATAAATTGTAAACTGTGTTTTTGAATTAAAATTTAAGCCTTTCTTAAAAAATATATTAAGTTTAAATTATCTATTAGACATCCAATTTGAGATGTCTGAAAGGTGGTTGTAAATGTGAGATTAAAGGTCAGCAAAGACCCTGGATCAGAAAAGGTAGATATGAGAAACATCAGTTAAGAGAGAATAATTAAATCCATGGAGGGGATCACTGAGTGAATTAATATACCAGGAGAAGAGAAGAGGGTTCAGATCAGAATCCTGAAGGTCACTTATGATTAGAGATCTGGTAAAGGATCCAGCAAAGGAGACTGAGAAAGAGGCATAATATAAGTAGGCTGATAACCAGGAGAGAGATGTCCTGGAAACCTAGAGTGACTGATAAGTGTCAGGGAGTAGAGAATGCTCAATATTCTTTAAGTTTTCAGAGAGGTCAATGAGAATGAGGACCGAGAAAAGGTCTTTGAATGACACAACTGAAAAATCCTTAGAAACTTTGGAAAGAGCAATTTTGGTCGAATGAAACCAGACTATAGAAGGTTAAGAAAAAAGAGGAGAAAAAGTGGTGTAACCTCTTACAGATAGCTTCTCTGAGGATTTTTTATATAAATGGCAAAAGAGATAGAGGAAGATATTGAATACTCAAGTAAGGTTTTTTCCAGGATAGGGGAGACACATAGTTTGGGACAGTAGAGTCATGGACAGATTGAAAATGAGTAAAAGAGTGAGAATGAGAGACAGGGAGATCTTCTGGAGGAGATGAAGATGAAGTGGTATCTACCTTGGTTAAGGAGTAAAGTCATTTCATCATGTGTGGAGGGATGAAGCAAGAGATAGTGGTAGAATTCATGAATGATAGGAGATGAAGAAGAGGGGAGAATAGGGTGCTAACAGTTAATGGCCTCAATTTCTTTCTGCAAAATATGAAACAAGGTCCTCAAATGAGAATGTTGGGGGGCAGGTAGCCATGGGAGATTTGAAGAAGAAAAGATTTGGAAGAATTGTTGTGGAAATTGGGCTAGTGAGTCTGCATAATAGTGGGTTTAGTTGAGGTTGTATAAAACAAATTTGTAGTGGATCCAGACAAATAGTAGTTAATTATTTCTTTTTTTTTTCCCAAGGCAATGGGGTTAAGTGGCTTGCCCAAAGCCACACAACTAGGCAATTATTAGGTGTCTGGGGCCAGATTTGAACTCAGGCACTTCTGACTCCAGGGCTGGTGCTCTATCTACTGTGCCACCTAGCTGCCCCTAGTGATTTCTTTCTACTTTCCTTTAGCAGTACAGAATTAAAGCAAAGAATGGTGGGAGTGATCCAAGGCTCAGACTTAACTGATGGTATGATAAGGGGGCTAGGGATTTAAGAGAGAAGAATGGTGTAGATTCAAATTGATTCACTAAGGGGTCAAGATGGGGAGAAGAAAAGAAAATGACTGGTGCAGGATAGAGCACATGGGAGAAAATTGAGGGGTCAAGGGATTAGAATTCACAGGAGGAATGAATGATAGGGTTTTGTAAGGAAAGGCAGAGGAAAGGCAAAATGTCAATAAAATCAGATAAAAAACCTTGTATTGCTGCTGTTAGTATTTACTTCCATGTTTTAAGGATGTCCTTGATAGGAGCACAATTCTTAAAAAGCCATAAAAATCATCATATCATAATCAATTTACACCCACACCCTCAGGCCAAGTATCTTTCCTAGAGCTATTCCACTAGAAACACAACCTTTGTGAGCTAAAGTACCATCACATTTTGATCAATTTTAGACCCACACCCTCTGTCCCAGGACACTCCCTCCAGTTGTCTCAATAGAAATACCCATCTTCTGTTTAAATATATTTCTTTCAAATATGAAATACAGTTCTCAAGATTTACACATATTATCTTGTTGTTTAGTCTTATTGACTTAACTTTTTTTCCTTATTGACTTTTTTTATCTTTCTGTTTACCTTTTTATGCATCTCTTGAATCTTATATTTGAAGATCAAATTTTCTGTTCAGTTCTTTGTTTTATCAGGTAAGTCTGAAAGACCTCTATTTCATTGAAAATCCATCTTTTCCCCTGAAAGAATATATTGAATTGTGCAGGGTCATAAGAAGAGGGGGAGAATAGGGTGTTAATGGATAATGACCTCAATTTCTTTCTGCAAAATATGAAACAAGGTTCTCAAATGAGAATGTTGGGGGACAGGTAGCCATGGGAGGCTTGAAGAAAATGAAAAGATTTGGAAGAATTGCTGAAATCCAAGTTCCTTTTCCCTTCAAAATAACATATATCAGGCCCTCAGATTCCTGAATGTTGAAGTTGTGAAATCCTATATAATGCTGTTTTGAAATGAATTCTCTTCCAACACTAAATCCTTCCTTTTCCCCCTCCTACCTATTACTACTAATATTTCCTCAAAATTGATCCTACCCCTAGACCTGAATTGTGCCTACTAACTTATCCAATTTCTCTTTTCAATTTCATTTTGCTACTGCTGGTGAAATTATTTCCTCCATTTGTGGAAGCCTGTCTATCTTTTACAGTTCATCTGAGGCATAAAATTTCTAATCTTCTGAATAGTATTTTGGGCACTATATACAGGTCAGGGCAATTTGTCCTATTAGAGACATGATTAATCTAAAAGAATGTCATATGACCAAGAAGCACAATTGTGATGCTTGTATGTTGCTCTTGATGTATCATATGATACAAACAGAGAATCAATATTATCTATTTCTCTATGATTTTATAAACCTATTCTAATAGATATACTAAAGCTAACTCCTAATTAAATGATTCCTACATACACAGAAAAAGGTCCCTTAAATAAATATCTTATTTTCAAATTTATTCATAAAAAATAAGAATGTTGATTTTAATATTTTAAACTAATTTTGCTAATATGACAAGTTAAAATTTATTTTATGCTATTGATGATTTACTGGAAGCTGAAAATAGCTGAATTATATGAGTCATTAAGGAAAATTTACTTTATAGACCCAAGTTTATTATAAATGAAATACTATCAAGTATTTCAGTTTATAATTTAATGTGATCTATGACTATTGAATAATATGAAATATTCAATTAAGTCTCTATACACAAGTTAAACATAATCAGTGTTTAATAGAATCTACCTACATAATTTTTCATCTGCCTAACAACAAAGAATGTTTATGTGTTGTGTTGGTAGAACCAACCACCAACTTCTGAGATTAAGTTAAGATAGAAATGTTATAACAGAAATTTCTTCATTATAAATATTAGTTATTTTAACCCATGGTGGCACTTACAAAGGTTGTATTTCTAGTGGAACAGATGGAGGAAAGATACTTGGACTGAGGGTGTGGGTATAAATTGATTATGATATGATGATTTTGATGGCTTTTTAAGAATTGTGCTTCTATCAAGATGGTTGAAAAAGGAGTTGTGGGTACAAGATGTGTGGAAAATTTCTGTGGAAAATTTCTGGTGAAGTCTTCTCAATATTAAAGAAGTGTTTATTTCAAGAAAAACCTGCATTCCAAGGGACCCAGGACATCCTACTTTTGCAGTAAGACTGTTTTGCTAACTGAGGTACAACATCATGACCATGAGAACTTTTTATTCTTGTTTCAATTCCTAGTCAAAATAAGTTCCATGAAGACACTAGAATCCGGTCACCCTACCATCTGTTGAGAAACATATTTTGAAAATATTACATTCCTTTCTTTCTGTTTGTTGATAGGATAGATTTCCATGAATTGAGTGTTCATCCACCCCCCCCCCCAATTCCAGACAATGGGCTGAAAGGGGAGGGGGTTAGAGAGAAGGAGGGAAAAACTGCAGTTAGAAATTATAAAAACAAAACTTGTACTTTCAGTGGCTCTCTTTCTGAGTGTGACCTCTCAAGAGAGTAAATAAACAACTTCCTTTTATTCAAACCCAGTCTCTGAGAATTTCCTTTTAGGATCACTTTATTCCACACACAAAGACAGGTATAAAACAAGGCTTGAAAAAAGATTATATTGGGAGTAGAAGGTGAAGACATTAGAAGATATTTAACACTGCATGAAAAGGCAGAAAGGGTTTATGGTAGAGGGAAAGTAGAGAGAGAGTGTAAACACTGATTAAATCTTATTACTTTCAACAGATTCATTTCAAAGGGAATGATATAAATTCCTAAATAGGAGAGAACAGGGGTGTGAGTCAAAAGCAAACATTTGTGAGGAGGTATAAGGGGAAAGGAGAAAGAAAAGTACAAATGCAGAAACGGAAGGAATGAAAGATGGAGGCAAAGAAAAAGGTTTTGCATAAATAAACCAATGCAACCAGGATTAAAAAGAATGTAGAAAACTGGGAAACAATTTTCACAGATAGTGTTTCTGTAAGAAATAATGAACTGGTGGACTTTGGAAAAGTCTGGAAAGACTTGCATGAAGTGATGCTGAATGAAATAAGTAAAATGAAGAGAACATAATACGCATTAAGAATGACATTGAAGGGGCAGCTAGGTGGTGCAGTGGATAGAGTACCGGCCCTGGAGTCAGGAGTACCTGGGTTCAAATCTGACCTCAGACACTTAATTACCTAGCTGTGTGGCTTTGGGCAAGCCATTTAACCCTATTTACCTTGCAAAAAAACCCAACCAAACAAAAAAAGAGTGACATTGAGAGATGATTAGTTATGATGAATGCAGCTCCTCTCAACAGTTCAATGATCAAGGACAATCCTGAGAGACTTGTTATGGAAAATGTCATCCACAACCAGAGGAAAAATTATGGAGTTTGAATACAGTGCAAAGAATATTATACTCACCTTTTAAAACTTCTTTTATGTTGTTTCTCTCTCTCTCTTTCTCTCTCTCTCTCTCTCTCTCTCTCTCTCTCTCTCTTCTTTCCCACCCCCTAAGTTCTAATTCTTCTTTCATAACTGCCTAATATGGAAATATGTTATACATGATTGTGCATGCACAACCTATATCAAAGTTTTTGCTGCCATGGGAAGGAGGGAGAGAAGAGAAGGTGGTAGAAACATATTTACATGTTAGTCACTTGCATGTTAGTCTTATATGTGTAAGAGAAATTAGGACTAAGGGGAAAGAAAGACAATGACATGAGGAAAAACATGAGAAGTTTTTAAAAAATGAACAGCATACATTCAGATATTCCCACCCCCACCCCTGGATGTGAATGACATTGCCCTTTCAAAGTTTGTCCTTGATCTCTCTCAACTGCTAAGAGGAGTTGCATATCAACTCACAATGATGTTGTCAATGTCTTCAATATTCTTCTGGTTCTTCCTTCAGGCAACATCAGTTCATGTAATTCTTTCCATACTTCTCTAAAGTCCAGCCACTCCATTACAGTAGTACTCCATTACAATTATATACCATAACTCATTCAGCCATTCCTCAATTGATGGACATCCCCTTTATTTCTAATTCTTTGCCACTACAAAAAGAACTGGTATAAATATTTTTGAAGATGTGGAACTTTTCCCATTTTTATGACTTCTTTTGAATATAGGCCTAGTATTGGTATTTCTGGATGAAAAGGTATATGATCAGTTTTATTCTTCTTTGGGCATAA
Source organism: Macrotis lagotis (assembly GCF_037893015.1). NCBI lineage: Eukaryota > Metazoa > Chordata > Mammalia > Peramelemorphia > Peramelidae > Macrotis > Macrotis lagotis. The sequence continues at coordinate 210,757,058 of NC_133666.1, forward strand.
TTCCATATTGCTCTCCAGGATGGCTGGATCAATTCACAACTCCACCCACAGTGCATTAATATCCCAACATTGAACATTTTTCTTTTTTGCCATTTTTCAGCTGGGACTTTTCAAGATGAATAATAGCTTGATTTTGATCATAAATATTGGTTAGATATAGTGACATCTTGATTTTTCAATAGAAGAATTAAAATAGGACCTAAATTGAACACTGATTTTTCCCAATTTGAGAAAGGAATAGAAAGAAGTGTCAATAGTTTTTATTTAATCACAATTAAGACTACATTACATCTAGCCTAATCAAATGCAAAATGGAACATTAATCTCAAATGACATCCATCCCAGTCTTATTTATTCTTTCTAGTCAAACTGGAAATGGCTAATGATTCAACTTGAGGCATAATAAATAAATGAAGCAAAAGAGACATTATTTAGTTAAATCATAAAGACTGGCCTTATATATAGCAGCAATATTATAATAATGAAGTAGGACTATTTTTATTTCATAGTTTTGACTATTTTTCCTTTT